>NW_023276807.1:66744869-67044869 GCF_003668045.3 Cricetulus griseus | reverse complement strand
CGCATGATATAATAAACAGCACTTTAGTTGATAGAGTGCTTGCCTAGCATTCAAGGGGCCCTGGTTTGTTTCCCAGCATGGCATAAAACCAGGCATGGTGACATATGTGTCTGTGATCCCAATTTTCAGAGGCTAGAGGCAGGCAGATCAAAAGTTCAAGGCCATCAAGGCTACATTGTGAGTTGGGGACCTATGATACATGAGACCTTGGGGCCAGGGGCTGTTTTGTTTGCATTAAGTCTTGGGTACTCTAGATTATTCAGAAGTTACCAAGTTTGGTAGGTATGTCAACACACATCTAAACACGGGTAGTCTCCAGGATTTGAGGTGTGAGGTGGGATGATTGCTTCAAGTTTAAGGGTTAGCCTAGGCTGTAGAGTAACACCGGCTCAAAAATAGACAAGTGAAAATGACTTTTTAAAAGGCAATATCCCTAAATATCCTCATGTGTAATACAAGATGGTCTTACAGCTTAAAAATAACAGAAACACGTTGGCAGAGGTTGGGGGTTGGGGGCAGGAGTCTTGATTATCTGTTGAAGCTCTAACATTTCCAAAACTTTAAAGTGTGGTAGATTGAATGTAATTCCCCCCATAAACACATAGAGAGTGGCACTATTAAGAGATGTGGCTTTGTTGGGGTAGATATGGCCTTGTTGGAGGATGTGTATCACTGTGGAGGTGGGCTTTGAGGTCTCATATGCTCAAGCCACACCCAGTGCCTCAGACCACTTCCTATTGCTTCTGAGTCAAGATGTAAGAACTCTCAGCTCCTTCTCTAGCACTATGTCTACCTTGCTTCACGCCATGATAGTAATGGACTCAACCAAGAAATTAAATAAGTAAGTAAACATAAATAGCCTTGGCTGGCCTAGAACTCACTATGTAGACCAAGCTAGCCTCAAATTTAAGACATCTGCCTGCTTCTGCTGCTTGAGTCTAAGGATTAAAGGTGTGTGGCACCATACCCCACAGGAAAGTATGTTTTAAGAGGTTGAAATCCATAAAAGTAAGTATGGAATAGTTAAGATTGTAGACTGTATCTCTGTGGAAAGCCTGTGGATTCACATAGACAAACAGGATTTTTTAAAATTGTACCCAGTAATTGTTGTCTTCCCTCCTCCTCTTCCCTGTATCTTCTTTGAACAGAAAATATGATGAGGCTTTGGATTACCACAGGCAGGCTCTGGTGCTAATCCCTCAGAATGCGTCCACCTATTCTGCTATAGGATACATTCACAGTCTGATGGGCAACTTCGAAAACGCCGTGGACTATTTCCACACGGTATGTCTTCAGCTTTCGTTTTACTCTTAACTAGGGCTAATATGCTCCTTGCTTTGAAAAGATCTTTTCTAGGCAGCTTTTACTTATTTACAGGTTTAAACTTCTTTAGGAACCTTGTGTGTATTCTTTTCTCTGTAAAGAAAGTGTGCATGTTGTATAGTGTTCACCAAATTAATAGGAAGTGTGAAGCTGGTGCTGCATAGGCACTGAGGAATTTGTCATTCTGTCCCATCTAGATTTTGTCCAAGCAAGAAGAGCAAAAATTTCCATAGAACTTGTACCATTAACGCTGTATTCCCTTTGTAGATGAACAAAAACAGTCTGCATATTTATCATAACAAAGAATCTTTTCTTAGTTCACATGCCTTTTTTCATGAAATATGTGGAGCTTGTGGTAGATGTTTTGAAGGTCCATAAAAAAAATAGGGGGAGTGATAAATTGAGCTTTAATAAATAGTCACAATGACCACAAGGGGTTAAAAAAAAACAGCTATCATAATCATCTCCTATCATGTTTTGTATTCTTCTGTACCTTTTTTATTGGCACACTACTATATGCATTAAAATATATGTGTGTGTGTGTGTGTGTGTGTGTGTGTGTGTGTTTTAGTAAATGGTTTCAGTCTTCAGAACAGGCAGCCCATGTCACTTTTTTCCTTAAATGGTGTCCTGGTGGCAGTACACATGGCGCATGGCTATACTTGAGTCTGGGTTTTACAAGCTGCAGATACTTCCTCTGAAACTCTTATAAAACCCTCTCAGACCAGTCATTGGTGGCACACACCTTTAATCCAGGACTTGGGAGGCAGAAGCAGGCAAATGTCTGTGAGTTTGAGGCCAGCCTGGTCTTCAGAGCGAGTTCCAGGATAGCCTCCAGAGCCACAAAGAAACCCTGTCTTGAAAACGCCTTTAATCCCAGCACTTGGGAGGCAGAGGCAGGCGGATCTCTGTGAGTTGGAGGCCAGTCTGGTCTCCAGAGCGAGTAAATAAGTAAACAAATAAATAAATCCCTCACAGATTGCTGGTTTGTAAATAAAGGTTTTAGACAATGACACAATTTCTAAATTACCTTTACATAGTCTTCACATGGTCTTTTCCCTCCTGGCCACAAGGTACACGTTTCCCAGACAGGGTACCCATATTACAGCTGTGCCTGGTCACAGCAACAGCAGGGAACTACCACGTATGAGACACCATAGGTTTAGAAATGTTGGAATTTGAGAACATGTAGGCCTTAGGCTCAGTTCACTAACTATATTTGGACAGATAGATAATATGAGGCAATGAAATTTCTTTTCTTTCTTTTTTTTGGTTTTTCGAGACAAGGTTTCTCTGTGTAACAACCCTGGCTGCCCTGGAACTCACTCTGTAGACCAGGCTGGCCTCAAAGTCACTGAGATCCACCTGCTTCTGCCTCCCAAGTGTTGGGATTAACTGTGTGCAACACCACCCAGCTGCAATATTTCAAAGATAGATTCACTGGTGTAGGCCGGGCGTTGGTGGCGCATGCCTTTAATCCCAGCACTTGGGAGGCAGAGGCAGGCGGATCTCTGTGAGTTTGAAGCCAGCCTGGTCTCCAGAGCAAGTGTCAGGATAGGCTCCAAAGTTACACAGAGAAACCCTGTCTCCAAAAAAAAAAAAAAAAAGAAGATAGATTCACTGGTGTAATAAGTTCCTAACTGGTCTTAAAGAGTCAATTAGCAATTTTCAGGCTCCATGTAGTCCTAGTTAGTCCTGTGCTTATAGGACTGCTGAGCTGGTTAGCTTAACCTCAGGAAGTTTTCTGATCTCGTATGATGTTTCAGTGTACACATTTGAATATATCCTGGACTCTACAGAATGCCTCATGAAAGTATTTTCAAACGAAGGAAGGGTAACAGTCTAACAATCATGTTCTATCTTTTTTTGGCAGGCTCTTGGTCTTAGGCGAGATGACACATTTTCTGTTACGATGCTGGGTCATTGCATTGAAATGTACATTGGTGATTCTGAAGCTTATATTGGTAAGACTAAATCATTCTCCTGCAGTTATTCTCTGTTTGGTCTCTTGAAATCTCATCCAGTGTTCGGAATTCAAGGAACTTAATTTGATTTGTCAGAATGGTGCAGTACAAGTTGGTGACTCACTTCAAGTTGAGTACTTGATGTAAATAGAACATTTATGGAACATGGTAGTTCTGAAGAGGCTTACTGCATGATAGAAGAGAAAATCAGAGATGTTTCTCTGCAATAGATGAATGACTTTGCCCCCCCTCGTCTTATAATACAGAGCACAACATAATAATCTATATTTTAATGGAAAATTAAGGTGCCTTTCATTTACTTAATAGTGACTCATAATACTTTGAAGTACTTTTATAATGATAAACAATAGGATAACTTTAAATACAGTTGCTATACTTGGCACTTCTTTTTTTAATTTTTTTATTTTAATTAGAAAGAAGATTATTTTACATGTCAATCCCAGGTCCCTCTCCTTCCCTTCCTCCCTTTCCCCTTCCCCCCCAACTAACACCCTACCTATCCCATACCCTTTCTGCTCCCTAGGGAGGGTGAGGCCTTCAGTAAGGGGTCTTCAGAGTCTGTCATATCCTTTGGGATAGGGCCTAGGCTCAGGGAGTATCCCTCCATGTGGGATGGGCTCCTAAAGTCCATTCCTATGCTAGGGATAAATACTGATCCACTACAAGAGGCCCCATAGATTTCTGAGGTCTCCTCACTGATACCCACATTCAGGGGGTCTGGATCAGTCCCATGCTGGTTTCCCAGCTGTCAGTCTGGGAAACAAGAGCTCTTCCTTGTTCAGGTCAGCTGTTTCTGTGGGTTTCACCAGCCTGGTATGGACCCCTTTGCTCATCAGTCTTCCTTCTCTGCAACTGGATTTCAGTTTATTTTAAGGTTTAGTTGTGGGTGTCTGCTTTTACTTCTACCAGCTGCTGGATGAAGGCTATAGGATGGTATATAAGTTAGTCATCAATCTCATATTGAAGAGGTGTGGAGAGAGTGGACAGCCTTGTCTTGTTCCTGATTTTAGAGGAATAGCTTTGAGTTTTCTCTCCATTTAGTTTGATGTTGGCTGTTGGTTTACTATATTCTGTTTTATTATGTTCAGGTATGTTCCTATTATCCCTGATCTCTCCAGGACCTTATTATGAAGGGATGTTGGATTTTGTCAAAGGCTTTTTCAGCATCTAGTGAAATGATCATGTGGTTTTTCTTCTTCAGTTGATTTATATGATGGGTTACATTGATAGATTTTCAAATGTTGAACCAACCCTGCATCCCGGGGATGAGGCCTACTTGATCATGGTGGATGATTTTTCTGATATGTTCTTGGATTCAGTTTGCCAGTATTTTATTGAGTATTTTTGCATCAATGTTCATGAGTGATATTGGTCTGTAGTTCTCTTTCTTAGTTGTGTCTTTGTGTGGCTTGGGTAATTGTAGCCTGGTAAAAAAAGTTTGGCAGTGAACCTTCTGTTTCTGTTGTGTGAAACAATTTGAAGAGTATTGGTATTAGCTCTTCTTTGAATTTTCTGGTAGAATTCTGCACTGAAGCCATCTTCCCCTGGGCTTTTTTGGTTGGGAGACTTTTAATGACTGCTTCCATTTCCTTAGGTGTTATAGGTTTGTTTAAGTTGCTTATCTGTTCATGATTCAATTTTGGCAAATGATATCTTTCCAGAAAATTGTCTATTTCCTTTAAATTTGGGGGTTTTGTGGAGTACAGTTTTCAAAGTATGACCTGAAGATTCTCTGGATTTCCTCAGTGTCCATTGTTATGTCCCCCTTTTCATTTCTGATTTTGTTAATTTGCATGTTTTCTCTCTGCCTTTTTGTTAGTTTGGATAAAGGTTTGTCTATCTTTGTTACATTGATTCTTTGAATTGTTTTCTTTGTTTCGACTTTATTGATTTCTGCCCTCAGTTTGATTATTTCCTGGCATCTACTCCTCGGGGTGAATTTGCTTCCATTTGTTCTAGAACTTTCAGCTGTGATGTCAACTCTCTGGTGTGACTATTCTCTAGTTTCTTCATGTGAACACTTAGAGCTGTGAACTTTCCTCTTAGTACTGCTTTCAAAGTGTCCCATAAGTTTGGGTATGTTGTGTCTTCATTTTCATTGAATTCTAGGAAGTCTTTAATTTCTTTCTTTATTTCTTCATTGAACCAGGAACGGTGAAATTGCTCGTTGTTCAATTTCCATGAGTTGGTAGGTTTTCTGCAATTTGTGTTGTTTTTTTTAATTCTAACTTTAAAGTATGGTGGTCTGATTAGACACAGGGGGTTATTCCAATTTTTTTGTACCTGTTGAGGTTTGCTATGTTGCTGAGTATGTGGTCGATTTTTGAGAAGGTTCCATGTGATGCTGAAAAGAAGGTATATTCTTTTGTGTTTGCATGGAATGTTCTGTAGATGTCTCTTAATCCCAATTGGGTCATAACTTCTGTTAGTTCCTTTGTCTTTTTGTTAAGTTTCTGTCTGGTCCTGTCCAGTGGTGAGAGTGGGGTGTTAGGTCTCCCACTATAACTGTGTGAGGTCTTGTTTGTCATTTGAAGTTTTTGGTTTTTTGGTTTTTTGGTTTTTTGAGACAGGGTTTCTCTGTGTAGCTTTGGAGCCTATCCTGGCACTCTCTCTGGAGACCAGGCTGGCCTCGAACTCACAGAGATCCACCTGCTTCTGCCTCCCGAGTGCTGGGATTGTGATTTGAGTTTTAATAATGTTTCTTTTATGAACATTAGTACCTTTGTATTTGGGGAGTAGATGTTTAGAATTGAGACTTCTTCCTGATGGATTTTTCCTGTGATGAGTATGAAATAACCTCCTTCATCTCTTTTGATTGACTTTAGTTTGAAGTCTAATTTGTTAGATACTAGGATAGCTACCCCAGCTCGTTTCTTGGGTCCATTTGATTGGAATATCTTATACTTTTACTTTTACTCTAGGTAATGTCTGTCTTTGAATTTGAGGTGTGTTTCTTGTATGCAGCAGAAGGATGGATTCTGTCTTCGTATCCACTGTGATAGCCTGTGTCTTTTTATGGGTGATTTCAGACCATTAATATTGAGGGAAATTAAGGGCCATTGAGTGCGTATTCTTCTTTGTTTTTGATTTGTTCTTGGTAGTGGTATTGTATGTGGGTTTGCCCTGATTTTGGGTTTTGGGAAAGTGAGATTATCTATTGCCTGTGTTTTTGTGAGTTTAGTTAATTTCCTTAGGTTGGAGTTTTCCTTCCAGTACTTTCTGTAGGGCTGGATTAGTGGTTACATATTGTATAAATCTGGTTTTGTTGTGGAAAATCTTGTTTTCTCCATTTATAGTGATGGAAAGCTTTGCCAGTAGTCTGGGCTGGCATCCGTGTTCTCTTAGAGTTGGTAGAATATCTATCCAGGTCCTTCTGGCTTTCAGAGTTTCCATGGAGAAGTCCAGTGTAATTCTGATAGGTTTGCCTTTATATGTTACTTGGCCTTTTTCCTTTGCTGCTCTTAATATTCTTTCTTTATTCTGTATGTTTGATGTTTTAATTATTATGTGACGAGGGGACTTTCTTTTGTGGACCACTCTATTTGGTGTTCTGTAGGCTTCTTGTACTTTCATTGGCATGTCTGTCTTTAGGTTGGGAAAGTTTTCTTCTATGATTTTGTTGAATATGTTTTCTGCACATTTGAGTTGGGTTTCTTCACCTTCTTCTATACCTATTATTCTTAGGTTTGGTCTTTTCACGGTGTCCCATATTTCCTGGATATTTTGTGTTAAGGATTTGTTGGACTTTTTTCTTTGCCTGATGAATTTATTTCCTCTAGTTTATCTTCAAGTCTAAGATTCTGTCTTCCATCTCTTGTATTGTTGGTTATGCTTGCATCTGTGGTTCCTAATTGTTTACTCAGCTTTTCCACTTCCAGCATTCCCTCAGTTTGTGTTTTATTGTCTCTGTTTCAGTTTTCAGGTCTTCAACTGTTTCCTTCAGCTGTTTAATTGTATTTCCTTGGCTTTCCTTGATTTCTTGCATCTTTTCGTTTGTCTTTTCTTCCATTTATCTGAAGTATTTTCTCATTTCCTCTTTTAGGGTCTCTATCATCTGCATGAAGTTGTTTTTAAGGTTGCTTTCTTCTGCTTCATCTGTGTTGGGATGTTCATGTCTTGCTGGTGTAGAATCCCTAAGCTCTGGTGTCATATTGGTTTTCCTGTTGTTGGATGTGTTCTTATATTGTCATCTTCCCATCTCTTCTTCCAGTGGGTACAGGTGGTGTCTCTTCCTTTCCTAATGTGTTCGGGTCCAAGGTTCTCTTCTGGTGGGTGTAAGAGGGTCCGATACTCTGATGGGTCTCAGGGTGGGTGCAGGCAGGTCTGAGGCATTGCTCTCAGTGTTGGTGGGATAGGGACTAGCACAGAGATGTCAGCAGACTCTAGGTTGCTTGTTCCTGGGGGGGGGGGGGCACTGAGTCGATCTCTACTTGGCTCTTCTTTAGAAACAAGTATTGTGGGATCAGAAGAGCCCATTGAGGTTAAATGTTAGGATCTTTAAAGAGGAAAACCATAGAGAGGGGCAATGATAAACTGAGCTTTAATAAAATGAATAACTAAACACCATTACAAGAATGAAAGGCCTGCCAGACTCACAACACAGCATATCAGAAAATTCATTTCTACAATAAAACAAAAATCCTGCCAGAAAAAAAAATGCATTAAATATGGGCAAAGATGCTGCAAGTGGTAGCATATGTCTATAATCCTACCGCTTGAGCTGCTGCAGCAGGAGGGTCACAGGACCCAGATCAGTTTGAGCTGTATATACAGTTTTGAATTACACTGTGTGTGTGTATCCTGCCCATGAAAAGGGCAAACACTGAAAGAGTGGCATATAGTTAGGAATACAAAAAAAATTGTGTGTAGTCAGGAAACATTGAAGGCATTCAGCAACATCACTTACCTGAGAATGCAGCTGGCATTGGCATAACAGGCCACCACGCATCTCTAAGCAACTAGTGCTCTTGACCACCGAGCCATCTCAACAACCCCAACTAGTGTTGGTGATGATGTGGAACAACTGACATTTCTGTGGTTTTTCATTATGCTAGAGTCAGAAATGAATAAAAACTGGAAAACTACCCACTGTGTTACCAGTTGCCAGTTAAATATTGCTGAGTAACAGGCTACTCAAACTCAGCAGTTTAATCAATGTAATGAATGGTTGAGTTCTCTGGTCACTTGAGTGCCCTTCTCTGGGCTCTCTGGTTCATTCATGTGACTGTGGTCAGCAGATGTATGACTGGTTCCATGATGGGCTCACCAGTGGGTGGACAACCTCAGCTAGGACAGCCAAGTCCTGAGATTTTCATCCAAAGCTACTAAAAAGTATATAGACAAGGAATAAAACTTCAAGACCTTGAAACCTGAACTTCACATTCATCCTATATTCATTAAAACAAATCATTGGTGGAGGAAGGCTTGTCTGGGTTAAGGATGCAGAGCTATTTCCTTCCTTCCTTCCTTCCTTCCTTCCTTCCTTCCTTCCTTCCTTCCTTCCTTTCTTTCTTTCTTTCTTTCTTTCTCTGTGGCTTTGGAGGCTGTCCTGGAACTAGCTCTTGTAGCCCAAGCTGGTCTCGAACTCACAGAGATCTGCCTGCCTCTGCCTCCCGAGTGCTGGGATTAAAGGCGTGCGCCACCACCGCCCAGCTTATATATACATTTTCTTACACACACACACACACACACACACACATTCTCTCTCTCTCTCTCTCTCTCTCTCTCTCTCTCTCTCTCTCTCTCTCTCTCTCTCTGAAGACCCAGGGTAAAAATCTTACCACCAATAGTAGGCATCCCCTGTGACTTGGAGGGAAGGGGTCTGAGCTCCAGCAGACCCTTGTCAGGCTTTCTGCTACTGTGTTGAAATGACTTGATAGAAACAACCCGGAAAAGGTTTGTTTTGATGCACAGTTTCAGGAGCTCTAGTCTAAGGCATGAGGAAGCAGAGCAGCTAGGAAGCTGCTCTGGCAGCTAGGAAGCTGAGGGAGAAAATGCTGTGTTTGCTGCCTTTTTTTTTTTTCTTTCTCAACGTTTTATCCCGTCTGGATCCCTCGCTTAGGGATGTCACTGCCCACATTCAGTACAGGTCCTCCCCTCTGAATTGTTCCTCCTGAACTGCCCTTACAGGCACACCTCAAATGTTCTTTACAAATTACTGAGGTGTTTCGTAGCATATTCAAGTTCCAAGTTAAAACTTTCTGCTTATTGTTTTTATTTTTAGGATGCTTATGTTATCTTATGCCAAAGTACCTAGCTTTGAAAGCTAGGTATGAAATCCATAATGTTTTCAGTTATTCAGAAATTACTGAACCCAATCTGACTAGGTTGGCCCAAATATATATAATCTTAATATTTTTATATATTTTGACATCACTTGAAAATATACTTCAGCTTCTATGAGCAGTAGATTAGTGGCTGTACCCAACATGGTCTAAGGAGCACAATTACTCAAACTTTGGGAAAGTTAGCTGTGGAGCCATGAAAGAACCATGATTGTGTGTGCTTTGAAAACTTATCAGCATCTCCTTTGAGAATTTGGAAGATAAAGAACAAAGGGGAAGAAGAAAATGGCCATTCCCCTGCCGACCTGTGTTTAAAGTACAGTTGGACTTAAATGGCAATGGTAGTAGCATAACTATTAATGGTGGAATTTCATGTTTTCTAATTATGATGTTTCTTTTTAGGAGCAGACATTAAAGACAAATTAAAATGTTACGACTTTGATGTGCATACAATGAAGACACTAAAAAACATCATCTCCCCTCCATGGGATTTCAGGGACTTTGAAGTAGAAAAGCCAAACACAGAGGAAGCAGGGCTTGCACCTCTGGAAAACTCCACTAAAACTCCAGACTCCAGACCTCCCTTGGAAGAAACTTTTGAAATTGAAATGAATGAAAGCGACATGATGTTAGAGACATCTATGTCAGACCACAGCACCTAACTCAAGACAGTGGTCTAGAACCCACCCCCCCCCCACGCTTATATTTGTAGGTCAGTATTCCCTTATATCCTTGCTAGTCTTAGAATTTCCCACTTCCTAAGGTGAGTCCAAACTACATTTCTATGTTGAGGACCAGTGGCCTGAATTAAGAGATGGGTTAGCACACCTTGGCAGCAGATATATTCTGATATTCTGAATCTACAAAGTAGTTATACATAGTCAAATAAAGATGGCAAAATGTTCATTGTGTTTTTCTTTTTCAATAAAGACTTTGGGAAACCATTTCCAACATAGTAGAGTGTATCAGTTACCTTTCTGTTGCTGTAATAAAATTCTATGAAGGCAACTTGCTAAAAGAAGAGTTTGTTTCTTGCAGTTTCAGAGGGATGAGCTTTATTGTGCTAGAGAAGCAAGCAGCAGGCACGCATGGTAGCTAACCGGATTGGAAGGTTATCACATCCCAACCACAAGCATGATGAAGAGTGAAACTGGAAGTATATGGAGGATAAATACTTCCGAAGTCTGCCCCGGTGACACATTTCCTCTGCAAGGTTATACTCTAGTTTTCCCCAAGGTTCTCTTCTTGTTATAGCAGTCTGGAGGCAGAGGCAGGTATATCTCCGAGTTTGGGGCCAGCCTGGTCTATGTAGTGAGTTCCAGGACAGCCAGGATTATATTAGTGAGACCCTATTTTTAAATAAAAATAAGAAGTAGGCCCATGTTATGTAGGTCTTGCTACCAAGACCCTTAGTTCAGTCCCTGGAATTCACATGGTGAAAGGAACTGCCTTCTCCAAGGTGTGAAACCACACAGAGATGCACTTAATAAATAACATAATGTCTCGCTGATAACTATCTTGGCTGATACTCATCCAGCTGTTAACTGTTGTTTACAAGAACATTTTCTTTTATTTTCCTTTCAACTGTGTCTATTTAAAGTACATCTATGTGTAATTGGACTTTTCTTTAAGCTGCCAGCTCACAACAACACAGAAACCCATCATTACAAAAGCTCAGCCCCAGCCTAGACCTGTTCCACCATGGTGCTCCCACAACTTGAATCAACCCAAATATTACCTTAATCCATGTTCTGTGGCATGGCTTGTTACCCTCTCTCTCCAAACTGGCCATGCTGCTTCCTCTGCATCTGGGTGACAATTGCCTTTCTTCCCAGTGTCTTCTGTCTTCCACAGTCCCACCTAACCTCTTTCTAACTAATGGCTGTTCAGCTTTTTATTACAGCAACAGAACAATACATTTTCACACAGTGTACAAATATCCCACATCTATGCTAGACAATGCATCACAACCTAGGTAAAGCTCAATGAGAGTAAAATCTCTTAAAATAATCATATTTACTCTTGTAAATGAGTGTGTGTTAGTTTGTGTGTGCACATATGTGGCAAGTGCATTTCATTGTATGAAAACAGGAATACTATGTGCCACTGTGAATGTCAGTCCTCAACCTTCCACCTTGGTAGAAACAACATCTGTTTTACTGCTGTTACACTAGGCCAGCAGGCCCACAAGCTTCTGGAGATTCTGTTTCTACTTCACATCTTCCCATAGGAACACTGGTATAGCACTGGTTCTGTCCTGAGTGCCCCCAAGTGAATTTTCACATTTGAGCAGTTATATTTTTCAGTTCCACAGTGTCTGTTCCTTTTACAGAAATTAAACAAAAAGCAAGCCAGGTAGTGGTGGTCCACAACCTTTAATCCAAGGACTCAGGAGGCAGAGGCAAGCAGATCTCTGTGAGTTCCAGGCCAGCCTGGTCTCCGGAGCAAGTTCCAGGACAGCCAGGAGTGTTTCACAAAGAAACCCTGTCTTGAGTTACCCCCCCCAAAAAAAAACAAAAACCATAAGCACTCAAAGCAATGACTCCCTGTGGGTTCTCTATTCATGCATCATTCCTAACGTCTTTGTGATTTCCATTAGCCCTTTGAACAGATTTCATATGGTCGATTGGCATCTTTGGCTAGTAATTTTATGTCTGGCCTTCCTCAGTTCTTATCAATATTTTTCCCCCTGTGTTAACCATATCTTCCAGATTTTTCCTGTGCTTTGTAATTTTGTGTTAAGAAATACATAAGTTTTTTTGTTTATTTTAATAATCTTAATTTTTTGGAAAATAGATTTCTTTCATATATTTGGATCACAGTTTCCTAATGGCTTCCTCAGCTTGCCTGTTTGTACAACCCAGGACCACCTGCCCAGAGGTGGCACTGCACACAGTTGACTGAACCCTCACAGGTCAATCATTAATCAAGAAACTGCCCCTTGGGCTAATCTGATGGAAGCCATTCCTCAATCAAGGTTCCCTTCTTCCATGTGACTCTAGTTTTTGTCAAGTTCATAAAAACTAACCAGTGCAGCTGACCACTTACCAACTTGACACACATCACCATTAAACCATAACCTTTCCTAGTTTATCCTCCAAGATGTTAATACTACAATATAAAATATAGTACAACCAAAAAACAAAACAAAACAGTACAACCGTAAAAGTCCCTCTTTAAAAAATGTGTTAAAAGTTGAGACACTCAGCCTGGCAGTGATGGTGCACACTTTTAATCCCAGCACTTGGGAGACAGAGGCAGGTGGATCTCTGTGAGTTTGAGACCAGTCTGGTCTACAAAAGCTAGTTTCAGGACATCCTCCAAAGCCACAGAGAAACCCTGTCTCGAAAATCCAAAAAAATAAAAAAAGTTGTGACACTCCTGGCCCAGTCTGCTATAAAGGGCCATATGTGGGGCCCTGACACTGATGCTTGAGGCCTTGGCATGTGTTCTTTGAGTCTTTAGCCTATTTAAAATGTCACATTTCAAGAGAGTCAAAACAGGAGTCACTGTGAAGCCTGGATGCACTTAAAAGTAAATCTCCACATTTCTGACATTTCTTTCTCTCAGGACAAAGGTGCTGTAACTAAAAAACTACAGCCAACAGTGAAGAAGTAAAATTTGAGCACATAGGAAAACTGTGCCGCTTCTACGTCTATTAAAGAAAAATGTTTTTAGTTGCGGTGCTGTCCCAGCGACTCTGAGTGGTGCCAGAAATCGCTCTGGGCCCCTGGGACCTCCCAGTCCTAGACTACCCCGGATGCCATCCACACCGCAGGCCCGCAGGCCATAGGGTGTCCGGAGGAGCGTGCATTTGTTTTGCATGCACAGTGAGACAGCACTGATTTCCTGTCGTCGCTGTTGTAGGATGCTGAGGTTTTTTTGTGGAAAAGGCTGTTCTGAGCACACGTGTCAACTAGGAGCACTGTGAGCATTCAGTGCTGCCCCCCACCGGCTCTGGCAGCACCGGCACCTCCCTTTCCCCCGTCAGGGCCGGGGAGGGGACGCAGGACATCGAATGCCAAGGGAGGGGCCGCCTAGTCCTCGCGAGGCTTCGTTGTCGCGGAAGAGGAGGAGGAGGAGGCGGGCGGGCGGCGGGTGGGGATGCGCTCGGAGGAGGGGGCCGGAGGCCTGGGCACGGCTCTGTCTGCGCGGGGCCCCAGCTGGAGGGAGAAACTGTCGGCTCCGGAGGTCCCGTTCCGCCGCGAGTCGCCGCGGAGGGACACCGCAGTGGCCCCAACCCAGTCCTTCAGTGACAGCGGGGCGGGCAAGCCTCGCGAGGAGAAGAGGACGGCCCTGAGCAAGGTGGGCGCCGAGCCTCGGATCCCCGTGGGGGCGGGGTCAGCCGTTCTCGCGAGACGACGGCTCCCAGCCCGAGGCGGGCGGAGCTTGAGGGGGACGGCGCGGCGTGCTCGCCTTAGAGCTGGAGTCGCGGCGGCGTCTCCCTAGTGCTGCGAGCTCGCCGCCCGATGGTCGGGGCGGAGCGGGCCGCAGCAGCTAAATGATTAGCCATGGTCCTCCCAGGTGGTCCTCCGGCGGCTGCCCCCCGGCCTCACCAAAGAGCAGCTGGAAGAGCAACTGCGCCCCCTGCCTGCGCACGATTACTTCGAGGTGGTAGCTGCGGACCTCAGGTGAGGGCTGCCGCGGGACACACGGGACGGACGGACTGAGGACCCGGCGGCGATCACAACCGCAGTCTGTTCCCCTTCCGGATGTCAGTGCACGCCCACGTTATGGATGGGCAAGCCACCGTGTCACTCTGTGCAGAACCGTGGTGCGCCGGTGACACCGCGCTTTTTGATCCTTTATGCTTCTGTGCCTTCTTCCTCCACGTAGCTTTTAATAAATTGTGTGATGGGAAAAACCAGAGTGCATCCCTTATACACCAAGTCTGGAGTGTTTTCGCTAGTGAAGGACCTGTAGCTGAGCCCGGAAGAATTGCCACTGTCAGCACCACCACCCAGTCAGACAGGTTCTCTGCCTGAGGTGACTGCAGCAGCACAGGGCTGGCCTAACCAGCAGACGTCAGTGCCTTTAGGATTCGTGATTTTTCACGATTTTTACTTCTTGTGCCCTTTTATGTTCTCATTTATGTCGTATACAATTTCTTTTTTTTTTTTGTTTTTGTTTTTTGTTTGTTTTTTCGAGACAGGGTTTCTCTGTGTAGTTTTGGAGCCTATCCTGGCACCTGCTCTGGAGACCAGGCTGGCCTCGAACTCACAGAGATCCACCTGCCTCTGCTGGGATTAAAGGCGTGCGCCACCAACGCCCGGCGTACAATTTCTTTTTGGATGCCTATTTTTGTAAAAAAGAGTCTTCAATTAAAAATATAAGTAATTGCTAAACAGGTATCATTTGAAAACAGCAGGTGGTTTTCAGGTGACTGAGGTTTAGAAAAAGTTAAAACTGAGGGTACAATCCCAGCCCCTCCTTATAACTTTCGCCCTCCTATGAACAAACTTCTCTGACCTTTACTATTCTCTGTGAAATGGAATTGAAGAGTTCCCACCTGTGAAAATAAGTATGGCTCAGACAGGGAGAATGATTTCATTTTTCCTAGGTACCAATGCATCCGAAAAGAACCTCATAGTACAACATTCTCATCCATGAAGGAGCTAAGGCTAGTCTTGTTCTTGATGTACCAGGAATGACTAAAAATGTCCATGGCCTTTGGGTAACTTCTGAAGTCTAGTATTAGTTTGTTTTTTGAGACAGAGTTTCTCTGTGTAGCCCTGGCTGGACCTCGCTCTGCAGACCAGGATGGCCTTGAACTCACAGATCTGCCTGCCTCTGCCTCTGGAGTGCTGGGATTGATGGCATGTGCCACCACTGTCTGGCTGAAGTCTAGCATTTTAAACTGGTTTATGTACATTAGAGATGCTCCTGAGTAGTCAAGACCTCAGTGAATGGTTTTGTTTGTTTTGTTTTTTACTAAAGAATATCCAGATTGCTATAATTAGCTAAGAAGTGATTCTTTGGCGTGAAAAGTATTTTCTGTATTAATAAAAGGCAAACAAGGCAAAACTAAGGTAGTCATGCAGTTTTATTTTTAACGTTTTTTATTGTTACCTCATATTTCAGTCTCTATCCTCATCTCTACTCAAGAGCATACATTAATTTTCGGAACCCCGATGACATCCTTTTGTTCAGAGACCGCTTTGATGGATATATCTTCATTGGCAATAAAGGTGAGGTCCTTGGTGTCTCTGTGTGTATGTACACTCCTGTGTGTGTGTGTGTGTGTGTGTGTGTGTGTGTGTGTGTGTACACTGTCTATGTGTGTATGTACAATTTGTGTGTGTACACTCCTGTGTGTGTACACCTGTATTCCTGTCTTCATTCTGCACAGTTGTTGAGGTTAGCACAAAATGTATTCTAAGTAAGTTCGACTTATAAAGTGATAACAGCTCAGTGGTTTAATTCAGAGGTGCGTGTGTTGGTTAAAGCCTAGTAACAGAGAACATGTCTTTATGTGTTCATCTTCCTTTCCATATAACAACAAAATGGGTCCCTGCTGCTTTCTTATTCACCTTTGTTCAAAACAAACCTTACATAGACGATAACATGAGTCCTTGAAGTCTCCAAACCCTTTAGCCCTATGTTTCTTTTAAGCAGAGTAATTTCCTGGAACTTAAATAACACTTTAGTAGTTGAATTGGTATCTTAACATTAATTCTTTTTAAATTTTTATTTTTATTTTTATTTTAGGTGTCTGTATGTGTGCATGCCTGAGTGCATGTATGTATACCATGTGTGTGCAGGTATCCTCAGAAGCTAGAAGAGGGCATCAGATTCCCTGGAACTGGAGTTACAGGTGTTTGTGAGTCACCTAATGTAAGGTGATTAGAACCAAACCCAGGTCCTATGCAAGAAGGTCATAGACTCTTAACCCTTCTGAAGCCCATAACATCTTGAAATTAAAATAATTGATGTTGGAGAGATGACTCAGTGGTTAAAAGCACTGCTGCTCTTCCAGAGGGCCTGGTTTCAATTCCCAGTACCCACACGGCAGCTCACAACTGTCTGTAACTCCTGTTCCAGGGGATTCAACATACTCACACAGACATATACATAGGCAAAAACACCAGTGCACATTTAAAAAAAAAAAAAAATCCTTTAAAATAGTTGACTGTAGCCGGGCGTTGGTGGCGCACGCCTTTAATCCCAGCACTCGGGAGGCAGAGGCAGATGAATCTCTGTGAGTTCGAGGCCAGCCTGGTCTCCAGAGTGGGTGCCAGGATAGGCCCCAAAGCTACACAGAGAAACCCTGTCTCGAAAAACAAAAAAATAAAATAAAATAAAAATAAAAAAATTAAAAAAGAAATAAAAATACTTGACTGTAACTAAAACAAAACAGCAAAAACTGACTAGAAGAGAAACCCTGTCTTGAAAAAAACAAAAATAAAAAAAATAAAAAAAACAACAACAAAACAAAAGTGACTGGTGATATTCCATTCATAATTATTTGGAAGTGATATGGAGTAGCTGGGTTTCCTCCCTTTTTAAAGTGGGCAGTTTGGGGTTGTGAAATGACCCCACAGAACCATGTTGTGTAGTAAGACTTGCTTCCTTGCCAGAGCAGTTACCTTGTCATCATGCTTTAGCCCCATAGGAGTCAGATAATGGTTTCCCAAAGTGGGTATAGTAGAGTTTCATAATGATGTATGGAATATGTCTCCACCAAAGGCCTGGAGTACCCTGCAGTGGTGGAGTTTGCTCCATTCCAGAAGATTGCAAAAAAGAAGCCGAGGAAGAAAGATGCCAAGACTGGAAGCATTGAAGATGGTGAGACCTTTTCAAAGGCTGATGTAATGTGCTGACCAAACATTGCCTGTTAGGTGGAAGGGGGATGCATTCATTCATTTATTCGTTTACTCATTCTGTTTTGAATTTACAGACCCAGAATATAAACAGTTTCTGGAAACATACAGTCTGGAGGAAGAAAAAACCAGTGCTAGTCCCGAGACACTTTTGGGAGAGATAGAAGTGAAGACAAGAGAACTCCTTGGTCTGTCTTCCTCATTTCTTTATTGAGATACTTACTAATGGAGTATGTATTTAACTCTCCTTTTTTCAAGGCAGTGGTAAAATTTCTTTTTGTTACAGGCTTGATAGAAACAGTATTTTGTACTTTCGACACAGGAGTGATGAGGTGGAGAAATGTTTTTGAGCCTTTGTTGATGAGATGTTTTTAGGGGTCTTCATTTAAAGCGATTATGCTTCCAAAGACAAATGTATGGTCTTGGCTGGGTCAGAGCAAGCCTTCCAAGGAAGCTAGCCAGATTATCATCACCCATGTTTCTTATACCTATGACATTAGTCAGACATAGATTTTGATATTCAAACACTTCATAGACTTGCAGAATATGGCATTTAAATGTTTTAATATTAGTATTCCGTTGATATGAGACACAATTGCTCCTGACAGCACCGAGCTATTCCTGAGAGTATGTTGAGCACTGATGTCACTCCTGGAGTCTGTTCTCCTCAGCTAATGGCCTCTTGGGCAAAGAACTGCCCCCACCTTGACCGCTGACTTTGGACATGCTGTCCTACTGTGTTTACAGGAGATAAAACTTAGAAGACTGCTGAACCTTGCTAAGTCAGGGTAAGATAGCCTTTCAACTTCCCTGCTTCTGTGTTGGTCATTCTGATACTCTAGGCCTTAGCCAAAGCTGGTTGCCCTTATGTTGCTTTGAGACTTTAGGTGACTGTCCAGGTAGCCCAATGTTTCTGTCTTCGCTGCACCTTTGGAAGTTGCCCTCCTGCACTTCCTGCCTGCCCTAGTATTGCTATCTTCCTTCTCAGGTCTTTGATGAGGCTGAAGATTAGACTGTCACAATTATTGTTCTCTCTTCCTAGATAGAAATTTTAGGTACAAGACTTAAGCTTGCCAGCGTAGGACAACTCTATAGCAATCTCTGTTATGCTTTTACCCTAGAACTGGATATGTATTTCTTGCCATTTGCTCTTGTTGCTTCACTGGCAATAGGTCTTAAGGGCGTATGTTCTTACATTTCCTTCTCCTAGTGCATACTTGATATTTGCTATCTTTATATATAGTTCTGTATCAAGTCTACATCTTTTCTTTAGACTAAAAGGGGAATTGTAGTGAGATATCCACCCCGCCTGCACCTGTTGCACTGACCACACCTGTTTAGGCATGGTCACAGGTGCGGATGTGACAGGGGAAGGCTACGTCTGGGGTCCTGGACCCCAGCTCGCTCTCTTGGTTCCAGTCAGGTCACAGACAGCAGCCTGGGTGTGGATCTTTGGAGCTGGAACTTGTGGGTCATCTGTTTCTTACGTAAGTGACTTCTCCCCGACTAAAATTACAGGTTATCGTCACCCATGTTTCAGCTCGAGTCTGGGGTCTGCTTGAATTCCCTTCATGCTTCCTCCTAGAGTGGTGTATTTAGAAATGTCTGTCTCCTGGCACCAGGAAACCTCTTCTCAGGAGGCTGGAGAGATAACTTGGAGGTTAAGAGCATGGGTTGCTCTTCAGTAGGACCCAGGTTGGCTTCCCAGCACCCAAAGGGTACCTTACAGCTATCTATAACTCCAGTACCAGGAGATCCAGTGCTGTCTCCTGGCCTCTGTGGGTGCTGCACACACATGGTGCGCAAACATACATGCAAGCAGAACACCCAGAAACATAAAGTAAAGATTTTAAAAAACAAAACCCTTTTCTCATGGCCTGGCACCCCTTATATGTTCTGCTCACTTGTCTAGACTTGTATAACAGCTCAGGTATAATTGGTTTGTTAGTCTCCACTTCCACGGTGGAACTATATTTTCATCTTTGTTGTTGCAGCAAAGAGACAATTAGAAATTGAACGTATGGTGAATAAACGGACTGTAGAGTCTAGAGCTCTATAGGAACAGAATGTAAGCTTGTGTAATTGAAGAGATGTCCGAAACTCTAGTGTTGAGACCTGAGCCCTGGATTCCTTCCAAGGAATGGAATCATTGTTCTGTCCAAAGCGAACGGTGAAGCAAGGGACTGGCAGTGGCTCTTGTTCCCCAGGAGCAGCTGTTGTAGTCTGCTGAGCATCTGTTTTAGAGGTCAGATTTTGGGTAAGAAGGGGATGGTAGACAGAGGAGTGAGGGCGCAAAAAGAACTAGACCAGAGGTCTAAGATGAGCAGATGTCTAATTGCATATAGAGTGGCATGTGTTAAAGACTTTGTATTACTGGGCTGGAGAGATGGCTCTGTGGTTAAGAGCACTGTCTGCTCACTGCCATTGCTAACCAGTTCCAGGGAATCTGGCACCCTGCTCTGACCACCACAGACACCAGGCTTAGACATAGTACATAGACATGCATACAGACAGAATACTCATATAGATAAAGTAAAACTAAATAAACCTTTAAAAAAAAAACACTAAAAAGTGGAAAAGCAAAACATCTGATAGCTTGCATGGCATCAAAGTAAATATGTAAATATTATGACTACTTTAAGAAAAAGAATCATGTGTCTTTTTCTTCACTGTTGCCTGTGCTCCTGTAAATAACCGCTTACCTATAGTCCTATAAACAGTCATCAAACAACAAAAAACGGAAGGTAGACCGTGGAAGCAGGAGGGTTGGCTGAGAAGAGAAAGGGGCCTGCAGGATCAGGCGGGGTCAAGTGTGGGCCACAGAGTATACATGTAATCAAAATACATTATATACATGTATGAAAATGTCATAATGACCCATTATTGTATATAATTGATATATATTAATAAGTTTAAAAGAATGGCATGCCCGCTGTATGCAAATTACTTGAATTTGTAATGATAGAGTAGAGTAAGAATGCCCCTTGGCACAGTGCATGCTCATATAAATTTTACAGATAATAGTCTTCCCCTAATTTTTTCCCCTAATTGTTTTAATATTAAATTGGAAACAGTATCTAAAATAAATTTCAAGTTAGAAGTGATATGTAATGTATGACAATTTTTGTTCTTTAGCCAGAAGAACCACACCTCTTTTGGAATATATTAAAAATAGAAAACTAGAAAAACAGGTAGGTGATGCCTTACCTGGTGAATATCCTGTGCCCGCTGTTTCCATCCACAAAATTTACTATGTATTTATTTGGCTGTACCTTCAGAGAATTCGAGAAGAGAAGCGTGAAGAGCGGAGGAGGAGGGAGTTAGAGAAGAAGCGTTTGCGGGAAGAAGAAAAGAGGAAAAGGAGAGAGGAGGAGAGGTGTAAAAGGAAAGAGGCGGATAGACAGAAGAGAACCGAGAAGGAAGTGAAGATTAAGGTAATTTTGAGGAAACATTCTTTTCCTCCAGAGTGTAGTTCTTACAGTGATTGTGCCATGTAAGTATTTTAACTCTTTAAAATCATAAAGCATTTTCAATTAATTGAGCCCTTTATCAGTTCTTTATCCATTCTACAACAGTGGCCTCAGGCGTTACCTGGGACGAAGCATCTTTATACAACCTGTGTGTGCTGAGGTGGGAGCAGGCCTGAGGCTCTGGCCTCCCAATGCCGAATGGGTCACAGGACCCGAAGGGTCCCCTGCCTTAGATTTTCCTGAGTAAAAACACATCCCTGAGAACTACCTGCCCGGCTTCTCTGTGACCTGCCTCAGCAACTCAGAACTCAGACTCACATCTGAGGCTCAGCACTAGGCAGCACCCATAGGTTTCACCCTCATATCCAGTTTTTTCCAGGCTATCCTGGAACTCGCTTTGTAAACTGTGTTTTGTAAACAGATTTGCCTGCCTCTGCCACTGCCTCTCTGTCTCTCTGTCTCTCTGCCCCTCTGCCTTCTGAGTGCTGGGACTAAAGCACTACCCATACCCAATAAGTGCTAATCCCTTCGGAAACTATACCTTCCTTAGTCCCAACTTTACAATGACTTTTTTGACCAGGCTACAGAATTTTCAAGTCTTTCTGTTTTGTCCCCCCCCCCTCAATTCCCACTGTAAATCTGGTTAAAAGAAGCAAGCAGTAACCATGGCATATACTGAATACTATGCTGTCTTGAAATTTCCTCCGTCAGATTACTTAGTTCATTACTTTTAAACTCAGCCTCCCACAAAGTGTCAGGACCTGGACAAATGTAAACAGTCTGCCAGCAACTAACACAGGTAGCTTGTGATCTTATTTCCATTCGAGCTCTGTGCCTTCCTGTTGGCATTCTAGTCATCCACACTCCCCCTGGTATTGTCCTTTATGGCTCTTTGTTTATTTATTGTTTTTTAGTACTAGGAACTGAACCCAGGGCCTGTTGTACCCTAGACAAGTGCCTGTCACTGAGCTATGCCCCCAGCATTATCCTATGTTATTTTATTCATTTTTATTTTTTCTTATTGAGACAGAGTCTCATGTTGCCCAGGCTGGCCTTGAAATCACTGTGTATCTGCAGATGACATTAAATTACTTTTTTTTTTTTTTTAAAGATTTTATTTATTATGTATACAACATTCTGCTTCCATGTATATCTGCACACCAGAAGAGGGCACCAGATCTCATAATGGGTGGTTGTGAGCCACCATGTGGTTCCTGGGAATTGAACTCAGGACATTTGGAAGAGCAGTCAATGCTCTCAACCTCTGAGCCATCTCTCCAGCCCCATTAAATTACTTTTAAGATTCATTTATTTATTCATTCATTTTCACTCATTTAGAGGCAGGGTCTTATGTATCCCAAGCTGGCTTCAAACTTACTATGTAGCTGAGACTGAACTTAAACTCCTGTCTCTGCTTCCCGAGTGCTGAGATTATGCCAGCACAAGTTTACGTTGTGCTGAGGACCAAATCCAGGTCATTTCACCTCCTAGGCAAGCACTCTACTGATTGAGCTGCAAGTCCTTAGCCACTGTTTTTGTTGGCTTGTTTTGTTTAAGACAGAGTCTCAAAAGCTCAGGTTGGGCTTGCCCTCACTGTGTATCACAGGCTCCGTATATTCCTGGTAGTCCTTCTGAATGCTGTAATTGTAGACATTAACCTCCATGCTCAGCTTTAGAATTGTCCTGTGGGCCAGTGACATTCTAGGGCTTTTCTAGCCTGCATCTCCAAATGTTTCCAAACAAGTTCCAGTGAACCACATTGTCAGGGTCAGCTATGGCCATGACCCCACTCTCCAGTACCATTTTTTTCTTTCTTTCTTGTACTAATGACTTTTATGCAGCCATAGCCAGAATACCTGATAGTAACAAATGGAGACAGGTTTGTTTTGGTTCATAGTTTCAAGGATTTCAGTTGATAAACCCTGGCTGCACTCCTCCTGTGCCTATGGCTTGGCAGAACATGAGGGTGTGCGTTCATGTGGTGGCTCACTGCCCTATAGACAGGAATTAGAGGACAAAGAAGGAAGACACAGGGCATGATAGAGCTTCCAAGGGCATGCTGCTAGTGACCTGTTTCCAAAATAGTACTAGCTAGAGATTAAGGGTTTAACACATGAACTTTTGGGGAAAATTTAATACTCAAACTGTAACAATGACTTTGAAATTAACTTGTATAGTGAGTGACTTTATGTAAGGACACTTTAATGTTGGCACAAGGACAAAACAACCTAAGGTGTTTCTCAGAATTTGGCTCTGTTAGCAGTATATGTGGGTACTTACATGTAAATTAAAATTGGCTCATCGTACACATTTTGTTTAATAGTGTTCTTTTGTTAAATTGGATGCCATTATTTAACAGTCCTACATCATTTTTCATGATTGTACATATTTTATTGATAGTATCATATGTATTGAACCCAAAACAGCTGGGTGGGGGTTGTTTTTGATTTTTGGATCTACAACAATTCCTTTACTATTTAAACATTTGAGGTCAATATTGGTATATATTTTTAATTACTTAACAATTTCTTTTATAATACAACATTGAGTAATATTTTATTAACATTATAATTTCTCAGCTTCTTAAAAAGCTGGAAACAGAAGAAGCAACCACAGAGAAACCCAGAGAAAGAGGTGACTCAGTCAGTACTGGAGACGAAAAGCAGGAAGCCTGGCCAGTGGAAAGCCTGCCGGAGACGCCTGCTGAGAGGTGAGGATGCTCTTGTTTCCATGATTACTCCCTTCCCCCAGTGTGGCCTCATAGCATCTGTGCAATGTGCACTCTCCACATTGCCCTTGGAGTCTGAGAATTCTGCCAGAATATGCTAGCATGTGTGTTTCTGTTGACCATGCCAGGAGTTTAGTATGTATGCATTGAGTCAGCAGTCTCAAGTAGCTCTTCAAATTAGGGATGGTTCCCTTTGCTTCCTTAATTGTCAATTCTTTCTTTTCCTCCATAAGACTTTCTTTCTGGACTTACATCTCCAGGGTCTGCCCTCCGAGTCTTTCTTTCTGTATGATTCATACCTACTTACTGCTTTCCTTTGTATTTTGAGATTTCCCACCCATTTTTATCCCAGCCCTCTACAGTTTATCTGTGATTAAATTTCAGTTACCTACAACTTCTGATTTCAGAGTCCCATCTTTTAAGGCTGGCCAGTTTGGAGTTTTTTTGTTTGTTTGCTTTGGTTTTGTTTTGTTTTGTTTTTGTGGTGGAGCAATAGGCCTCAAGTATTGTAATTCCTCTTCTTAGCTCTGTCTTCTGTTGATATTGCCGCTTTATCTTTACCTGCTCATGGCATGGTTTCATGAGAAGAGCTCAGCCAGGAAGCTGGCAGGCATAACCTCTTGCCCAGAGTATCAAATCTGCCATGCTCATCCAGGCTTACCCGACCTAGGGTTTCTACCACTTGTTGGATCACAACTTTGTAATCTTTACACTTTGGTTTGTGTTGTAGTATTTTAGTGTCATTGTTTATGGTACAACAGTACCTGTTTTTATTGTCATATAGTCCTCACTTGTTCCCAGGCCTTCCATGGGGATAAGCCACAGAGGGAATATGGTGGTGGCTCATACCCATGGTTCAAGGAGGCACAGACTTCAAAAACCAAAAAACCAAGTAGCCATATGCTTACTCGCTATTCATTTAACCTTTTGATACACATGAACTAGTCTACCAGGCATTATTCAACTTCAGTTCATTTGGCTGTGCTTGGAGCATCACAGACATGTGTCTGGGGCCCTAGGAATGACACTCATTTAGTTCAGCTGTAAAATGGGAATCATTGGGAGAGTTGGGACAATGTATCTACATACCTCAGCATTACGTCATTATGTACTTGTCATTCAGATATAGTGGCAGATATTATTTGTCCATATTTGGTTAGAAGTTTGCTGTGAGCTCATTACTGCTAAACTCAGCAGCACCCACACACCCCATTCAGAGTCTGGAAGGGAGACAGGTAATCAGCCACCTGCCTCCAGTTAGTTATTGACCGTTTGTATTGACTCACAGGTTACAGGATGGCAGTGATAAAGAGCAAAGGGACAAAAGATTTCGAGAGAAAGAACCTGAAACTCCAAGATGTCACCCAGATGGTTGCAGGAAGCACAGCATTCACTCTGAGTTTGCCAGGTTTTCCAGAAGGAATAAAGATGAACCAAAGTGGGGGAAAGGCTTCACCCTGGGTACAGGGAAAATGGGGAGCCAGGATGGGAGTGTCCCTGTGGACAAGGCAGAGAGACCGAGCAAGGAGCAGAAGGGGTATGACAGCCTGGGACTAAGAAAGGAGCACCTGGGAAACAAGGTTCTATAGTCCATTGGGCCCATCTTCCCTGCCGGCGTGTGCCAAGAATATACAGCGTGCCTCTGCAGTCTTAGAGCTACTTTCCCCAAATAGAAAGTAGACAAGAAAACTCTGCCTAGGTGTGTAGAGGTCCGGGGTTGCACTGTGTCTGTGTCAGCTCACACACCCATGTGGGCTCACTTTGAAAGTCCGTATCTTCTAGAGTATTCTTGCTCACCTGGGGTACACTGAACTTGGAACTAAATTCATAATAAAACATACTATCATCTTTTTAAAGAATCAAGTTTTTATTTACCAGGAAGAAGTGTTTAGCATAAGTCATTTACTTGAGATTAATATTGTAAAATGTAGCCTTAGGATCATAAGGGAAACAGCATCTTGTGGAGCTTTCTTGGGTGTCACTGACTAGTCAGTAGTCCCATAGCTCATGAGGCAGTTCTGCCTGAGTGTGAATACAGTAGTGAGGTTCCTTTGAGTCCAGCAAAGAGATGTCTTTTCAGAAGTGTGAAATTCACCTCTGTTTGGTCACATTTCCCCAGAGACCCATTTCTGCCACTGGGTCCATGTTTAAGCTGCTCGTCATTGCACAACCAATGTTTGTGAACTGAGAGCTGAGGGAAAAATAATCAGATTAACAGAGGACTACCACCCCTTTCACTTTGTGATTTATAAGTTACATGGGGATTTTTTTTACAGGGTTTTAGACAGGGTCTCATTGTACAATCCTAGCTGGCCATGAACTCACCTAAGTGCTGATAGTAAAAGCATGAGCCACCATGCCCAGCCCAGCCCCCTTTTTTAATCTTCAGTAAAAACTACAACATTGTGTTCTATCTACTTATGCTAGTATTTCTTCTCAAGATAACCCCGTTCCTTTGGTCATAGGTTAACAGCAACAAAATACTGACATTATTTGAAGTTATGATTTATTTGCTTATTTGTTTATATGTATTTGTTTATTTTGGTTTTTGAGGCAGGGTCTCTCCATGTAGTTCTGGCTCTCCTGGAACTCACTATGTAGACCAGGCTAGCCTTGAATCTCCAGAGATCTACCTGCCTCTGCTTTCTTAGGGCTGGTATTAAAGGCGTGTACCGTCATGCCTGGCTTTTTGTTTTTAAATGTATTTTTAATTGCTGGATATTGAACCTGCAGTCATTGTACTGTTAAAAACAATACATCGCCATTGAGCTATATCTCTGCCCAGAAGTGAAGGTTTTTTACATCATTTCCTTCCTCCTCGATATTTATTCTGTATGATAATTTAGCAAGGGAAAAAATATTTTAAGGGCTTACCTTTTGGAATTTCTTGCAGGTTTTGACAGCTGTTTAAATGTCACCAAAATGAAGAAGAGAGAATCTCCGTGTGATTTTGTGGCCAACCAGGCATTTGAACCAACAGGACCGATTTTCCCTGTCACAGGTTCAAAGAATAATCCTTTTTTTTTTTTTTTTTTTTTTTT
Source organism: Cricetulus griseus (assembly GCF_003668045.3). NCBI lineage: Eukaryota > Metazoa > Chordata > Mammalia > Rodentia > Cricetidae > Cricetulus > Cricetulus griseus. Next base: position 67,018,218 of record NW_023276807.1, on the reverse strand, counting down.
TTATCAAATGCTTTGTGTATTTTCAGGTATCAGAGACAGACAGACACTACATTGTGACAAGCCACCACTCTCACCTGCTCTTTAAAAAAAGTAACAACCCAAAACTCTGGATTTTTAAAGCCATATACCTGTGCATCTTTACAAAGCTATTCTTATCCCTAAGGTAAAGCTGTGTTCTCCCTGAGGCAACTTTAGTCCCTGAAATGTCCTTGACATTTCACTATGTAAATGAAGTGATGGTGTCTTCAGGTTATAATGATCCCTGGTAGTGGATCTTGGAAAACATTGCTGTTCCCCTCAAATGCATTCTTGCTGGATGCCCCTTATGCACTGAGCACACCATCCCTTATGTCACAGGGCCACACTTTCAAATAAAAAGGACAGGAGGGCTGAGGAGGTGACTCTGGGTAATCAGTGGGTATTCTGATTCCTAGCATCCATGTAAAAGCTGGATGGGCATGGTGGCCTGAGCTATATGGCCAGTAGCTGAGTATGTGTGTGTTGAGGGGAGGGGGAAGGACCCTACAGAGCAAGCTAGCCAGTCAGATTAGCCAAATCAGCATGCTCAGGATTCATTTGAAAGACCTCTCACCTCAGTAATTAGTGATACCCTGTATCAGACTCTAGCCTGCCCCCCCCCCACACACACACACAACCAAACAAGCCTGGAACAGCTAAAAGGTCAGGGTATCTGTGCTCTTCCTTCTAAATTAGGGTTCCTTAACTGAAAGGCCACATTGTGGGAGGTAGCACTCTAATGACTACCCGACATCCCTCCAGTTAGTATTTACAGGGTTATAAGTAAGCTGATGAGGAGTGGGGTGATAGCTGGGTTGGTAAAGTTCATGCCACACAAGCATGAGGACTCAAGTTCAACCCCTACAATCTATGCTTAAAAAAACAGCAGGCATGGTGGTACACACTTGAATCTCAGTACTGGGGAGGCAGAGTCAGGAAGAACCCTGGGGCTTGAGCTAGCCTAGCCTACTTGGCAAGTACCAGGTCCCGGTAAGAGACCCAGTCTCAAAAAACAAGGTAAATGATGCCTGAAAAATGGTCACCCAAGGTCACTCTGTCCCTCACATGCACATAAACAAAAGCATGCCATACTTTTTTCTATAAAGTACTTCCTCTTACCTTTTGTCAGATCATTAGAGGAATAATCCTAAAAAATTACAATGTTTCCATATTAGATTATCCATCAGTATGTTTCTGACAAAATCAAGGGGATTTTGTAGGAAAAAAAAATCTTATTAGCTAAAACAGACACCATGGACCCATGAGATGTCCTATCAGGTAAAGGCCCTGGCCGTGCAGACCTGACAACCTCCACTTGTATTCTCTCTCCAGTGAAAGTGGATGGCCTTCAGGACACCTAGCTCCTCTTTCTAATAGAATCGTTTTACCCTCTGTAGTCATTTGACTGAATCGGTAGTCCAGATCCTTTAGGGTATTGAATACAAACTACTTTGTGCAGACTTGGCTGTGGCTGTCTCTAGCCCCAGGCTGGGTGTAGGTCCCCTGCCATTCTAAGTGTGGCAGCATTCCTAAGTGTGACCAAGGAGATGTTAAGTCTCCTGAATGGAGATGTAGGGAATGGACAGAGGCTGGGTACCCAGTATGGCATAGTTTTTTTCTGTCCTTGTTAGTTTGTCTTATCTTGGCATTTTACCCACACATATGTGTCTGTATGCCTGCCCCCCCCCCCCGGGTATCAGAAGAGATGTCAGAGCCCCTGAAACAGAGTTTTGGGTGGTATGACCTGGGAATGAGAAGACGGGAAAGTTTGGAATCAGGAAGTCTAACACAAGCTACTTCTTATGCCAAGCAGGGTTTTTAAGAAGTACAGCATTGGCGGGCAGTGGTGACACACGCCTTTAATCCCAGCGCTCTGGAGGCAGAGGCAGGTGGATCCATGAGTTCCAGGCCAGCTTGGTCTACAGACTGAGTGCCAGAACAGGCTCCAAAGCTACACACAAAAACCCTGTCCCAACACCGCCGCCCCCCCCCCAAAAAAAGAGGTGCAGCATCTTATATACTATTAGTAGGGGGAAATGGGACACACCAACAGAAAGCCAAATCAGTGTTGGCAAAGAACACAGGACATCTCAGACACAGCTGCCTTAAGGCCACAGGCCATGGGGGTAGGGGTGGGTGAGGGGAAGCTGGGTTCCCAGGAGCTGAAACTCCTTTGAGGTCCTGGCCCCAGCCCCAGACTGGAACTTGCCAAATTTTCTGATGGACAAGGACCCAAACCTAAGTTCCCTTTGTCCTTTCATCTCAGGTAATCCTTACAGTGGGGTTCTCCACCCAGCAGCAGGCAGCTCTGGTGCTTTCTGGGAACTTGCTAGAGTTCTCAGTCCTGCATCAGGTGCTGCCAGTTTATGGTCCCCTCTACCCTCCAGAGCTGCTATAAATGTCTTTCAAGGACTTGTACACACCCCTATATTTCCCGAAGTTGACAAACAGCCTCACTTAGAATAACAAGTGACTGGGACCCCATGGCGACCAACTGCTTGACCAAGTTCCAGCATTTCCACATTGCAACCACACTTCTCCAGCACCTTTTTATTAATGACTCTCACTATTTTATTTTCCTTTGGGAAATTTTATGAGAGTGTGGAAGGATGAAAACATACAAACGGTAGCCTCTTTAAATAAACTAATTCTTGGGGGGGGGGAGTCCCCATCACGTGGAATCAGGAATCCCACCGTGCCCTTGTAATTATACCAAGAATGAGAAAGCTAGAGATTTACTAGACACATCTGACCCCAGGATGAAATGCCTACAATTCAGAGGCCATTAAGAGCAAGACTTCAGTTAGTATAGAGAAATCAGAATGTTACTACAATGGAAAATGAGTAAGACTTCAGGACCTTCCCTTTGGGGAGTGTAGGAGGGGATCAGGCCCATACAGTAAGACTAAGACACAAAGGACACAGTCAGGGAGCAGCAGTACTTATTCCCTTCAGGAATGAAAATTGCTCTTAAATTGTAGTATAGTGTCTGGTCCCTGGAAGAAGTCCTTGCCAAGGTCAGGCATTTGGATACTTGAGAAAAGTCAATGCTTGCTAGAGGAACTTGTGGCCCACCATTAACGTATGACTTGTGCCCATTGTCAAGGTCAATGCCAGATTCCTCAGCCCCTGAACTCAAAGCCACACCCAGCTCACTGTGAGCAACTCTAGAATGTAAAAGGTATTATTCTAATAAATACTGTTGGAAGCCATCTGGATTTGGGATTCACCCTCAGATCGTGCCCTCATCCCACCCCCCACCACAGCCACAGACTCCACACGGCATCTTTGGGGACTGAGCCCTCACCAAAGCAGGTCTCAGGCACACAAGGTTAGATTTCCAGTGCCTCAAAAAGTGAAAACAAAGTGAAATTTAAAAATAGAGATTAACTATAGACCTGAAAACAAAATAGGTTGGAAATGACTAAAATATTAACCAAAAGAGAGTGTTATAATCCCAGAGGGCATTAATCCCAATGTCAAAGAATAAAACCACCGGGTGGTGGTGGTGCATGCCTTTAATCCCAGCACTTGGGAGGCAGAGGCTAGCCTAGTCTACAAGAATGAGTTCCAGGACAGGCCCCAAAGCTACACAGAGAAACCCTACCTTGGGAAAAAAAAAAAAAAGAATAAAGCCACTACTACAATTTGAGGTAAATCTGAAGCAAGCTTGATTCTTACTGGGGTACATCCAAAAGCTGGCCAGTGACTGCCTCCTACAGCTCAATATCTAATATTATCAAGAGATGATATTGATGTAGAATTTCCCAGTGAAATACTACCATATCTAATTCATCAGCACATCAGATGATCCTGTACTACAACTAAGTGGGACTCAGTTCTGGAAAGCAAAGATGGTTCAAAATATAAAAATCAGTCACTACATTTTATCATATTGTTAGAACGAGCAAAAAGCCACTTGACTGTTTTTAATTGATCTAGAAAGACAATTCTGTCAAATTCTGTTTTCATGATGAATACATAGAAACAACAAAATAACTAGGAGTAGAATCAAACTATTTCAGCCCTAACATCCATTCTTGAAAAGTCCGTCACACTCAATGGTGCAAAACTGAAAGCTTCTAACATAAGTGACAATTCAAAGAGTCTTGCTATTGTAATTTCCATTTAACATAGAAAATTCTAGCTTGAATAGTTAGGCAAATGTGATAGCTAATCTTGGTTTCCAACTGATCACTCATGGGAAAATAGCCTTAGCTGAAGAATTTTCTGCATCAGATTGTCTTCTGGGCTTGTTTGTGGAGCATTTTGTTAATGGTTAACTGATGTGGGGAGAGCCCCACACACACCCCTACCCCTGACTGTGGGCTGTTCCATTCCTGGGCATGTGGGTCTGAGTTGTGTAAAGAAGGTAGTAGAGCAATCCTAGGAATTTCCCCATGGTCTCTGCTTACTCCAAGTTCCTGCCTTAAGTTCCTTCATTGCCTTTCCTCAGTATCTTACAAACCCTTCCCCAACTTGTTTTTGGTTAGTGTTTTATCGAAGCAACAAAGAAGCAAACCAGGACGTCAAGGAACATTGAATTCAAAATTTAAAAAGCCTCTGTGTTCAGGTTTTATGATTTTACATGTTCCTGAAGATTCCAAACATGCACACACAAAACTCTCAGGAGCTAATAAAATAAATTAGCAAAGTAGCAGGATATAGGGTCACAAAATCAGTTGCATTTCTGTATCCTAACAAGGAACAGTACACAGTACCACTTGGTAGGTTCTGCTCCTTTTCACCACGTAGTTCTCCCAAATTTGCTTCTCTGCTTCTGATAGATCCTGCTGTGCCCTACCCATAGGTTTCCTGGGTTCTCCAGAATCTCACTTCCCTGAGTTGCCAAGTAGCCCTTCTTCTTCTCTACTAGCTTCTCCAAGATCTCCCAACTCCAATGATTGACAAGAGCTGATTCCAAACATGCAGAGAGCCACAACAGAAGGAGGTGGTGGTGAGTCAGGCGGTGTTGGCACACACCTTTAATCCCAGCGCTCTGGAGGCAGAGGCAGGCAGATCTCTGTGAGTTCGAGACCAGCCTAATCTACAAGAGCTAGTTCAGGACAGCCTCCAAAGCCACAGAGAAACCCTGTCTCCAAAAAAAAAGAAGACCAAGAATTCAGCCGACCCTTGGATAATGACTCAGTGTAGTCAGTAGTGGATTCTCAAAAGTGGTTTAGGGGATCGTGTGGTTGCAAGTAAGTGCTTTTGAGTCCAGCACCTGGAAGGCGGAGACAGGTGAATCTCAGACTACATTGGGAGATACCCTGTCTTAAGAAAAGCAAACCAACCAATCAAAAGCCACGAATGTTTTATGTATTAGACAGCATGGGGTGCTTAAATGAGGAAGCACTGGGTTCATTTCTAGCCAAAACCAAAACACAAGAAACCAAAGCAAAAAAAAAAAGAAAGAAAAAAGAAAAAAAAGAAATTACATAGGTGTACTAAGTAATGTAAAGGCGAATTCATTGCAACTGCAAATGAAGACGATTTCTGGAATTTGAATTTGGAGACAAGAAACCTGTTCACTGTCTTCTAAAAGCTTTGTATTTATTTTGCATTTCTATTAAAGACAATATGCCAACGAATGCGTCCTTCAGCAGAAGGAACAAAAGACAAAAGGAGGAGGGGAAAAAAAAAAAAGGAAAGAAGGCGTGGAGACAGGAACCCCACGCCAGGGGTAGAACCGCTTGCGTCCCCCAGCTCTGCCCAGCTGGGGAACCTTAGGGGCCGGGGGAGGGAGAGACCCGGAGGCACGCGAAGGCACTTCCGGTGCGAGCGCGCGATACTTCCCGGCTGGTCTTCGGTCCAGCCGCCATTCCCGAGGCCGTGCGGCCGGCCGGCGTTTCATGTGGGCGTTTCCTCTTCTTCACTCCAAGAACCTCGCCCGAGGGTGAGGAGCTGGCGGGCGCCTCGGTACGGGCTGCTGAAGGCGGGAGGGCGGGCGCCTTGGTGAGGGCGAGCGGGCGCCTTGGTGCTCTCGGCGCGGCCTGGAGGCCGGAGCGTACCGTGGGCTCCTCCTGCTTGCCGCCTCGATGGCCGGCCGGGGTTGGAGGGGCCAATGTGGGTCTCGAATTTGCTGTAAAGCTGCTCTCCAGACTCCCCAAGGACCGGTGACCCTCAGCAGAAGCCACACCCCCACGTGGACTACCGACGGGGTTAGCCTTGTCCCGGGAGCCCAGCCCGGTGTTTCCGAGTAAGGGCCAACCCTTTGGCACTTTCCGCGGAGTGTAAATTGGGACCAGCCCAGCGTTGCCTCTCTTTTAAACTTAAGGTCGCTCGGTGCCCCCCAGGTAAACCAATCGTGCTTGTCAGGAACTCGGAGCAGTGAAGTTACTCTGAGGACCTCAATGGAGCACAGGTGATGCGCAAATCGCTCTGGAGCATCAAGAGCGGCCTCGCCTGTAAACCGTGGACGTCCTAAATTAGGCTGGGGTTGCGGCTCGCTGGTTGAGCCCTTGCTTAGCAAGAGTGAGGCCTTGGGTTCCATCCCGGCACTAGGGAACAAAAAGTATCAGCCGTTACAAATTACCCCACTAATTAACGCAAATTGTTAATAGAGTCGGAAAAAATATGTAGGAACGTGGGAGTTCTTTGTGGTTTCTGTTCGTTTTTCTTTTAAACACAAAACCAGTCAAAAATTTATAACCTTAAAAAAAAAAACAGCTATTCATAAAGAACAGTGTTACATAGTATGTGTGATCAAAAATAATTTGGGAGATGAAAGAGTTCATCTTACAGGTGGTAGTCTGTTGAGGGAATTAAGGGCAGGGACTCAAGCAGAAAACACAGAGTGAAACTATTTACTGGCTTGCTCCCAGCCTCAGTTCTGCTCTCTTTCTGATCCAGCAAAGGGATGGTACTTCCTATATCTATTGAAAATCAAGAAAATGCCCCACATTTTCTTGTCTATAAACCAATCAGATAGACATCTCTTCATCTGAGGCTCCCTTTCCCCAGGGTGTCGACAGCCAGTCAGCTTACACGTGTTCATTGTTAAACTTTCAATATCAAGATGCATTATTAAAGATTTACTTATTTATTTTATGGCTATGTTTTATCGACTTTATGCTAGAAGAGGGCATCAGATCCCATTATAGATGGTTGTGAGCCACCATGTGCTTGCTGGGAATTGAACTCAGTACCTCTCGGAGAGCAGCCAGTGTTCTTAACCTCTGAGCCATCTCTCCAGCCCCCAAAATGTATTTTTAAAAGATGATCAATAAGGCTGGGCATGATGGCATACACCTTTAATCCCCAGCACTCGAGAAGCAGATTCAGCCTGGTTTAACATAGTGAGTTCCAGGACAGCAGAGCTATGCAGAAAGGCCTTGTCTTTTTTAAAAAAAAAAAAAAAAAAGACCCAACTATCAAATAGTATTTGGTCTCAAGGAAGAAAGTGTGTGGGGTAGATGTGAGACAGATACCTTATAATGTACCATTGTATAGAAGACTACTGTGCCTCTGCCTCCCGAGTGCTGGGATCAAAGACGTGCGCCACCAACACCCGGCTTTAGTGGGTTATTTTTGCAGTTAGTGTTGGCAGTGCTGGAATCTACGCTCTAGTCTGTGGGCATTGTTAGCAAAGATTCGGAATCGGGCCTTTTAAGAGTTACTTTCTCTCAAGAAAGGGTATGGAGTTGAGTTGGTGGGGAGGATCTGTGAGGAGTTGGGGAAGGCAAATCACGATCAGAATGTATTGAAGGTAAACAATTTTTTTCATTTAAAAAGCCCTTAAGAATGCTAACAAAATTAAAAAGATGGAGTTCCTTTCTCAGCTTTTTTCTCTGAGAAATGAAGAAGTTGGGCCCAAGTCCTCTAGGTCATTTTGGTCCTGTATTGATTGCTAATTTCTCATTGTACTACTCGACAAAACACCTGGTTCTGAAAGACCCCCGGGAACTCAGGCCCCCAGGACCTCTGTCCAGGAACTTGGCCACCCCAATCACCAGATGGAGTCGAAAGTTTGATGCAAACTGCAGGAGGCTTTATTGTAGTTGTTTAACGCTGGTCTTTCATCCACCCACCATGGCGGATGGCTAGGAAAGACAGCTCGAAGACTCTGCATAGAGATCTTATAGGGCAGCGTAAGGGGAGTGTCAAGGGGTATGCACAGGCTCAGGATTGGTGTGGCTCCAGGCTTGGAGGGTTTGCCCTGTGTTGATTGGTCAACTGGTTGTTATGGCCGATAGGCTCTCCCAGGGTGGTTGCTCTGCGTGTCATTGTTGTGCACTTGTCCGTAAAGCACACCCAGAGCCGTAAAGCATGGCACCACCAGCTAACTTCTGATTGGTTTGCTGCCACGAGGCAGTCACCTAACCTCCTAGTGACCAAAGCAAGGTGTTCGGCTGCTATGGCTGCTGAAACGGGGAGCTGGTGCCTTCAGTTCCAATTCATGATAAAGCATTTTATAAAACTTTTCTGGGGCTGGGAAGCTGGTTCAATGATTAAGAAAACTTCTTCTTGCAGAAAACCCAGGTTTGATTCTCAGCACCCACAGGGTAGCTCACAACTGTCTGTAGCCCTAGTTCCGATGCACTCTTCTGACCTCTGTGGGTACCAGGTACACATGCAGTGCACAGACATAAATGTAAGCAAAGTACTCAGATACATAAATTTTTCAAAAAGTAAAGCTTTTCTGTATTATCCATAAATTTTCTTTAATGACATTACATGTCTGTGTTCATAAGTGATTATTTTTTTAATACTGCTTGCCAACTGTTTGTATATTTGCTAGGATTCCCCTCCCTCCTTTATTCTTTCCATTGCTAATGGTAGGCAAGTGCTATTCCCTTAAACCACACCCGTGGCCCCTATTTAGAGTTTTGTTTGTTTGTTTTTCCCGGAGACAGGGTTTCCTCTGTGTAGCTTTGGAGCCTATCCTGGCACTCGCTCTGGAGACCAGGCTGGCCTTGAACTCACAGAGATCCGCCTGCCTCTGCCTCCCGAGTGCTGGGATTAAAGGTGTGCGCCACTAACACCCGGCCTATTAGAGACTCTTAAAAGCATTCTTGCACACTGCAAGGCCAAGATGGTTAATTCTAACTCAGGCGAATCTGAGTTCAAGACCAGCCTGGTCTATAGAGTGATTTCTAGGACAGTCAGGGCTACACAGAGAAACCCTGTCTTGGGGAGAAATGCTTATCTAGAGCTGGAGACTGGAGGAGCACCCTAGGTTTGTGCATTTGATAAGGGATTACAAAGCTTGATTGTGCTGGCTTTTCTATGTTTGATCATAGTATCTGAGGATATCTTATCCTTTGTCAGGTTCTGATTATTTGCCTGATGTTGATTGAATAGGACATTTAGTGTTAGTCTTCCCTTTCCTCAGCTGTGTATTGGAGTTATTGATGCATTTTTATTTTTGAGACAGGATCTGGGTATCCCAGGCCTGAAACACAGTCTGTAGCTGAGGGTGACCTTGAACTTCTGATCCTCCTTCAGGCTCTTGATTTTATTTTTGTATTTTGTTTTTCCAGACAGGGTTTCTCAGTGGCCTTGGAGGCTGTCCTGGAACTAGCTCTTGCAGACCAGGCTGGTCTTGATCCGCCTGCCTCTGCCTCCCGAGTGCTGGGAGTAAAGGCGTGGGCCGCCAACACCCGGCAAGCTCTTGATTTTTGAAATGGGCAACACAGGTCTTCCCTGGTTTTAAAGTTTGAGTTTTAAGATTGGGACGTTTCCAGTCTTCATGGGACGGTGTTATGACTGCTCAAGTACTTTCTAAGCACACACTGCCGGGGACATGAAAGGGTTACAGAGGTGAACAAATGGATGGCTTGTCCTGGCTCTAGAGAGCTGTGGCCTAGCATGTAGTCAAGCTGAGGACAGGTGGTAATGGGTTTGTGGGAAATGCACATCTTGACTGTGATTGAAGGGAAGTGAGAGGAAGTGGGAATGTGCCTTGCTTTAAGGTGGGACCTGTCTAAAGGATGAATGGACTTGCCTTTTGGGTAAGGTAACAAGATGGACAATAAAGGAGAAAAAAATGCCTTGGGGAGGGTGTTGGTGGCTCATGCCTTTAATCCCAGCACTCAGGAGGCAGAGCAGGTGGATCTCTGTAAGTTCGAGACCAGCCTGGTCTAGCTAGTTCCAGGACAGCCTCCAAAGCCACAGAGAAACCCTGTCTCAAAAAACCAAAAAAAAGCTTTGGGAAAGAGCTGTTGTTTGAAGAGTCAGGGAATTACATGTGAATAGCACCTGCAGGAATTAGACTAAAGAACGTCATGTGCCATGTTTATATTTATACTGAATGTGTCTAGGAGACAAAGGAGTTGTGAGCAGGCAGTTTACACTAATTGGGCTTTTGAGTTTGGGAGATGACTTGGAGGTACGTCACAGGTGGGGTTGAGAAGAAGAGGGGCAGGGCTGCAGGGTGAAAGTGGTGTTGGGGGAAGGGTGGTGCTAGAACTCACCAGGAGTGTATTGGCAGTGGTTGTCTGCCTGGCCAAATAGTGCTTTCCTTTTCACAGAGCCCTTTTGCTTTCTGTTCTTGGTCCTCTTGATTATAGTATTCACGACGACTGGATGTCAGTGATGGTTGGGGTGAACAGAATATCTGTGTTTGTTTTTTTGGTTTGGTTTGGTTTGGTTTGGTTTGGTTTGGTTTGGTTTGGTTTTTCAAGACAGGGTTTCTTTGTGGCTTTGGAGGCTGTCCTGGAGCTAGCTCTTGTAGACCAGGCTGGTCTTGAACTCAACGAGATCCGCCTGCCTTTGCCTCCTGAGTGCTGGGATTAAAGGCATGCACTGCGGCCACCACCACCACATGGCTTGGTTTTTTGTTTGTTTGTTTGTTTGTTTGTTTACCTAGACAATACTCTGTATTATAGTCCTGGCTGTCCTGGAACTCCCTGTAGATCAGGCTAGCCTCGAACTAGTTGCACCAGCAATCTGAGTGCTTGTCAAGAATGTGGGTTAATATTTCCTGAAATTACATAAGCCATGAATTAATGGGGGAGTGACAACATTGGAGGGACTGCAATGGGGAAGATTATGTAAATACAGTACATATCTCTGAAATTTTAAAAAGTTTTTAAGACATTCAAATAAAATAAAAATGAAAAACAACAAACCAAAGATATAAGTGTCTACAAAGAAGAATGAAACAATTGAAATTAGGAAAAACATACTAAATGATTGAAAAAAATAATGGGGTAAGAAAGCATAATTTAAGCCAAATGTGGTGATGCATTTGTAATCCTAGCAGGTGGGAGGTCTAGGCAGGTGGATCAACAGTTTGAGGTCAGCTGAGTGTTGGCAGCACACAATTTTAATCCCAGCAGAGACAGAGACAGGCGGATGTCTGTGAGTTATCCTAAAACTTGCCATGTAGACCAAGCTGGCCTTGAAGTTTTAGGATAGCCAGGTCTACACAGAGAAACCCTTGTCTTGAAAAACTAAAAAGAAAAGCATAGTAAAGCTGGTGTGGTAGGTTACTTCTATAATCCCCAGTACTCATGTGGTTGAGGCAGGAGGATTATATTCAGTTTTCAGGTGGTTATTGAGTGCTACCTAGCAACACCCTTCCTTTTTTTTTTTAAAGGAAGTAAACAAAGAAGAAAGGAAAACTTTAAGCATCAGTAGTGACATACTACTTGCCACCTATATATAGCAAGGATTTTTAATGTTATTCATTTTTGAGGAGTTGGGGAAATCTTTCTCATCTGTACTCTTGCATATTTTTAAATTTAATCAAGTACTTTGAACCATGAAATATTCTCTACAAAACTACACAAAGAGTAGAAGAAAATTCTATGCTTACTCTCTGTATAAAAATGCCCTAGATGGACTCTTAAAGTGGTTAGACACAGATAAATGTAGTATGAACCATGTGTGTCACACACTGTGTCCTTGAACATTTCCTCAGTGACACTAGCTGCAGTGAAAACACTGACTTACAATTCCAGCCTCCATAATATTCCCTGTCTGACCGTTGCTGGAGTGCTCTGGAAAGTGCTGTGGGGTCTCACTCAGAGGCCTTTCCAGCAGCTTATCTGTTTTTATCCCAGGATGGATAAATCTTACAAAAACTGATAGAAACGATAGCCATTCAGGTTAAAACAGCCTTTCCATAGCTAGACTTACTAATTTATTTCCTGGAAAGGATCTAAAGTTAAGATGTGTGTTATCACCTTTGTGTGTTGACAGCTTGTAGATTCAGGATTTTAGGATCAAGTGTAAAGCTACAAAAAATTCATTTTTGAGAACCTGAGAGTCCTAAACCTGAACTAGAGGAAGTCAAGTCAGTTGGTTTCTCTGAAAACGCAGTTTCTTCGCCTGTAGATGAAAATACTTGAGTGATGGTGTCAGGAGGACCATGTTAGGAATCAGTCTCCCACAGGGCAGCCTGCGGAAGTGTTTTGTGCAGCAGCTTCTGCCTTCTGGACTTGAAGCTGTGCATTGAGTGTTTACTGAGGACAGTGTCCCTGCAATAATCTCTCTCTCCCTCTCTGTCTCTCTCTCTGTTACAGCAGAGTGGAAAGCTGTTAAAACACACGAAGCCATCTGCATTAGCGTAAGATGGAAGTGTTCCCGGAACTGCATACTCCGTCACTAAGCTTGGAGTGTGATCACTGTGGTTTTAGAGGCACTGATTATGAGAATGTGCAGATCCACATGGGCTCCATCCATCCTGAGTTTTGTGATGATATGGACACTGGAGGACTAGGCAAGTTGATATTTTACCAGAAGAGTGCAAAGCTCTTCCACTGCCATAAGTGCTTCTTTACCAGCAAGATGTACTCTAATGTGTACTATCACATCACAGCCAAACATTCGGCCTCAGAGAAGTGGAGTGACAAGCCAAAGGACCAGTTGAGCAAAGAGACCCAGTCTGTAAAAAGCCCTTCCCTTCCTGAACACCAGAGCACAGCCTTTGACCCAGCAGAAGTGAGGCCTACTCCAGCCCTCCCTGTAGAAACACAGAAAACTGGTCCCAGTTTGTCTCCAGAGCCACAGAAGTCTGTTCCTCCTGCCCTGGAGCCTCAGGATTCTGGCCCTGTCTCTCCTGAGCCACAGGCACCTTGTCTTCCTGCTGAGGCCTCAAAAACTGCTTCTGTTTCTTCTCCTGAATGCCTGGACACAGCCAGTGTGGTTTCTGAGCTGCAGAAGGCTGGTCCTGCTTCCCCTGAGTCTGTCAAGTCTGCTCTTGTTAGCTCCAAACCCCAGAAGCACTCTCCCTTTGCAGATACAGGGGCCCCCCCTTCTGCCTTGTCTCCAGAGTCACCAGTTCTGGCCACATCTCCTGAGCCTTGGGGGCCATCCCTAACTGCATCTCCTGAGTCTCGGAAGCCATCCCCATCAGAGTCTCCTGAGCCAAGGAAGCCATTCCCTGCCATCACTTCAGAGCCACGGAGACCAGCCCCAGCAGTATCACCAGGTTCCTGGAAGCCAGGACCACCTGGTTCTCCTCGGCCTTGGAAATCCAGTCCTTCAGCGACATCGGGACCTTGGAAATCATCTAAACCTGCTCCATCTATTTCTCCTGGACCTTGGAAGCCAATACCATCTGTATCGCCTGGGCCTTGGAAGGCAGCTCCACCTGTTTCCTCTGCATCCTGGAAGTCTTCAGTTTCATCTGGTTCCTGGAAAACGCCCCCCACATCCCCAGAGTCATGGAAGTCTGGTCCCCCTGAGCTCCGAAAGACGCCTCTTGCTTTGCCACCTGAACACTGGAAGGCAGTGCCCCCTGTGCCTCCTGAGCTTCGAAGACCAGGTCCGCCTCTCTCCCCCGAGATCCGAAGTCCAGCAGGATCTCCAGAGCTCAGGAAGCCTTCAGGGTCCCCAGACCTTCGGAAGCTTTCTCCTGACCAGCGGAAAAGCTCTCCTGCTTCACTTGATTTCTCTGAGTCCCAGAAAAGTTCTCGTGGTTCTCCTGAGTCCTCCTTCATTACAGAGTCTCAGAAGCCTAGTGTCTTCCCCGAGGCACGGAAACATGCTTCTCCTGGCTCATCTGAGCCCCCAAAGGTGACCTCAGACATATGGAAGCCTGTCCTCTCTATTGATGCTGAGCCTAGGAAGTCCACACTGTTTCCTGAGCCCCCCAAAACAGTCCTTCCCGCTTCTCCTGAGCCACGGAAACGTGCACTTTTCCCAGAGTCCCGGAAGCATGTACTTTTCCCTGAGCTCCCCAAATCTGCTGTGTTCTCTGATACTCAGAAGGCCACTGAGCTTAGTGAGGAGCTACAGCTGGAAGCTGTAGATGATGCAAAATGTGATAGTGTGGTCCAGGAAGGGCTTCTGGCTACACCCAAGAAACTGTTAGAAGATGCTTTATTTCCTTCTTCCAAGAAGCTCAAGAAAGACAGCCAAGAGAACTCGGATGCTGAGCTCAGTAGCAGTGAGTACATCAGAACAGATTTAGACACCATAGATATCAAGGGCCAGGAGTCAAGCAGCGACCAAGAACAGGTGGATGTAGAATCTATTGATTTTGGCAAAGAAAACAAAATGGAGATGAGTAGTCCTGAGCAGTCCAAAAATGTGCTTCAGTTCACTGAAGAGAAGGAGGCATTCATTTCTGAGGAAGAGATTGCAAAATATATGAAGCGTGGAAAAGGGAAGTATTATTGCAAAATTTGTTGCTGTCGTGCCATGAAAAAAGGTGCTGTTTTGCATCACTTAGTTAATAAGCACAATGTTCATAGCCCATACAAATGCACAATTTGTGGGAAAGCATTTCTTTTGGAGTCTCTTCTTAAAAATCACGTAGCAGCCCATGGGCAAAGTTTACTTAAATGCCCACGCTGTAATTTTGAATCAAATTTCCCAAGAGGCTTTAAGAAACATTTAACTCATTGTCAAAGCCGGCATAATGAAGAGGCAAATAAGAAGCTGATGGAAGCTCTTGAATCACCATTGGAGGAGCCACAGATGTGACTTTCAAACAATACCTGCTCTGCAATGTTTTTTGCCAAACTCAAGCTTGTTGAATAGCCTAGTAGATGCTGTGTAGTGTATCCTGTTCGTCTTAATAGTGTTATAAAGAATAAGCACTTGGTTACTTTTTTTATGTGACCTCCTGTTTATGTGGCTGGCTGTTTTATAAGTCAATACATTTCTGTTATGTATTCCAGATGGATATAACTCATTATCCTTAAACTCATTTTAGTCATAATACAAGGAGTGGGAGGAGATAGGCAGTTCATTTAGTAAACAAGTTTAAACCTAATTAAAACCTTTCTCCTCTCTCTTCCTTCCTCCCTCCCTCTTTCTCCTTCTCTCCCCCCTCTCTCTCTCTGTGTGTGTGATTGATTTCAGATCATAAAAACTATTAGGTAGAGGGCTCAGTGGTAGAGCACTTGCCTAGCATGTTTTGAATATTAACTGTTCCACAGTTCAATCCCTAGTACCTTAAAAAAAAACAAAACAAAACAAAAAAAAAGATGGTTTGAGAATTGAGCATGAAAAGTAAATTTGAGAAAAATTTTGTTAACCTTATAAGTACTTTTGAATCATGTTTCATATCCTCTTTCTTCATGTAAAATCAGTATAAGAATCTTTAATACTTTCCTGGGTGTTGTGGAGCTGGAGTCTTAGGGGTCACTGGTTTTCTGCTGATAGGACAATTGAGTATACCTAAGTGGTTTTGCAAAGACTGAGAAGACCATGTGATTAAGGCTACGCTTAGCTGTAGTTATTTTCAGTTGTGTCTTGGCCCTCACTCGCTTCTCTGCCAGTTCACATTAGCAGATGATCCATAATTGCCAAACCCCCTACTCCTGAGCCTTCCATGCTCCCTGCTGGGGCTAAGACCTGGGTAATAATGAGAAGGAGCTGAAAGTCATCCCGACTCACAGTTCAAAATGAATGAATAGATAGGAAGTACACACTAGCCTCAGTTACATGAGAGGCCAAGGATCACTTGAGCCCAGCCTGGGCAGCATAGCGAAACCTGTAGAAACATTCTGATTTTCTTTCTCACAGTTTTGTCATTGTAAATACCTTGTTTCTCTTCATGGATGATGATTTTAATGTACTTTGTTAAATGTTTATCAACCAAATTAAAAAGGCTTTGGCTTTCATGTTAATATCTTCGTGTACTTTCTTTTAATAATTGTGTTATAGTCATGACTTCTGTCATTGTGTCAGATACTTGAGGAAGATAGTTTGGGAAATGTCCCGCGTGCTCTGTATTTCTCGCCAGCAAGAAATCATACACGGGACACTCGGATCCTTCTGCAGACAAGCTTTAATGCATCTTGAGAGTGAAAGAGCAAAAGCTTCCCAGAGCGAGACACTAAACCAAGAAAACCATCCCTTATAAAGGCTGGCCAGCCGCCTGGGACGTGTTACCCTATGAATGGCTTCAGCTCCTCAGGCCAAAATGAGCCACGGGATAGGCAGAGATCAAAGGAATGGAGATTACCCAGCGCCTGTGAAGTAATTTACATCTTGGTGTCTTCAGGCACCTATTATTGTAATGGATAATGCAGGAACCGGCTTCCTACAGGGAAAGGCTTATTTTGGCTCATGGGTTGGGAGGTTTCAATAGGTTGTAAGCCTGTGATGTGGAGGAAGGGTATGGCAGAAAAACACTGCTCACCTCATGGCATCCAGGAGTAAAAGAGGAGTGAGGAAGGGCCAGGGTCAAGGCCAAACCTTCCTCCAACTGTGCCACCACCTCCCAGTAGTAGACTCAGTTTTTAGTCTGCTAGTAGTTGAAACCATTGGCCAGAGCAGAGCCCTCATGACCCACTCCTGAAAATGTCCACTCAAGTACATCGGGTGTGCTTCACTAATGCCGTGACATCTCCATCTACTCAAGTCAACCAGATTAGCCACAGAAATTTCCATCTTACAATACTAGTTTTCCTGTGTTGAGCAGCACAGTCTAAGCCATGTTTTCACCAAGTTCTGTAAGTCAGGAGCCACTATGAACATTCTGTTGGAAATCTCTCATGCACATTAGTGTACTAAAGGCTGTTTGATTTCAGTAGTTGCCAGTCTTACCTGCCTCATCTTACCTGTTGTGTGGGATGGCGGTGGTTGTCTACTGCTCGAATCAACACAGTAAGACTTAGGTGGATGGGTTCTAAGCCTTTAACTCCACTTTTGATTTAAGCCAGGGTTTCTCAGCATGTAGGTCACAACCCCTGAAGGGGTTGTATGTTGTGTTTTTGCTCTTTTGACTTTTTGAGTGGCCCGCCACCCAGCTCCCAAATAAATCACACGAAGGCATATTCTTAACTATCTAGCCAGCTTTTCTTAAATTAACCTGCCTACCTTTTTGCTCTGGGATTTTTATCTTTCTTCTGTATTTCTTCTTACTCTGTGGCTGGCCCCCTGACATCCTCCACTCCTTGTTTTCTTGCTCTTTTTCTCCTTGTTTGTCCTATTTATTCTCTCTGCCTGCCAATCCTGCCTATCCTTGCTTCAGCCTTGCTATTGGCTGTTCAGCTCTTTATTATACCATTGTGATGGAAAAATTAATAACTAAAAGACAGAAACTTTTAGGCTGTGACAGAGAGAGAGCCCTCTGATTTCGGAGTACGTGACCCAAGCTGGAACCCACGAGCAGCTGGGCCAACATCTGCCCCTACCCCCTTGCCTTGAGAAGACTGGGAACCAAACTCTTGCCCTATCAGTTGTAAAACTTTTACATCACAGGATGGCTTGAGCCCCTAGCCCACAGATGTGCCAATTAATTTTGCCTAATTAGGTGGCAGATATTGCCTTCTTCAAGGCCCTTCATGATAACTGTATGGAAACGTGTGCTAAGTAATCTTTGTAACCATGGGAACCTTGCAAACTAAGTCTCAGGATGCCCCCTCCCCATTTTCTCTAAAAGTGCCTTGCATTTGCGTTTGGAGGCTTCACCTCTCCCGACAGAGGGAAGCCCCCGGCTAGCTGGTTTTCCCTTGGAAATAAACCTTATTGTACTTGATTTGTCTTTCCTCGGCTCCTTGAGGACTTGGGGTCCCTCTCTTGGTGGGCACAACAACCATCAGGTGTTTTAGATAGGCAAAAGAATCACAGCTTCACAGAATTGAACAAATGCAGCATAAACAAAAGCCACACACCTTAAAATAATATTTTGCCACAGTTGTATATCAGATATTTACAATTTTTTTTTCTTTTGCTTTTTCCAGACAGGGTTTCTCTGTGTAGCTTGGAGCCTATCCTGGCACTCTGTAGACCAGGCTGGCCTTGAACTCTGCCTCCCGAGTGCTGGGATCAAAGGCGTGCACCACCAACTCCTAGTTAGATACTTATAACAATTCTTAACCGCAAAATTACAGTTTAGAAAGTAGCAATGAATTTTATGGTTGGGAGTCATCACCATATAAGGAACTATATAAAAGGGATGCTGCATTAGTGAAAGACCCCCGCAGAGGTACTTTCGTAGAAGGAGACCCACACCCAGGAATCAGCGAAACCACGAACTTTGGATGCAAGAGCAAGAGGGTTTATTAATAACACGGATATCCGGGGCTTAGCTTCTGTTTTGCCAAGCCCCGAGCCCCGGAAGGGGGGTCCTTTTTATAAGGGAAAACAGGCACAGTACAGAAGCGAAAAGCATCAAATCAGCATTTTCTCAAGGTTTAATAGTCAGGCGAAACGGCCTTATCTTCTGCTGGTCCAGATGGCTGGCCTTGGGACGGAGCGATCCGGAGCGATCCGGCGGGGGTTGGCCTTGCGCGGGGCGGGGAGTGAGGGCCAGCAGCTGCAGGGATCAAAAGGTCGGGGAGAGTGCTGGGGAGGGAAGGATGTATTCGCGCGCGCCCCGCCAGCTGCCGACCAGAGTAGAAAAGCTACGGCGGGGGGGGGGGGGGGGGGGGTGTGTGTGTGTCTTTCATTAGGAAGGTGAGAACCACCTTAAATTTATATTTACTTATTTTGATTTCATCTGCATTGGTGTTTTGTCTGCATGTATATCTGTATGAGGGCATTGGATCCCCTGGAACTGGAGTTACAGACAGTTGTGAGCTGCCATGTGGGTGCTGGGAATTGAACCGTGGTCCTGTGGAAGACCAGCCAGTGTTCTTAACCACTAAGCCATCTCCTCAGCCCGAGGACCACCTTAAATTTAAACCATCGTTTTTTGTTTTTGTTTATTTGCCTCACACCCTCTGGTTTTAAGAACAACTTACTGTGAATTAATGAAATGACTTGGCATCCTGTGCAACAGCCTCTTATTTTTTAAAGATTTATTTATTTGATTTTTGTTTATCTAAGGTAAACAGCCCTGTTGTTTTGCCTGCATATATTCTGTGTAAGGGTGTCGGATTCCCTGGAACTGGAGTTACAGAAGGTTATGAGCTGCCAAGTCGGTTCTGAGAATTGAACCTGGTCCTTTGGAGGAGCAGCCAGTGCTCTTAACCACTGAGCTGTGAGGAGCCGCACTCACATTCGCCATTACAAGATGGTGCTGACATCCGCTGCTGGATCAAGTAAACAACGTTGGTATCCATGTGCCCAGTGTTTTTCCACTGCCTAGCCCCGCCTATTCCATGGCGTCATATAGGGTGACGAGTCATGCACCTATCCCAGCTGTACACGCATCGCTCAGAGTTTATGAGCCTTTATTAGGGGACAGGATTCTTGGCTCGGGGTCTCCGCTTTTGTAAGCTTATGCTCTCTCTCTCTCAAGACGCATAAAGCTTTACTGCAGAAGGATCCGAGTGTCCTGTGTTGTTCTTGCCGGCAAGACTATTGCGCGGGACACTGAGCCATCTCTCCAGCCTCACAATAGTCTCTTAATAATGTGACCAGCTTAATGCATTTTTATTTTCTTCCTCTGTAAGACTATTTCTAATGAGTTTTCAACTCAGTGTTTCCATGTAATACAATAAGAGTAAACAGTGTCATCTTATTTCAGGACATCCAGGTCTATGGTGTGGGTTCTTTGACTGTCTTGGATACCTGAAAAAGCATCTCAACAGGGTCCTTTAGCCATGTGATTCTCTGGAGTGTCTTCCTACTACTGCCTTACTGGTTTACCACCCCATAGACTGTTGGTAATTGCCTTCCTGGTCTACCACTGCATAAACTGTTGGTAATTGTCTTACTGGTCTACTACAGGTTTACCAATGCATAGACTGTTGATAATTGCTGATGGGCCCTCAAGTTAATCCCAGCTTGCCTAGGACAAAATAAATTCCAATTCTAATTAACCCTTGGGGTCTAGTTGCTGCTGTTGGCAAACTGCTCAAACAGCTTTCCCATCTTGATCTTCTGGTCTGCTTGTCTGCTGATTGACCTGTGGCTCTGCTGAAAGCATGAGAGAGATCCAGGTTCTACTTACATGGCTTTTTCAGAAGTATCTATTTGTACCTCAGGGGTCAAGTAGGTTGGTGTCTGGTCAACAAATGTAAGTGGCCTATATACCCCAAATGTAAGACAAACACATGACTAATATTGTAAAATGTAGCTCTATGCTACTTAAAAGACACAAGAACAATTTTTTCCTTTTTAAATTTAAATTAGAAACAAGCTTCCTTTACGTGTCAATCTCATTTCCCTCTCCCTCCTCTCCTCCCCTGCCCCCCCACCGGCCCCCTATCCCAACCTCTTTCTGCTCCCCAGGGAGGGGAGGCCTTCCATCGGGGATCTTAAAAGTCTGTCATATCATTTGGAGCAGTGTGTCTAGGCTGAGAGAGTATCCCTCTGTATGGAGAGGGCTCCCAAAGTCTATTTGTGTACTAGGGGTAAATACTGATCCACTACCAGTGACCCCATAGACTGTCCAGACCTCCAAATTGACCTCCTCGTTCAGGGGGTCTGGAACAGTCCTATGCTGGTTCCCCAGCTATCAGTCTGGGGTCCATGAGCAACCTCTTGTTTAGGTCAGAGGTCTGTGGGTTTCACCAGCCTGGTCTTGACCCCTTTGCTCATCACTCCTCCCTCTCTGCAACTGAATTCCAGTTCAGTTCAGTGTTTAGCTGTGGGTGTCTGCTTCTGCTTCCCTAAGCTACTGGATGAAGGCTCTAGGATGGCATATAAGGTAATCTTCAATCTCATTATCAGAGAAGGGCATTTAAGGTAGCCTCTGAACTATTGCTTAGATTGTTAGTTGGGATCAACCTTGTAGATCTCTGGACATTTCCCTAGTGCCAGAATTCTCTTTAAACCTATAATGGCTCTCTCTATTATGGTGTCTCTTTTCTTGCTCTCCTCTATTCTTCCCGACTCAATCGTCCTGCTCCCTCATGTCCTCCTCTCCCCTCTACTTCTCCCCCGCTCTTTCTTCTAACTCCCTCTCCCCTCCCCCCATGCTCCCAATTAGCTTAGATCTTGTCCCTTTCCCCTTCTCCAGGGGACCATGTATGTTTCTCTTAGGGTCCTCCTAGCTTCTCTGGCGATGTGGATTGTAAGCTGCTACTTCTTTGCTCTAGATCTAAAATCCATATATGAGTACATACCATTATTGTCAACACAAGAACAAATTTAAGAGAAGAAAAATTGGTTGGTTGTTTTGGAGACAGGGTCTCATGTAGCCCAATTTGACCTTGAACTCATCGTGTAGCTAAGAATGACTTTAAACTTGCGATCCTCCTGTCTCTACCTCAAGTATTTTGAGATTACAGGCATGCAGTATCTTGCCCAGTTTTATGTGGTGCTGGGAATTGAACCCAGAGCCTTGTGCATGTTAAGCAATCACTCTACAACCAAGCTACACCTTTTAAGTTTGGTTTAGGGAAGGAAGTACAACAGCAATATGGGTTATTAATGAACAAGGGATGAATTTAATGACAAATATAATAGTCCTAACTATCTGTACCTTCAAAATATATAGACAAAAGCTGATGAATCTTAAAAAAAAAGTTGGAAAATTAATTTACTTCTTGAATCTTACAAATACAGTGTTATATACAAGATTTGAGCTTCCCTCTAGGGAACTATGTGTCTTATTTTTGAAAAACTCAGGAGCTGAGGATAGGCACATTTCAAGTACTCATGGGCAAGGCTAAAATAATCTGGGCCCTAGAACGAATTGAAGCCTCCAAGGATTGAAACAATGTTTATAACTCTTGTAGAATCAAGCTAGAAATCACTAGTGGAATGACAACTTCCAGATGTTTGGAGATTAAATGACACCATTCTAAACGACAAAAATAGAAGTCATTTTGTATCAAATGATGGTAAATATATGACAAGTATTATGGAGCTAGAATTCTAAAGCTAGAGCTGTGGGTAGAAAAAAGTGATAGTAGAGGGAGGAAATAATTGTTAAGCATCCCTAATTAACAGCTGTGCAGTGAACTTGTCAGGGAGACTTGGAGACTGATCCGACCAAGAAGGCTGTGGAACCAGACCCTCTTAATGAGGTCTGGGCATCTAGGACATGGATGGAAGGACATGAACTAGTGCCACCAGGGTCACTGCATCACACTTGAAAACATGTTGGCTTGTGGGGGGTACATGTTCTGGGACTGATGAGAGTTTTCAAGAATTAGGGGAGAGGTGCTGTGGTTCTGAAATGACAACAAATGAGAGGATGGTGGGTTTGTGCTGTTAGAGAAGCCACAGCTAGGTGGCTCAACCAATTTCACAGTCTTGGAGACTGAGAAGGAAATTTCAAGTAGACAGAGTCACTTCCTGGTCCTTTTTCTGGTTTTCTAAGGACTGTTTTCTCACTAGAAACCCCCCAACCCCAATATGGTAGAGAAAATATCCATATTAGAGAATATGAGTAATTACGAACAAAATTGTAAAAATACATCTACATTATGGTCCTTGTGATGATGTCAGGTAGAAATGAGGAACATGTAATAGACCATATAGAAAAGGGCATCTTAGCTCAACTGCTTGAAACTCCTGCCTCGTAAGAGAACAAGCATTTGCTGCTCCCAGGTTTAGAGGCTGAAAGCCCAAGGTTGGGTGGCCCCTGTCTGACTTCTGTTAAGGGTCTTGTCTTAATGTTCTATTGCTGTGACGAGATACCATGACCTGCTGTAGGAATTTAGCAGAGTCTTTGTGTCTAGGGTAGACATTAGAATGAATAGTTTTCATGGTATCCAGGGTAAACATTAGAGTGGACAGTTGTTTTCTAGAAGTGCTTTGACCTTAAAGAATCATTGTGTAAAGCTGTGATTGTCTTAAGAGATTTGTAGAATTGTTTTTCTGAAGGGTCGTTACAGCCTTTGTACAACTGGTCACAAAGATGCCTCTGGCACACCTGAGGCTCTTGGATTACTGTGTACTGCAAATGGTACACAATAAAAGACTAGAGTTGTGGCTGGAGAGATGGCTCAGCGGTTAAGAACACTGGCTTCTTTTCTAGAGGTCCTGAGTTCAAGACCCATCAATCAAATGGTGGCTCACAGCCATCTGTAATGAAATCTGGTGCCCTCTTCTGGCCTGCAGGCATTCATGAAGACAGGACACTATATATCATAAATAAATACATCTTACAAAAGAAAAAAAAGGACTAGAGTCATGAAGGCTCGTGATGCTTTCCTTTAGAGAAACACAGATTACATTAGGGAACCGTGGTATGAGGAAATAATATAAATCTGGAAATAAAGACTTCAAATACATTTCATTCTAATATGGTGCCAACATTTTGAGGGACAAAGCTTTGAGTGATAAAAGTTTTGTTTATTTTGTTTTGAAACAGTTTCTCTATGTACCTTGGTTGGCCTGTACTCACAAGTTAGCTCAGGGTAGTCTTGAACTTATTGTAATCCTCTTGACTCACCATAATGCTACCATATCAAATTTGAAACAGAATTTTAAATTGATTATGGGACATATTTGTCCATTAGTTTAAAATACTCAAGAGTCTTTCATTTTTGGAAGAGCAGTTCATTTGCTATTTGAACTACTGTGGTAGTTTGAATGTCATTGGCTCCCATAATCTCACAAGGAGTGGCAACATTAAGAGATGTGGCCTTGTTGGAGGAAACGTGTTACTGTGGAGGTGAACTTAGGGTCTCATATATGCTCAAGATACCGCCCAGTGTCTGAGTCGACTTCCTATTGCCTGCAAGATGTAGGACTCTCAGTTACATCTCCAGCACTACGTCTGCCTGCACACTGCCATGCTCCCCACCATGATGATAATGGACTGAACCTCTGAAGTGTAAGCCTGAATTAAATGATTTCCTTTATAAGAGTTGCTGTGGTCATGGTGTCTCTTCACAGCAACTGAAACCCCAAGACAGTTATTAACATTTTGAGGACGGGTGGTTGAGCCTAGCTTGCTGGGACTGCCAGAACCCAGGATTTTATCCAGAATTTTCTGGTTAAATGTATAGCCTAGAAAACAGCCAGGGAGGTGACAACTGCTAATTTCCCCATACAACGATGTGATAGTTTGAATGTAATTGGGAAGTGTGACCTTGTTGGAGTAGGTGTGATCTTTTTGGAGGAGGTGTATCACTGTGAGGGTAGAATTTGAGGTCTCTTTTGCTCAAGCTTCCCTCAGTGTGACTTTCAAATCATTTCCTGTTTCCTTCTGATCAAGATGTAGCCAGCACCATGTCTGCCTGCGTGCCACCATGCTCCCCACCATGGTGATACTAGACCGAACCTCTGAACTCTAAGGGAGCCACCTCAATGAAATGTTTTCCTTTTAAGAATTGCTGTGGTCATGGTGTCTTTTCACAGCAATAGAAACCCTAGTGAAGACAGAACTCAAAAACAAGATGCCCAGATTCACACCTTTCACTGATCACAGCTGGACAAACTTTGGTACCTGCTGCTCTTCATGGTTAACTATACGTCCTCTCCATGACCCCCATATATGTAATCTTCCCTACACTGCAGTTGTAGCTGCCTCAGAACTCTAGTCACACATGGAATGAAACAGCCTGTTTCTCAGTCCTGCCCCCACCACAAAAGCCCCATTATTGACTCTTACATTTACTTTTTGGACCAGAGATAGCATGATCTCATCACCTATGGCCTTAGGTGGATGAGGAAAGAAAGGGGCCACAACTGCCCCTTCATTAGAAACAGGGGAAGGTATCTCTTCTCTCCCCAGGAAAACCTTGACCATATGGCTGCTGTCTTTCCTCCCAAGGTTCCCTTGTCCACACACCTATGGGGTCTCTGAAATGTAGTTAAAATGGTTAAGGCTATTGAGTGCTAGGATTCTTACTTGTATTTCAGATATGAACTTTATTCTTGGATTAGCTTCAATCATTCGGGGGCTAAGAAACAAGCCCTGTCTATCAGAGGTAAAGGTAACAGACTTTGGCAGATCACAGCCCCCATTCCCCTACCACACTTACACACATAGAGCCAATGAAGAGAACAGAGTATTGAAAACAGAATTCTGTGCCAATCAAGGATTATATAATTGCTGGCTTCAAATTCCATTTAGTTTCCAGTCTCACATCCTGATAAACTAAGTAAATGTTTAGCCTTTCCTTCAGAGGGAATAGAAATAAGCCATAAAGTCACCAGCAACTCTGGGGTTCCAATCGCTACTAAAATATGCCAGATATAAGAAGCAAAGCTAAGATGCTCTCTCTCCCTGATGGTAGTTTGGCTCTCTCAATACTTCCACCCTTAAAATATAATTCAGGGGAAGGGGCAAGCCTTGGTCAGAAGCACACAATCATAAGGAAATGTAGACAAAGTATACTGAGATATTTTTTCCTTCCTTTATTTATAAAGGACACAACTCTGACATAGACAAAAATGTGAACACACTCCAAAGAGTCCATTAACAACAGTAACAACAAAATGGGAGAGCAGCAGGACCCAGTCTACAGCAGTCTGTGGCCCACACTGAGGGAACACTGGGAACAGTGCCTCTAACAGGCCATGTCACTGAAGTCACAGGAAACAAGCCTTGATCTGGAGAACACAGGAGCTCCCACAAGGCCAAAAAGTGACACGTTTAATCTTCAGCATCATCAAATTGTCCTGTTTCAAAGACCATCTTAGAATAATGCGGTATCAGTGGCGGTGGATGGTGCCAACTGGGGTCATACATCATGTCTCCTTGTGGGGCACAGCACACCCAAGGTTTAATCTCCTGAGAAATGCTCCCCTGGATGTCATCGGCATCTGCAGACAGTTCCAAAAGACAGATTAAAGGAAGGATGGAAAGTTAGACTGGATTGCACAAGGAAAAAAAAATGTCTAGAGGGAAGACTTTCGATTACTTTAATAACAGACACACACACACACACACACACACACACACACACACACACACACCTCCTTTCCTGAGGACAAATAAACAAGGCACTCTGAACAATCCATTTATCCCTCTCAGCATTCTCTCAAGTGAAAAGAAAAACAAATGGATAGCAGAGTACCGCTGTCTGCACCAGCTCAACGTGAAGCCTTTAAGAGAGAATTTCCTTGTTAAAACAAATGGGCACATCCTGGAGTCAGTGGAATTTGTTTTTAATATAAAAAAGAAGCAAAAATTCCAGACCTTGACCAAAGATGAGACTGAGCTCACATATGTGATCCTATTCCCAAACCATATGTCTAGGGGCAGTGTGAAGGAGGTCTGAGGCGCTTTAGCTCAGCCCCAGGTACTCCCTACCTACCGTAAGGGTTCCCTTGGTCTGCTTTCAGCTCCAAGTCCCAGTCCTCACTGAAAAGGTCAGCAGCCTGTTCCATGGGTGGACCTTCTGACAGCTCCCAGGTATACAGCTCCTCATTGGCTTCCTTCTCCTCCACAGCAAAGCTATCCTCTTCCAAACTCGGACCCTCATTGTGGGCAGGAATGTCATCATTAGGGATGCTCTGGGCTCCACTGGCTATGAAATCAACAAAAGGAAGTTTTAAGAATTGATAAAATCAGCCGGGCGGTGGTGGCGCATGACTTTAGTCCCAACACTCCGGAGGCAGAGGCAGAGGCAGAGGCAGGTGGATCTCTGTGAGTTCGAGACCAGTCTGGTTTACAAGAGATAGTTCCAGGACAGCCTCCAAAGCCACAGAGAAACCCTGTCTTGAAAAACCAAAAAAAAAAAAAGATAAAATTGAAGGAGTTTTATTTGTAATTTTCTGCTCGCCTTCTTCTAAGAGGGAGGAAAGAAAAATCTAGACATCGCTCTTATTTACTTGAGCACTTGCAATATT
The DNA here is from genome assembly GCF_003668045.3 of Cricetulus griseus. NCBI lineage: Eukaryota > Metazoa > Chordata > Mammalia > Rodentia > Cricetidae > Cricetulus > Cricetulus griseus. Next base: position 66,991,209 of record NW_023276807.1, on the reverse strand, counting down.
TAGTTTATATTTTAGAAATGGGGTAGTCATTTTCTTCCAATAAGATGTTTGTTATAAACAAGACCACTGAGTACAGAGGGCCTTGCACAGGCAGTGTTTTCAGGTCGTTTACACGTCACTGAACCCAAAGGCCACTGGCAAATGATGTGCTTTTACTATTTAAGCCTATGTTGCACTTTCCTCCTCCTCTTTCTTCTTCTTCTTCTTCTTCTTCTTCTTCTTCTTCTTCTTCTTCTTCTTCTTCTTTGTTTTTTGTTTTTTTTTTTTTTGGTTTTTTGTCTACTCACATTGACAGGATTTCCTTTTGGGGTCATGAAAATATTCTACAATTAGTGGTGATAACTGTACAACACTGTCATTGGGCTGAATACCACCAGACTGTCCACTTTAATACAGCTAAGTGGTAACTTTATAGTACACATCTTTTGCCACATTTTAAGACTTTAATGTGTCTTAAGTTTCTCATCAGTAAAATAGTAAGCAGGCTGTTGTAAGTTTATTTAGGGAAAAGGAGACACTGGGAACTGTGCCTGAAATACAGTGAGTATTTAGCACCTCCCAGCTGCTACAATTATACCCATCCCATGCTTGATCTACAGACTGTCACTTTCTTCCAGGACAGAACAGTACATCACATGTGTTCACTAAGCATGGTAAAAAGGGGACTGAATTTATTTATTTAATTATAATTACACAGGGGCTGGTGGCTAGTGAATTATTTATCTTCTCATGCAACCCTAAAACCAACCCTAGGGGTATCATCAGCCCACTTTACAGATATAGAAAGGCTAAGTGACTTATTTTTCACTATGGATGAAAAAAATGCAAGTCCAAGGACAATAACCTGGACCTGAAATAATTTTTCTAGTGACATACTGTGTGCTTTTCAGTGCCCCGTGTGGTTCCTCCCAGTGAAATGGGGTGGTTTGGATCCACACAAAGTCTAGAACTTCCTTGAAGCTTCCAAATGGAGGGTCCCATGGGAACAATGGGCAAAGAAGGTAGCTCATTGGCAAAGAGGACTGACTAGCAAGAAAAGGTACCCAAGACTAAGAGACTGTCAGACTGTTTTCTCTCCACCTCTTCCAGCATCCACCCCAGTCTCTGTCTACTTGCCTAGTCGGTCCATGGCCATCTCAGTCTCTGTCTCCTGACCAGAAAGGTCAGCTGCGGCAAAGCTTGCCTGTGGAAGAAGAAATCATTACCAGAAACTCAGGCATCTGGGACATGTCACCACCTTGACGCTCTGAGCCCACCATCCCACCATCCCACAGTGCCCTTCACACTTCGGGGCTTGCACCTGCTGGCTAGAGATAGCGGGGTCGTAGGCATCACCCCAACAACACTTCTCCACCCAGACCACTGAGAATGCCTTCTTGCAGTGGCCAACTGACAGCTGCAGGTTTTGATCTCATCTAGGGCCCTCTTCAGAAGTCTGGGTACCAGGGCCTCTCCATGATCAGAGACCCTAGAGCCAATCTGGACAGCTCCTGGGTCTCAGGGTTTGTAATTCCAGGTCTGTCTATAAACCCTTTCCTCTATCATTTTAACAGCTCTAACCATTCCTTTTTCTTGGCCAGGATTGGTAGCTGTTTCCTGCACCTGCCACTTCTCTGCACACCTTCCCCTTTTCAGTTACTTGGCCTCATATCTAACAGCTCCTTTTTTACATTTTATGTTCACTGGTGTTTGCCTGCATGTATGTCTGTGTGAGGATGCTGGATCCTCTGGAACTGGAGTCAAAAAGACAGCTGTGAGCTACCAGGTGGGTGCTGGGAAGAGCAGCCAGCACTCCCAACCACTGATCCATCTCTCCAGCCCCTAACAATTCCTTTTTAACAGTGTCTCCCAAGTGGTACGTGGGGAACCAGAGTTTTAGTTCCTAAACAGTGAAAGGAACACTTATATCCCCACTGCCAACCAAGTAATTTTATGCCCCATTACTTCAAAAGTCCCCCAGACTTTATTGTCCTCAATATCTCTCTCCAATGGAACCAGTTAATGTCTACAGCTTGAGTCATTAGGCCAGATTTCAACGAGCCCTGTCATGCGCTCAGGGTGTGACCCCTGGAAACTGGAGGTGGTTGTTCTGACCTTGCAGAGGTCCTATGTTGACAGAACAATTATGAAAACACCTAATACAGGCTGGAGATGTAGCTCAGTTGGTAGTGTTTGCTTAGTATGCTCAGTGTCCCAGGCTGATTTTCCAGCACTACATAAGAGCAAGCATGATGTCACATACTCGTAATCTCTGCATTTGGGAAGTGGGGGCAGGAGGATCAGAAGTTCAAGGTCCTTGGTCACAGAGTGAGCTCCTGGGCTACAAGAGACCCTGTCTCCAAAACTACAATTAAAGGCAACAACAATAACAAAACCGCTGGGCGCTGGTGGCGCACGCCTTTTAATCCCAGCACTCAAGAGGCAGAGACAGGCGGATCTCTGTGAGTTCAAGGCCAGCCTGGTCTCCAAAGCGAGTGCCAGGATGGGTTCCAAAGCTACACAGAGAAATCCTGTCTTGAAAAACCAAAAAAATTAAAAAAAAAAAAAAACGGGGAGGGGGCTATGAGAATGAGAAGGGAAGAAGAGGAAGGATGCAGAGGTCATGAGGGAGCAGAAAGGTTGAATCAGGTCAAGAAGAAAGGGTATGTGATAGGTAGGGTTTTAGTTGGGGGCGGTGGTAGGGAAGGGAGGGAGGGAGAAGGGAACTGGGATTGTCATGTAAATCAATCTTGTTTCTAATTCAAACAAAAAATGATTAAAAACAATAACAAAACCACCTGTTAGACTGCAGAAGTAATGTTTCTCTGACTTAAATTCATTTTATTTTTTAAAGTTTTTATGTATTTATATATTTACATCTATTTGCTTGTGTGTGAATGTACGAAGAGGAGGAGGTGTTGGATCCCTTGGAGAGGGAATTGCAGGTGGCTCTGAGCCACCTATGGTGGTTGCTGGGAACCAAACCAAACTCTGTGACACCATCACCATACTAGCTCTCCAATCTTACACAAACTTTTCATCATATACCTGTACTTAGCACACACCTTAGTTAACATTCATTATCCAGTCATGACTGGATTTTTAATGATTCAATTCCACCTCCTGTGGTCAGTGATAACCCGTAGCCACAACTCACTGCTGTCCCCCAAGGTGTTGGAGCAAATGGGTGCAATACAGCCTTTTCCTATGACCCCAGAGCTTGGGCCCTAGAGCAGGCCTTTTACCGGAAGAGGTCTATGTTCAAGCAAGTCGGTGAACGTGAGAGGCAACATTACTCTATTTCTGACCTCCAGGCCTTTGGTGGGGCTCTGCCTTCTCTAACAAAATTAGTGCCCTCCTCTTCTGTAAAACTAATATTCTTTGCGAATCTATTGCTACCGTTGCTGCAAGTACCATCTTGGATGCTCAAGCAAGCATTCCATTCATGCACCCAATTAGCATACACATTGTGTCAGGCACATGGTGTGTCTTCTGGTAAACAGGACGCCTATTTACAGTCAAGCTTGTTGTAGATGGAGATGGTCGCTGCTTAAGGGCAGGTCATAGGAAACCGCTGTATTGCACCCACTTGAAAAAGAAGTTTCTGGAAACCCCGTGTCACCAGGGGCCTTTCCGTTTCATCAAATGGGAAAAAGAACCGGTGACATCTAACGTCCAAGGTCAGCTGCACATCCCCACCAACGGCCGGAGGTCCTCAAGGTTAAAAAAAAAAAAAAAAAAAGTCCTAGCCGGGCGTTGGTGGCACACGCCTCTAATCCCTGCACTCGGGAGGCAGAGGCAGGCGGATCTTTGTGAGTTCGAGGCCAGCCTGGTCTCCAGAGCGAGTGCCAGGATAGACTCCAAAGCTACAGTGAAACCCTGTCTCGGAAAAAAAAAAAAAAGTCCGTTTCCTCGTCGCTCCCATCTGACCCGGCCCCCAGCTCCACCTTCCCTCCATTCCTGCCACAGAGGCTCCCGAGCAGCCCCAGTTTCCCTCTTTCTCCTTCCAGTGCCTGCTACAACCCCAGGTCCCCGCGCGCTCCCGCCGTTACGGCCCGGCTCTGCGCGTGCTCGCGGGGGGGGGCGGCGTTTCCCGAGTGAGCGGCCTTCCCGAAGCGCGCGAGCCCCGCGGCTTCCAGCCCGGGGGATCGCATGGGCCCGCGCTCCCCACCCCGTGGCGCTTACCTCCGCGTTGGGGACCTGCCGCGCACTTGGCTCGCCGGACCCCTGACCGGTGGCCTCCTGAGGGTCCATGCCCCGCCGCCCACAGCTAGGCGACCGGGGACACTCCGGCACGTGACGGCCCACAAGCTGCAGAGGGGCCAATCGGCGCGGAGCAGCCACCGAGGGGGCGGGGCGGCGCAGGGGCAGCGGTGCCGGACGACACGCCCACCTGCATCGTGCCGGGACCACAGGCTCCCGAGCTCATTCTGACATCTCTGGTTTAGAGCCTTATGGCGGCGGACTGGGCACTGTGCCTTCCCCATCGCACTATTAAATGACCAGAGTCCACCCGAAAGCTTAGAAAGCCCAGACGTCGACACGGTCAGAGCCGCTGCTGCTCCATCACTTTTCACTCCACCCCATCGCAGGCTGTTCCAGATTTCAGGCTGCACCAGGACCACAGCATCCAATAATGAGTAAAATAACTCAGCAGCCTGGAGACTTGTCAGCTTGGCATACTGATCGCTTTTGAAGTCAACGTGCTCCCCAGAAACATTCTGGGTTTGTGTTATTGAACTTGGAAGTCACAACCTGTGCCCCAAGTAAGTAATGTGACTACGTTGGATAACTCTCCATTTTCTTCTTCCCACGATTAGTTTGGCTGTTTTTAATGGCTTATTGAGGATGGATACCTGAACCTGACTTGGGGCTCAGATTGTGACCCCCGAGTTCAGTAACAGTTGGGCAGCAGAAATTGACCAAATCTCCATCTTTCAATGGGCAATGTCTCCAATCTGGTTATTTCCCTGTTGCCTCGGAGACAAAAGTCAGCAGCTAGCTGCAGGTAGAGTGTACATGTGTGTATGTATGTTTGGATGGATGCATGGATTTGAATGACCCAGCTGTACAGACAGCTTTTACTGCCACCCTCCCCAGCATGACTTAAACTCTAGCAACAAACTACTTGAAGGCATGGTTATCAGGAAAGCTGGGATTCCTTATGACATTGTTTGGAACACCAGCATCTTCATCTCCCTTAAATAGTATGTTGCCATAAGGCATTAAACATCTTTTTTTGTTTGTTTTGTTTCTCTGTAGCTTTGTAGCCTATCCTGGCACTCGCTCTGGAGACCAGGCTGACCTCGAACTCACAAAGATCCGCATGCCTCTGCCTCCCGAGTGCTGGGATTAAAGGCGTGCACCACCAACGCCCGGCTAAACATCTTTTTTATGCAGATAAAATTGATTCATATTATGTTATTCTTTTTTCTTTACATAGTCTTTACATAGTACGGAGTATGACCAGTTCATGTGTGTTCTGTTCCGTTGTTATTTCTTCAAATCTAACAGACTCCAAGTCAGCACTGCCCAGGGACTCTTCTTCAATGGCAGAAATAAAAGCTCTTGATCTGTGCTGTCACTATGGTAACCACGTGTTTACCTAGCATTTAAAATATCGTCAATATGAAAAGAAACACAATTATTTAATTTCAGATATAAATTGGTAAATGTGGCCATCACAACTAACTACAACTCTATGAATTGATTATGCATATTTTATAATATGCAATGGGGAGAACTGTATATAGCAATACAATAACCCAAGGGTGGCCAGAGGTCACAATAGGGTGTCTCTCTTAGTCACCATTCTATTGCTGTGAAGAGACACCATGGCCAAGGCAACTCTTACAAAAGAAAGCATTTAATTTGCTTACAGTTTCAGAGGTTCAGTCCCTTACCGTCATGGCAGGAAGCAGGGCAACAGGCATAAAAAGCACGGTGCTGGAGAAGCAGTTGAGAGCGGCCTTCTGATCTGCAAGCAGAAAGGTATACTGGGCCTGGCACCAGCTTTTGAAACCTCAAAGCCCACCCCTAGTGACACACCTCCATCAACAAGGCCACACCTCCTAACCTTTCTAATCCTATCAGAGTTCCCCTTCTTAGTGACTAAGCATTCAAATATGTGATCCTAAGGGGAACAACTTATTTAAATCACCTCAGGTCTTGATTGCTCTCCATCTTAAATGTTGAGACAACATCTCTCACTGAACTTGGAGTTCATTGATTAGGCAATTAGGGATCCTCCTGTCTCCATTTCTCCAACGCTCTGTTACAGGGCTTTTCGCCGGTGATCCAAACTTAGGTCCTTATTCTTTTGTGCTAAGCATTTACTTACTGAGCCATCTCCCTAGCTCCCTAGCCCCTAAGATTCTTCAGTGATGTAGAGAAACAACATATTGTTAAGGGAAGCTTTTTTTTTTTTTTTTTGTAAGATTTACTTATTATGTATATAGTGTTCTGCCTACATACCAGAAGAGGGCACCAGATTCACTATAGATGGTTGTGAGCCACCATGTGGTTGCTGAGAATTGAACTCAGGATCTCTAGAAGAGCAGCCAGTGCTCTTAACCTCTGAGCCATCTCTCCAGACCGGTTAAGTGAAACTTAACTCTAATAAAACTGTGTTGACTGTTTCTCCAGTGACAGCTGATGTTATGGTAGAGGATGTAATTCACACTGATGAATGTTTCCTCCATGTTATCAGAATATCCTTCTCTGCCCCCAGCTTTGTTTCTGAGCCCCTCCTTCCCCGCTGAGACCCTTCTCCACTCCTCTCAGGGTGCTCTTCTTTCCTTGCGAAGCCTTTAAATGTAAACAGTCCTTTACTTATCAGTCTTTGGAATAAATAAAATATATTTCACAGTCTATGCCTTCTCCAAGGATGCTCCCCCAGCACTTCCATTCCCACTGTTGCAACCAGCTCTCTTGGAATATTTAGCTGCCTTACCAATTCCCAACCCCCACCCCTTAGTTTCTTTTTTTCTATAGGTGATGAACACTCAGCTATTTCTTGGATGATCTAAAAGTACCAATCCAATTCTGAATAAGAAAATCAAATGGCCGAGTTGACCTCTTGGTAGAGAACAGTAGGCTTCCATTTTTCTTCTCTACACTATCTTATTTCCTCGTATTTGAACATATGTCGCATATATTTATAATAGGGAAAGATCAGAGACAAGTATACTGTCTCATCCATTTTAACTGGCTCCACCATACCATGTCTCTATTAGACACACACACACACACACACACACACACACACACACACACACACACGCACACACAGTAATACACATATGACACCAAAGTTAGGAAAGGAAGTATACATGGGGCTCTGGAGGTAGCTCAGTCTGTTGGTAGAATGTCTGTCTAGGATGCATGGAGCTCTGGGTTAGATCCCTAGGACCACATAAACTAGGTGGGGTGGCATACATCTGTAATCCCAGCATTTAGAAGGGAGGAGGAGATAGGAAGATCAGGGGTTCCAGGTTATCTTTGACTACCTAGCAAGTTTGAGGTCAGCCTTGGCTACCTGAGACCCTATCTCAAGACAAAACAGAAATATAACAATATAAAACCATATGCGAGCCGGGCATTGGTGGCACACGCCTTTAATCCCAGCACTCAGGAGGCAGAGGCAGGCAGATCTCTGTGAGTTCGAGACCAGCCTGGTCTACAAAAGCTAGTTCCAGGACAGGCTCCAACGCCACAGAGAAACCCTGTCTCGAGAAACAAAAAAGAAAAAAATAAATAATTAATGGTTGGCGGTCCCCACAATATGAGGAAGCATTAGGAAGGTTGAGAACCACTGGTTTAGAAGTATTTTTTTTTTAATTAAAGTTTGGGTTGTGATCATTTGTGGATGCAAGTGAAAATAATATTGGTAAATGTAAGCTATCTGAGTAGAAGAAAGTTTGACATAATTTAGTAAATTATTAGAAGCAGACTACTAAATGGAAGTACATTCAAATCTTGACCCTCAAAGCCATTATCACTTAATATTAAATGCCACTCTAGGGTGCTCTCTCAAAAAGACAAGTACATCCTAAAGAGAACAAAATACAAATGGATCAACTTACATGTATGTGGCTCCATGTGTGCAGTCTTTTCAAAAGCATGGCTGTCCAGGATCTCGGAGTCAAGGAGGTCTTGAATTTCAGCAGCTGTAGCACTGGCAGAGTCTTTGAGCAATGCAGTCCTAGGTTCCGCCATCTCTAGAGCATCCCCAGAAAGCCCGAGTGTAGCTTGTGCATATGTATGTGTGTGTGCATGTGATGTTTGTTTGTATGTGGATATATGGATATGTTTGTGAACATATATATTCATGCATGTGTACATGCTTATGTATGCAGTTCATATATTTATGTGTGTGTACATGAGAACATGGGGATATGTTTGTGAACATATATATTCATGCATGTGTACATGCTTATGTGTGCAGTTCATATATTTATGTGTGTGTACATGAGAACATTTATGTGTATACATGTATGTATTTATGTGTATATGCATACATTTGTGTGTATGCTGTATATTTATGTGTGTACATATTCGTATGTTTATGCATGAGCACATGTTCATATCTACGTTTGTATATGACATGGATGTGTTTGTGTGTACATGTGTATATTCATGTTGTACATGTCTATAATTATGTGGGTATATATATATGTATATATATGTTTGTGAGTGAATATTTGTGTTTATGTGTGTGCACATCTGTATATTTTGCTTCTGTACGTGTATATGTGCATTTGTGCATACATGTGGGTGTTTATGTGTACATGTGTATATCTATGTGTGCACACATGTATATATTTATGTGTGTGCATGTGTGTACCTACATATATTTATGTGTGTGTAAATGTGTATGTTAACTGTGCATATGTATATTTTTTGTTTACATGCATATATCTATGTGTATGTGTGTATTTATATGTGTGTGCAATTATGTAGTCATGTGTATACATGTATATGTTCATGTGTGTAAATGGGTAAGTTTGTGGGCATTTACATGTGTATGTTTATGTGTGCACATATGTATATTTATGTACTTGTATATATTTATGTGTGTGCATATGTACATTTTTGTGGGTGTCTTAAGAGTTTCTGTTGCTGTGATGAAACACCACGACCAAAAGCAACTTGAGGAGGAAAGGGTTTATTCGGCTTACACTTCCAGTTTAACATTAACACTTCCAGATAAACATTGCAGTTTATCATTGAAGGAAGTCAGGACAGGAACTCAAACAGGGCAGGATACTGGAGGCAGGAGCTGATGCAGAGGCCATGGAGGGAAAATGCTTACTGGCTTGCTGCCCTTGGCTTGCTCAGCCTGCTTTCTTATAGAACCCAGGTTCAGCAGCCCAGGGATAGCACCACCCATCATGGGCTGAGTCCCCTCCCACATTGATTAATAAATGAGAAAATGCCTTACAGCTGTATCTCATGGAAGCATTTCCTCAGCTGAGACTCCTTCCTCTGATGACTCTAGATCATGTCAAGTCGACATATGAAAACACCCAGTACAGTGGGTTAACATGTATAGATTTAAAACTCTAACCCTAACTTTACCCTCTAAACCTAACTCAAACCATAACCCAGGACCCTAACATAAACTCTGATCCTTTACTCTAATCCTAACCACAACCCTTACACTAACCCTAAACCTAATCTTGACTCTAACCCTAAACCTAAATCTTGATTCTAACCCTAATCATGTCTAACCCTAACTCTAGTGCTAACCCTAACCTAACCTTAACCCACTGTAACCCTAATCCCTATCCTAACCCTAACCTCTAACTCTAACCTTAACCCACTGTAATCCTAACCCCTAGCCCAACCCTAATCCCAGGATCTAATCCTAACCCCAACCCCCAGTAGAGTACAATTTTCCAGAATTATCTGCATTTTAGTTTTTCTGTCTTTTCATTGCTAGGTGTGCTTTTTCATCTTTGTGATGAACAATATTTTATTTCATCTGGGTGGACCATAATTTAATCATTCTTAACTACGAGATGTCTCCATTGCTTCCATATTTCAGCCATTCTGATTAATGCTCCTGTATTCAACCTTTGCTTTCTGTGTATATATTAGCTTGCAACTTGTGTATGATTGCTGGATCTTATGGCGAGAGTTTAGAAAAATTAGGGACAGAACTAAAACATCAGGGTTAATTTATAAAATAATCCAGTTTTTAGAGCAAGACTGGACACCCTCTATCTTACCTGGCTTCGTCTATCAAACAGCTTGTGGGTAGGGGATGACATAGGAGCCCATGAACAGAATAGGAGAGGGGGCTATAAAGTTCGTTTGAGAGGATCTACACCACATGGTTCTGTGTTCCAGGGGCTCTTCCACAGCTCACTGGCCAGCTTCCATTCCTGGGAGTACCTTCCCTGTCTTAATAAGTGTCTCTGTTTCTGCTCTAAGCATGTGTCCCGATGCAGTCCTCAGCTTAGTGCTCCTAAGCATCCCTGGGAATGGGGACCCCTCTACACACTCCTTAAAAAGACCCCCGGAGACTCAGGAGCTTATTCTCCAACTTCATAAATTAGGCATCAGACCACATGGTGGACCCATCAATTGAACATAGAGATCTGTATTTACAACACTAACACAGGCCCCTTCTTTTTCCTCATTGGCTGAGTAAAGAGGCAGGAATGATCTTAAATGCCACTTAAATTTATCTACTTCTCAACAACCACTATGCCTGGGTTCATATCTGTGTTTTACATTTTGCTTATTTTAAAGTGGGTAGCTGTATGACGTCCCATCTGCAAGCAAGCTTTGCTGTTAATGATTTTTTACTCCAAATTTTTTGGTTTCTTTGTTGTTGTTGTTTTTGAGACACGGTTTCTCTGTGTAACCTTGGCTATCCTGGAACTTGCTCTGTAGATCAGGCTGGTCTCAAACTCACAGAGATCCACCTGCCTCTGCCTCCCAAGGGCTGGGATTAAATTTTTAGTTTTGATGGTGAAGAGGGTAAATAGACTAGCCAAGTTTTGAGTTGGGATAACCAGTTTAGCAAGCTGCCAGTAGGTGGCCAGTGTTTCCTGTTCATTGGTAGCTGGCCCTACCCTAACTCAAAATATTTTGACTTAAAAATGAACCATTCTATTTCATTTCTTGCAGCATCTTTCCCCTGACACTCTATAGTCTAGCTATCTGACTATTTATGCCAAAAGGTTACCATACTTTGTTCTTCCATATTGGGGCATTTAAACAACAAATAAACAGTTCAGCAGTAGGGGGACAAGCTCCATTACAAACTATCACAGCAAGTGTATCTCAAAGGGAGGACTAGTGGGTGGGTTTCTTCCTACCCTTGCCTGTGGCTGTGCTGCCTGTCTGTCAGAATTGGTAGGCTACTGTTCTCTAACTGCCTAAATATCTCTTCTGATGTCTTGTGCACTCAAATGAGTTCTGCTTAAGGATAGCTCTCCAATGATGGAAATAGTTGATTATTGTGAAGCTAGCAGCTTCTGTCCGCTACTCTGGTCGCTGCTTCATTGTGTAAAGTACTAATTTTAGTACTATCTTTCATGTGTCTGTCCTTCAGCATCGAGCTCTTTACTAGTAGGAGACATTTCAGACCATGGCACCTCTGACAATAGATTCGTGTTAGGCTCTTCCACAGCACAGCACAGGTGTGTCTAATTTTACTCCAGGAACCTCTCCAGTCTTCCCAGTCCCAGCACTGCAAGATTCTGCTCAAGGGACTTCCTTTCCTTCCTGACTTATTATCGTGATTACATTAACTTACTGATTTGTACATGAAACAATAGGTTCAACTATGAAGAGACATCTAATATATGCTGACCCTCAAGACAGTTAAATCCAAGCACATTTCTAAGTAATGCCCAACACCGAACCATTCAATTTAAAAAAAAAAGGTTAATTATAAAAACATATTATTGTTTTTCTCCAAGACTTTAGACGAAGTGTAAGGATTGCAATCCTATTTTACATCAAAACCATAGAAACAGTCTCAAAATTTGCTCCTTCTCAGCTTCAGGGAGGAAGCAGAAAGGGTACCATAGCCAAGTGAGGACACCGAAGCCTCCCTCCAACAGTGTGGTTTTTTTGGTTTGGTCACATTGGATTCTGTCTTCTAAGCATGTACCAACCTTACAGTCAATCATCTTTGTCCTATAGCTTCTCTAAGGAATAAAATTGTTTCTGAAAACACATTTCCTGGAGACTTAAAGACTAGTGCTGTGAGGAGAGAGCTCTGAGCTGTTTGAGAAGAGCCGTGGCCCTTTAGCCTAGCCATCAGTAGCTAATGCTGGCAACTACAAATCAATGCTGTGCTTTGGCTGTCTCCTCTGATATCCTGCAGCTTTAAGAAGGTCTGTAGCAGCACACACCTTTAGTCCCAGCACTTGGGAGGCAGAGGCAGGTGGATCTCTGTGAGCTCAAGGCCAGACTGGTTTACAGAGCGAGTGCTGGGACAGGCTCCAAAGCTACAGAGAAACCCTGTCTTGAAAAGGCAAAACAAACAAACAAACAAACAAAATAAGGTCTGTAGACAGAGGGTGAAGTGCTCTACTTGTAACCTAGCATGCGTGGCTCATCCCTGTTACTTTGTTTCCTCAACAGTCAGTCACTAACAGGCTTGATGGAAAGCTGGCTCTTCTGGCATCTATCTTTTGGTTGAACGTGCAACACAATTCAAATGTCAGCCCAGTGCTTCTCCTTTGGTAGGACAGTGCTGTTCACCAGAAAGCCAGCTAAGAATTTCCTGCTTCCTAGACTAGCTAAGGAAAGAGCTCACCCATGTCTGCATCTGCCTACATAAAGCTACAGTGTGCTAAGATGTGCTGGTGGGGAATAAAATAAAAAACACTAAAACATTAATGAACTAATTATGCATTTTTGGTGAGGGGTTGCATTCCACACTCTCTGATTCTTCTTTCTGACCCTTGCAGTTTTTTTGTGGTAGATGGAAGGAAACTCACCCTCACATTCCGTGAAGAGGGAGAAACCCTCCCCCTCCTCATGGCACCAGTCTCAGTTCTTAACTGGGGCTGCTTCCTGAAGGAATTGTTCAGAGCCCCACAGAATGCTTTGCACAAAGTCTAAAGACATAGAGAATGACACCCACACCTACCGAATTTCCTTCTGTCCAGACTGGAAGGAGGAACTAAGCAGCACAGGGAATGCCATTGTCTGGGGTAACCCCCTTCCCCAGTGCATTCTGACTGTGTGAGAGGGTAGATGGCACCCTGACATTCACCATAATAAAAATGCCATGGTCCTATTCCCCAGGGCAGCTGCCTTCCGTGTGTGGAAGGGACAGAGATCTCCCTTCTGACCAGAGATTAAATTGCTCCTTATACATTATGCACATTGCCCAGATGAGAGCCCTAAAAAAGAACCAAAGTTCACACTTGGCATGCAAAGAAGTGTAAGCAAATTCACTCCATCTCTACTCAGTGTCAATAGGGAAATGGCATCACTTGCTCCCAACAGTATCCTTGGCTCGCTCCCCCATTACCTTGATGCTGCTTCTGCTTGAGTTCTCTTATAAGGACTAGCCCCCAATAGTCCTGTTTCTGTCCTACATTTGCATTTTGTTCCTTTTATACATCACCATAACTTGAATGTCTGTCGGGTTCCTGCTAAGAATACTACTCCTAAAAAGGCAGAGTTCAACATGTGGCCCAGATCTCTTTGTATTCCATTTGACAGAATAAGGAGCCTTTCTATTGTTCACACATCCATTGGTGCTGTGTCCTGACCTCATTGGCACAAGCATATGCAATTTCACTGAACTGTGTTCACATCATTTTGAGGAAGGTAGAAGGACAAAGGTGACATCAAAACCATCAAAACCAAAGCCATGAGATACCATACCTGGGCCAGAGTTGGAAGACCGGGAGAAAGCTGTTTGCTATGTTTCAACATTGTTCTGCCCTAGAGCTGTTCCATCTTTCTCAAAAACACTACCTAAAGCACATGACCATTTTCCTGTTTCCACAATGGAAGACCTTTTGGAAGCTGGTTGTGGCTCAGCACACAGGGACGGGCAATGCTTAGCTGCTGCAGAGTGTGGGCAGGGTGTTACATGTAGCATCTGCTGGAACTTCACTTCCTTGCTCCAGAAAGTAATGTTGACAGAGGTCAAGCAAATGTGTCCTACAAGCCATATGCGATAGTTAATCTGCTTGCCAATCTGATTGAATTTAGAATTACATCACTGAGTACATCTATACCGGCTTCTCCAGAGAGGTTTAACTCAGGAGGGAAGACACACTGAATGTAGGTGTCACTAATTCCTGGCTGTGGTCCTGGCCTAAATACTAAGGAGGACATGAGCTGAGCACTGGCAGTTTTCTCTGCTTCTCGACTGTAGACAAAATGTGAGCTGCTTCACATTCCCGCTGCCATGACTTATCCCATCAAGATGGACCATAATGCCCTCTCAAACTGTGACCCCAAATAACCCCCACTTCCTTAAGTTGCTTTGTCAGATGTCATGTCACAGCACCAAGAAAGTTAGCTAGTACAGTGTCCAAAGCCTTATGATTTTGTCCTTGGTGCGTACTGGCACCATCCTGGCCAGGCTCTAGAACTGGGTGACTCCTAAAGTGAACATCATTCACTCCAAGTGTTTGTTGCTTAGTTACCCTCCCAGCCTCTACTAGTTTTGTGAGAGTGTAAAATTAAAGACTAAGATGGAGTGTGGACTTCAAGAAGGATGGAGCTCAGCCGTAGCTGCGGGTTAGGGCGTGCTGATCCCATCAACTATTGACAGCCTCAGAAAATAGCTTCACCTCTAACTCCTAAGGTGAGGGTAGGGACAGGGATCAAATCTTTCCTGCATGGGTGGGCAATGGTGGCATTCACCTTTAATCATAGCACTTTGGAGGCAGAGGTAGGTGGAACTCACATAGCAACATAGACCAGCCTGCTCTACAAAGTGAGTTCCAGGATGGTCAGAGCTGTTACACAGAGAAGTCCTGTCTGTAAAAACAGACATCTTTCTTGATGAGCTATTGTCCAAACCCCATTTTCCTTTCTTAGATTTTTATTTAGTTTTATAATTTATTTTAATTTCATGTGCATTGGTATTTTGTCTGCATGTGTGTATGAAAGTGTTAAATCTTGGAGTTACAGACAGGTGTGAGCTGCCACTGGAGTGCTGGGAATTGAACCCGAGTCCTCTGGAAGTTAGTGGTCTTCACCTTTGAGCCATCTTTCCAGCCCCAGATTTTTATTTGGTGTGTGCATGTGCGTGTGCGTGTGCGTGTGCGTGTGCGTGTGCGTGTGTGTATCTGTGTGAGCGTATGTACATGGGAGTACAGGTGCCCACAGAGTAGTACTTGGGATCCCCTGGAGCTGTAGTTATATGTATTGTTCACTGTCTGAAGTGGCTGCTGGGAACTAAACTTGGATTCTTTGCAAGAGCAGTGTGCACTCTTAAACAATGCACCATCTCTCCAGCCTCTTTTTGATTGCTTGGTTGTTCAGACATTGGAAGAGAGTTTATGAACTTAAAAGGAAGCAAGTATGAACCAGGCATGACAATGCACACCTGAAATCTTAGCACTCTGGAGACTAAGGCAGGAGGGATTAAATTGAGGACAACCTAGGGAGACTTTGTCTTAATTCAATGACAAAATTAAAAAGATGGAAATGGGACAAGAAAGGACTGCTTCTCACCAGCTTCCACTGGAAGCTCAGCTTTTCTCCACTGCAGTCTGCCAGCCTGAGTTTCGATCCATGACAAGATAATAGGTAGCAGCACAGAATACGTGTCACTTGTAATAGTAGGAACCGCAACAAGCTGTGATTCCTTCTTATAAATGCCCTTTCAAAGTACGTTGGCTTGAACAGCTCTATTGCCCTTCAGTCAAAGGAGAAACATCTGTACAAAGTATGTTATTTATTTTCTCTAGATTTAAATATAGATGTGCTGTTCCCTCTGTGGACCTCCAAGGCATAATAGTAGCTGAGTATTTTCTATCTCTGCAATTTTCTTTTAGCAAGGCAAGATCATATCTGGAAATATTGGTCTTCCTTCTTGTTTTTGTCCTCTGCTTCTAACCACATGATGTGGCTCTCACTGTGAGACAGTAGCCACCCTACTATGAGAAGTAGACTCTTTAGAGAAATGAAAAGCAATGGGAAAGGGGTAATGTCTCATTTCTTAAGCTTCCCAGCCAGGAATCAATGGGAGGAAGCAAACCAATGCCGAGGAACTCAGCAGGTCAGGCTTTGTCCATACATGGTGCTCCCTGTCCACTTCCTTATGGCACCCTACTTGTTCTCTTCAGTCCTGAACTTTGACATTTCCATTAAGTCCCCTCCCAGTAAGTGAGGCATAGGGCCTTTCCCAGTGCTTAGATGGAACAGGGCATTCAGAAGCCAGTCCTGATACCAAGAATGCCTATCTGGAGTTCAGCTGGAGAAAATCCATCTTTCTTTCTCCTCACATTTCTTTGTCTTTTAACATCATGGGGATACTCACAGATAATCCTCACATTCATGTGAAACCATCATATTGTTTATGTCTGCCCATTTCAAGGTGACCATTAGGAACCCCTAAGTTATGGTCTGAGTGCTCTGTACAGTTTCTTCTTAGACGGTTAGGGAACAAAGTATATTGTAACATCAGTGCCCTTAGCAGACCGAGTAATACATGGTTTTCTCCTTAAACATGAGTAACTTGTCAAAGTCATGTGGGAATACAAACCAAGAAACTAAAGATGTCTAATAGCTAAACCTTGGCAGATAAATGTACTTCCTCATGGCTAGAGGGAACTGCCACACCAGACAGTAGCCAATCAGATATGCAAGTGTTTAGATGCATTAAGCACAAAAACTAGGCAGTCAACAATAGCAACTGTCACTTCTAGCTCCTGTTGTCAGTGTGTTTCCTTCCAGTTCAAAGGATCTTCTGCCCCTTGTTTTATTGCTTGTATCTCAAGGCAACACAGTAATAAGATAAGTAAATCACCGTGGAAACAATCAGAAGTAAAGCAGGTGAATAGTGATACCATATTTGATGTGACCTTGAAATCCCGACATGCTGCTGGCACGTCAGGAACAGGTGTGCTGTTTAGATGGGATTTCAAGTTGGTATCATTAGCTAAACATCTCTCAAAAATCCCAGTATGGGGCACATGGAATGTGGGCCTCCCTGTCCCACGCCAAGGTGTCAGGATCATGTTGGGTTTATTTCTGCCACAGTATTAATGCATGTTGAGTAAAGACTCCATTAAATTTGCTATTCTCTGAGTTGCAGAGAGGAAAGAAAACAGGGTTATTCCCTGAGTCCAGATGGTACAACATCCAAAGGCAAGGATGTACACCTGCCTGTGTGCAAGAAAAAGGCCAAGAAAGATGGATGCAACGTCACCCTCAGGATACACAGGTCCTTAGCTTACCACCACACCATGTCCCGGAAGGCATGAACACCAAGGCACCTGTGCCGAGCAACAGCCTTCTTTTCACCATCCTGAACCATCAATGTGGAAAGGGATATCAACTATCAGGCTAAGTTTTCCCAACTTCTTGACAACTGTCAGATTGGGATTTCTTTGAAGAAAATAAAGAGACATGGTATGTTTTTTCCTGATCTGACTAAGTTTGTTAAGTAAATTGAATGCCCCAATGCTCACTCTGACCTCATGCCTTCAGTCTGCCAATGTCACCTTTCCCAGCTGCCACAGATTTAGAGAGGATGTTCCTGTCTCTATGAGTGGCTTGCCTTCTTTCACAGGCTAAACTTTTAGCACATTAGTCAATAAATTTAAGAGGAATTTGTTGCATGATTTTTCCTGGAGATATGTAACCAAATACCTATTCACCCTAGTTATGACACTGATATCAGACCAAAGAAATTGTTTCATTCACATTTAGCTTAGTGAGCCAGTGAGTTGATTTACTGGGATAACTTGCAGGAGCATGGGTGACTCAGAGGCACCTACACCATTGAAAGGCTCACACCAGCATGGCTGAAAATTCATCTCTGGAGGCCCCTGACACTGCTTCTGTTTATTTTAAATCTTCGGTAGATAGGGATTTTGTGAATCTTCTCTCAGGGGCTTCCCCAAACCTTTAAGTTTCCTTTGCCTCTGACTGTTAGGTGCCCTATTCCTTTTTCCAGGAGGGAAGATTTCAATTCAGAGGAAATAGCTAGCTACAGAACATATTCAACATACTTTAAAAATAGCCTATTAATTCCTTTTGTGTGTGTGCGTGTGAATATGGGCATGTACAAGCTAAAGTGTACAAAGAACACCTTTTGGGAACCGGGCTCTCTGCCCATCAATCCCAGGATTCCAGAACTAAACTCAGGTCATCAGGCTTGCAAAGCAAGCAGTTACCAGCTGAGCCATCCTGTTGGCTCTAAACTCATTTTAAACAGACCTCATTAGACAATCTTGCCTGATCATAGGTTTTTATGTGTTCCGAGAGTGTTTATGATAGCCTAGGTATACCATAAATTATGTTGCTATTGAGTTTATTAATGCATTTTTGACTTAGTATTTTCACCTTGCCTGGCTTATCAGGATAAACCCCATTGGAAGTTGAGCAGTTATATTTTATTGTCTCTGTTTTGGCAGTATCTTGGCTTGGTAACACCAACAAAAACTCCGTATAGTCTGAATTATGGCTATCCTTTGCTTGCAAATACACAGCCACCATTTCAAAAAACAAAAACACAGAGCCATTAAACATGGCTTAGAAGTGAAAGCCAGGTGCCTGAAATAGGTGTGTGGACAGAATAATGGCGACTTCAACCCATAACTGCTCTATTATGTTAAAAAGTGTGAGATGAAAAAACGCTATTGGAATAAGCACGTCAGAAATGACTCACAAATTTCCAAATATGAATACCTACACCATTCAAAAGTGTAAAAGACTAAAACAGAACATGATGTTTGCTTACCACACACCAGGCACCTTTAAATATTGTGCACTTGTTTACTCTGGTCAGAACCATTCCGAGCTCGCTTTGCCATCAGATGAGCACACAGGTGGCTGAGACCTTTCCTAGCAACACTCCTCTGCAGCAAGCCCTGGTTGAGAAGATCTAGCTTGCTGCCCCTCTAATCTGCAGTGGTCCAATTTGCCCTCTTCTTCCTACAGACCCCACTCTACCTATTTGGAAAACACTCGGTCCGTTGGCACTGCTTTTCTAGCTTCCTAGGAATTGAAAGATATTCTAGGCGGCAGGTCCCCAAGACCTTCTTTGAGCCCCAGCGCTAGACGCAAAAAGACACTGGTGTGTGGGAGATCTGGGCAGCCCAAACCAAGCCTTTGCATTCGCAGCTGCCTCGCTAGGCTGTGGGTGTGTGAGTGTAGACCGGCGGGTGTCCTCGCTAGCAACAGTCCGGCGCCAGAGCGGCCTGTAGGTCCAGAGCGGGCGTCCAGAGACTGTGGCTAACCAACCGGTTTCCCCAGCGGACATGGGCAACGCCAGATGGGCGAGTCAAAAAGTACCACAATGGGCCCACAGGCGCCTAGGATGGGTGGGTGGGGCCTGCACTCACCGCGCACGCGCGCACAGAGGCCTCCAAGATCGGGTAGCAACACAGTCACGTGGCTCCACACCGGCCAATCAACGGGATTCCGAGGCGGGGCGTCCAGCGGTGCACCTCGGCGGGAGGCGGACGACTTCCGGCAATAATTGGACGCTGCAGCTCGGTGCTGTTGGTGGCTGTCACGTCTAAAAGGGACCAGCAGGTGAGAAGGGACTCGGGATAGGGAGGGGCTGTCAGGCAGGGTTCCCCCCCCCGACCCGCGCTTCGCTGGCCTCCCTGCTGTCCTCTGGCCCCAGGCGGGCTGTAGGCTCGCTCACCTCCCGGGGGTCCAGGCGTCCGCCCACCACCCCGCGGGCCTGTCTCCTGCCGGTCCTTGCCTCCTCCCGAGCACACCTGTCAGGGTACCATTCTTCAGGCCTGCGTGTGCTTTCGTTTCCAGACACAGGAAATCTGCATCTTCATCCTCACAGTCAGCTCCTTTCTGACACAGGAAATCTGCATCTTCATCCTCACAGTCAGCTCCTTTCTGCCTCTATTCCATCTCCATCCTTGGGCCTATTCAAACTGCCCTGAACTCAGGCATCTGGAGAACTGCCCCTGTGAAGGGCCATTTTCTTTTTCTTTTTCTTTTCTTGGATGCAGCTCCAAGACTTAAATTCCCACCATTATCAGAAAAGGTCCCCCGTTCTCATTCAATTTTTCCTTTGCTCCGAGGCATGCTGTTGTATCATATCTCTGGTGATCTCTGGACTCCTTGGAGTAAACTCCATTTCTGACATTCAACCTGAAATATGCAATGTGTTTTACCCTGATCTTTCACAATCAAATTTACCCACATTTACAAACTTCACATCTGATCCAAGTTGTTTGGATTTAACTTATAAAGATTTTGTAAGAAAACTTGATCAGTGGCAAAATCGAATGTTTATTCGATTGAAGACTATTCATTCTGTTTTTTAATAGGTTTATTATTGCTAATTCTGTGTGTGACATGTGCACAAGTGTCCAGAAGAACAGAGTCTTTGGGTATTGTGGGACTGGAGTTACAGTTGTGAGCTGCCTGATTGGAGTGATGGGAACCAAACCTGGAGTCCTCTGTAAGAGTAGTTAGTGTGTGCCGCCGTAGCCGCTCATCCATTCCTCCAGCACCAGACCATCCATTCATTCTTACTCTAGAACACTGGAAATTATCTTTCTCAAATTTTCAAATGAAAAATTAGAGTAAAGCTTTTTTCTCCAAAATTGAATTTGTCTTGCTGTTTTTATTATAACTTGTTTTGTTGTAATGCTTTCAAAGCCTTTATTGTTTTGAAGATACACATAACTGATGTACATCCTAATTATTTTTTCATGTAATTTACAAATGGAGCACCACACATATAAAGTAAAAAAAAAAAAAAGAAAAAAAGGCAAACAACAACAAAAAACACATAAACTTGTAATTTCCTGGAATCTGTTTTAATAGGCTGTCAGGATTACTATAAATATAGTGGCTAAGAGCATGGATTGTGGGATGAGAGTCCATAATTTTGAATCCCATCCTATTGAATTCTTTGCTTCTGTACTCTCAGGTATAAAATGGAGTTTTTGTTGTGATATGATGGGTGAACACATGGTCTTGGGTATGGTAAGCAAGTGCTCAACCACTGAACCTCGAAGTAGAGAACTAAATTTGTAAAATGAGGGTATTTCCTACCTTACAGGTTAGTGTGAGGACTAAACTAGGTGTAATTCACATGAATTAGTGTTGAGCCCATTCTGAGTTCTAGTGTTTGTTGTTACTGTTTTCATTCAGTAGGAGAACATTGCTTGTTGAAGAAGAAGGAAAAAAAAGGAAAAAAATATATATTTGCTTAGTTCAGGATCTTTGCTCTTAGGAGTTTCTACTAGGAAATGAATTTGAAGAATTCATCTTGTTATCCTACCATACCCCGATCCTTGGTGTCTGGCCATGTGAAATAGAAACCCAGAAAAGACTTAAATGTATTCAACCTCAAGTGCTTCCTGGCATTAATTAGCAATTGCTGTGCGTAAATTTTAGTGCAGATAGGGGCTGGCTGGATGGTTCAGTGGTCAGGAGCTCTTGCTGCTCTTGCAGAGGACTAGGTTAGGGTCCCAGCACCCACATGGTGGCTCCCAACTGAATATGACTCCAGTTCCAAGAAGATATGATGCTTTGTCTGGCCTTTAATGGGTACTGCAAACAAAACACTCATATACACATAAAATAAAAGTAAATATATTAAAAAGTCAGTGCAGATTATACAAGCTGTGTTGCAGCTGAGTAGACTGAGACATTACTTATACACATATATTAATTTTTCAGAAATAATTTATGGTTTTTACTTTATATGATAGTTAATCTTGGTGTCAGCTTGACACACCTGAGAAGAGGGAGCCTCTGCTGAGAATTAACTCCATGAGGCTGGCCTATGGGGAGCTAGTGGGTATTTTGTTGGTTGCTAATTGTTGTAGGATGGCCCAGTGTGCTGTTGGTTGTACAGCCCTAGGCAGGTGGGACTGGGCTGTATGAAAAAAGCTAGCTTAGCAAGACACAAGTTGCAAGCCAGTAAATAGTATTCTTCTGTGGTTTCTGCTTGAGTTCCTCCCCCTCACATGGAGGGTAGACTGTAACCTATGAAATGAAGTAAATCCTTTCCTATGTAAAGGTTTTAGTCAAGAGTATTTTACCACAGCAACAGAAAAGAAACTAGACTGCCTTAGCATTTGCAAATTCTCAAAATAAAGGTAATTTGAATTTTAAATATATTAATGAAATTCTATCAGTTCTTGTCTTTTAACCAAGTAGGTAAATTCCCATAAAAAGTGGGCTGTCATCATTTAAAATCTTTTAGTAACATTATTTTCTGATACACAAAATTAGATGCTTCACATTACATTAAAAAAAAAAAAACAACTGATAACGTGACCTTTTAAACTGCAACTTGTCTTCTGTTTTATGAGAAGGGACTTGCTTGGGATCTCAGGTTGGCCTTGAATTCTTGCTTCAATTACTTGAATGCTAAGATTACAGGTGGACAGATGGACAGGTATATGCTCCCTACCTAGTGGCTTTTTTTTTTTTTAATGGTACTTGGAATTGAACCCAGGAGCTTATGAACACTAGGCATGCACTACACTATTGATCTATAGCCCTATACCCTAGTGGCCTTTTGTTACTGTAAATCAATAAATTTGCTTCTAGAATCTGTGCCTTAGTTTATGGCTACATAGATTGTGCTTTAAAATAGTGAACTAATACTGCCATCCCAAGATCATGTCATGACAAGTCTTGAAATAAATTTTTAAACAAGTATTTTCCTCTAGGTTGGAAAAATCTGGGACATAAGGGTTTTATTTTTGTAGTTTACTGGCTATCAAGCCTTAACAAATCCATTTAACTGCTGAAAGGGTTAATACTCAACTATTTTCTCATCAAATTATTCAGTCAATTAATTATAGTACACATAGAGTTGATGGCAACCTAAACAAAATCAGAAATGCCACAATGGCTCTTTATAAATGCTATTACAATTTTTTGAAGCTAAAAGATAAATATACCTAACAGGCAGTGGCTTCCTAGGTTAGTGCAGTGTTTGCATCTTATCAGGCTTAAGATATTTGTTAGCTGAGGGCATGGGTCTACACAAGACATAGATCAGCAACTGTTGGTTCAGGAGTTATTTATTTTTTTTCTGTTTCTGTTTTCCCTTTTCATTTTATGCTACAGACCCTAGAAAATTATCTTTCTAAACAACACTGTTCACATTAATCCACTGTTCAAAAACTGAGTCTCAGAGGGTAGAGTCAAACACTGTGTGAAGATCTGGTCACCGTCTTAGGACTTCAGCTCAACCAAACTTGTGCTTATGTCTTTCAGATCTCTCACATACATTGTAGCCTTAATCTTTCCATCCTCTGTGCCTATGGCTGCTATTTCTCTCCTTGCGTCTCCATTTACTCTGTGTGTGTGTGTGTGTGTGTGTGTGTGTGTGTGTGTGTGTGTGTGTATACACACACACAAAACCATGGTCTGTTCTCAAGGCCTTCCTGGCTGTGTTGCCGTCTTCTGTAGTTAAATTACTGTATTACTGTCTTTATCACTAGTATGGTATTCATATTTTAAGATTGTGTGTACAAGCAAGCACCACACAGAAACACATACTTTATCTGAGCCGGACAGAGATTTACCCTCCTCTGCCTCCCGAGTACTGGGTTAAAAGTGTGCATCACCACTGACTGGCAAGAAGAATTTTGTGTTCATTATGTGTATTTATACTTTTAATGTAAACTAATTTTTTTACAAGCAGGAGAACTATGCCATTTCTGGGTCAGGACTGGAGATCCCCTGGATGGAGCTGGATTAAAACCGAGGATGGATGGAAAAGATGTGACTCTTGTAGCCAAGAGCTCCAAAGTGAGAATGGCCAGTACACCATCAACCACAGCATGTAAGTCTGAGTTCAGTAGAATTGCTGCTGCCAGCCTGTATGGCCTCCTGTGTTTGTCAGGTCACTGTAGAGCTCTGTCATTTACAGTTTTGCTCACTAGGCTCAGGCCAGGCCTGCTGTCCATACAGCTCCCTAATCTGCCTGTCTCCACCCGACAGTTATGATTACAGGGACATTCATCCATACCCGACTTTCACATGGGTGCTTAGGATTTGAACTTAGGCCTTCCTGCTTGCACAGCAGCACTCTTAGCCACTGAGCCACCTCCCCAGCACCAAGCTTGCCTTGTCCCCAGTAAATAACTCTATCCCTTCCCTCAGACTCCAATACCACTTGTGATGCTTTCTCTGCTTGCCCTTTTTTGACTAGATTATCTGTTTTATGATAGTGCCCTCAGATCCAGGTGTGTTTAGCATGTACTGGTAAAGTTCCTTTGTTTTTTAAGACTTGAATATTTTGTTGTATGGATTAGTTATGTTTTGTTTAAATGTGCAGTTGTTGATAGACATGGGGAATGCTTAGGCATGTCACTGCTGCGACTAGGAATGTCATGAATATAGGAGTGTGGACGGCTCTTCAAGACCTGCTTTCAGGTCTTTCTGTTTAGATGGTAATATGCTCAGTATTTAAGGACTTACTATACTGTTCCATGCTGGCTGCAGCATTTTATATTTTCACCACCAGTGCAAAAAGCTCCTCATTTTATACATCTTCACCAACACTTGCTTTCTGCACTTTGGACAGCATAGTAGCCATCTTAATGAGTGTAAAGTGTTAGGACAGTATCAACTTGTATTTCCCTAAGGTTTAATGATGTTGCAAACATTTTGATACATCCTTAGCCAATTTGCATTTCTTTCTTGGACAAATTAAAGTTCTTTGCCTGTCCCTTGGGGGATTTGTTGTTGGAGATTCTTTTGTTGTTTTTTTTTTTTAAAGTGGGATAAAGGATATTTATATTGCTCATAGGACCAAAGGCTATAAAATAGGAAGTGTTTGCTCTGAAATGTAGTTGACTGATAGCTTATATATATGAAAAACTGAAAGGTTTGTATATTATTATACTTTTATTAATATTTTTATGTGTTAAATTTTAATCCTGGAAGCATTTTTCCCCTTCACTTTTTCATTTTTGTATTCCTGGCAGTATAAAAACCATCATCAAAAAAGTATGACCTCTTCCTACTTTAAAATACCCCATAAAAATATCAACTAGTTAATGATTTGCTGTTGTGAGATACTTGATTATACTGTGTAAAGATATGTCACTGTGACTGGCTTAATAAAAAGCTAAATGGCTAATAGCTAGGCAGGAGGTATAGGCAGTACTTCCGAACAGAGATAGGTCTGGAAAGAAGAAAGGGGGAGTGAATAACCAGACACAGAGGAGCAGGACATGAGGTAAAAACCATTAGCCAGGTGACAGCACATAGATTAATAGAAATGGTTTAATTTAAGTTACAAGAGCTTTTTAGAAGCAAGCCTATACTAAGGCTGAGCTTTCATAGTTAATAAGTCTCTGTCCTTGTTTGGGAGCTGGCTTGTTTGGGAGTAGGACAGAGAAAGACTTGTTGCATATGATGCCCTCTGTGGGGCTCATGTGTCTAAACATAGGGCCTGAGAAAGCTAAGAAAAGTCTGGACAAGAAACGGGTTGTGGATTCCTAGTCCTGCAGTCCCTGAGGCATTTTCCTTTGATTATGACCTACGGGTCTCCTGGTGATCTTATTCCCAAGTCCCCTGGTTCCCATCAAACCCTAGGCAGGTTAGGAAGGACTCGGCAGTACCTAAGGACTCTGTCAGCAGAGTCACCATCTGATGGTGGCATGTCAGATATGTTGGAGCTATGCTGTGCCTGATATACCTCCTATAACCAGTATACAGGGAGCCCCAGCTTTGAAGCTGGTTGGCCATCCTTTCTGTAGTTTCTCCTTTCTGTGATGCTGGTTTTGGGAGAACAATAGCATTTCATTTTCAGATTCAAGAGTGTCTCCCTCTAGTGTCTGAGTCAATGATAACAGACTAGTAACAGTGAATATGAGATGGTAAGATTCAGGGACCTATGTGCTCTGGAGTTGGGTCATTACATGCCTGTGACAGAAAGCAGTTGTGAGATTCCGATGCCTTCTGGCTGCCTAGATGATTTACTGTCAGTGCCTGTGCTGTTTAATTGTGACAGTAGTGAACAGACTTTTTTTTTTTTTTTTGGTTTTTCGAGACAGGGTTTCTCTGTGGCTTTGGAGCCTATCCTGGCACTCGCTCTGGAGACCAGGCTGGCCTTGAACTTGCAGAGATCCACCTGCCTCTGCCTCCCGAGTGCTGGGATGAACAAACTTAATGTGGTGAACTCAGCTGTTTTACCAACATTGCACACTGGTTGTGGATGAAAGTGGCTTTTACACAATTTTCTCATCAAAGAACAGTGATGGCAGTGGGACTGGAGAGATAGCTCAGTTGTTAAGTGCCCTGACTGCCCTTCCAGAGGACCCAGGTTCAATTCCCAGCACCAACAAGGCCACTCAAAAGCTGTCTTTAACTCCAGTCCCAGGGGATCCGACACCCATGGCAAAACACCCGTGCACATAAAATAAAAATAAATAAATAGTAAATGAATTAAAAAAGATCAGTAATGGGGAAATAAATGGTCTTGAGTGTTATGCGGCTCCAACCAGCCAGCTTGTCTCTATAGTACTTTTTTCCTTGTTTTCAGCTGAAAACTAGCTTTTAAGTGTGGCCCCAGATATGCATTTTTAGTGTTTATGATGTGGGTTGCTTTTGAGACTTTTCTCTCCTTCCTTCCTTCCTTCCTTCCTTCCTTCCTTCCTTCCTTCCTTTCTTTCTTTCTTTTTTTTTTTTTTTGAGACAGGGTTTCTTTGTGTAACCCTGGCTGTCCTGAAACTCAAATCTGTAAACCAGGCTGGCATAGTTTTTATTACAAAGAGGAAACTTTTTTTTTTTTTTTTTAAAGAAAAGATGTTTGAGTTGTTATTGCTTGGTTTGAATTCCTTGTTTCATAAAAACAAAAAGAATACTAACATACTTTAAATGTGTTACAATACAACTGTAGCTCAGCATATTTGATAGAAAGTTATTAAGAAAATCCACAGTTCAGTAAGAGTTAGCTTCAGCCAGCTAATTTGAAAAATGTAGATGATAAACAGGAACGTTAATGTTTACTTGACTTTGACCAGGGACATAGCAACTTTTAGCTCCATAGTCATATTGCTACCAGGTTGTTTTCAGTGCTTTTATGGTTTTGTTTATAATGTTCAGGTTTTAAAGTATTTTGATGTTTGGGAGAGTCTAAAGCATGCCAGGCGCTTCTAGAGGAACATTTCTAAAAGAAATAAGAATAAATCTTATTTCCTTCAAAATGAAAAGAAAAATGTAGTGATTAACCCTTGAGTCTCCAACTCATGACTCCTGAAATTTAGCTAGGTCTCACCAGGACTTAACAGTGTCATTATTTGGCCAGGTGTTGGTGGCATATGCCTTTAATCCCAGCACTGGGGAGGCAGAGGCAGGTGAATCTCTGTGAGTTGGAGGCCAGCCTGGTCTACAGAGCGAGTTCCAGGCCAGGCTCCAAAGCTACACAGAGAAACCCTGACTCTAAAAAAACAAAACAAAACAAAAAAGAAAGAAAGAAAAACTTACTTTAATGAAGTATCTTTATTTCAGTATTTTGAATAATGGTGAAGAAGAAATATTCAATAATGAGTGTGAATATGCAGCCAAGAAGAGGAAGAAGGAACATTTTGGAACTGACACAGCTGCTCACAGTAAGAGTGTTTTCATTGATGATTTTATAATCTTTTATTTGTGGGATATATATGTCAACATGATGGATTGCTTGGCAGTGCTTTCTAATGAGGTACAGGGTGATGAAGATGTGCAAGCAAGCACCACGCTCAGTGCTGCCTGTCCGTCTGGTAATCAGACTGCCTGTAACTCAGCTGTCTGTTGGTAAGGTTTATACAACACTGGTAAACTGGAAGTGTGCTTCTGCATCTGAGTAGCCAGATGCAGTCCCAAACTGAGCTCTTTCTGAACAGAAAGTCTCCTAGGAGGGATGGTCTAGATAGATGCGGGGCCACTGGGGAGTGGGCAGGAGCCACAAGTGGGCAGAGCTAGGACGTGGGGCAACCATGTACAGGTAGAAGGGCTTGAGGGGACTTCGGGCTCTGTGGCAGCCCTGCCCACCTTGGCACATGCTATGAATACCTGTTAAGGTATGAAGAAGGTAGAGCACAAGGAGAAACTTCATGATCTTAGTTATATGTACCATGTGTGGCCATAACAGGTAATAAAAGAGTAGAACTGTCTGTTAGGTATATAATGATACAGAGAAAATACTATAGAATTTGTATAAGCATTTGCATCTGATATAACAATATCAATTTTCTTCTAAGTTAATAAGATTTGATACTATCAGATTTTTATTTCATGTTGAGGTATCTGAGCACTTAGGTGATATTAGGGAACAGAGTGTACTGTTTACGCTTACTCAAGCAAAAAACATATCTTAACTGGATCAGTAAGATCATCTTGCTAGTCTCTCCTCCCTTACAACCTCCCTAAAATCTTGAGGTTGAAATTATTTGCCTGATTTTAAAGACATTTCATCTTTGTTCTAGGTTTTTATCGTGAAAAATGGATCTATGTCCATAAAGAAAGCACAAAAGAAGTAAGTATGCCATTGGAAGAGTGTATACTGTATTGTTTCTGTTGAATGCCACATATTATTTATTTCTTTAGTAATACAAGGTCTATAACTCACATTCTAACATGTATATGTATATATGACAGATTTTTGCAGCAGTGATTATAATCATGTACATGTATTCATTGATAATGTGCAAGGCTGTGCACTGGGTATGTGTGATACAGGTGTGTGTATGGTTTTCAATGTATTTGTAGTGTAAAATGCATGTAGTATGTTTGTGTTATATGATATATGTGTGGTATATGTTTATGCATTATGATGGATATGTGTGTTATGTGCATGTGTATGGTGTGTACCTGTGAGTGCTATGTTGTATATTTGTATATATGGAATGTATTTGGCATATAATGTATATGTGATGTTTACATGTGTGTGGCATATGGCATGTTTGTGTAGAATGTATGGTGCACATGCACCATACATATTTGTGATATGTTTGTGCATGGACTGTGTGTGTCACACATGTGTGTCATTTTGGTGTTTGTAGTGTGTGTGGCCCATGAGTTTTGATCCCCGTGCATCTCTAAATCAGCAAGGGTTTTCCTTAACAACCAAACATACATTTCTGTGTGTTTGATCCCTGTTCTGACAGTGTGAGCTGCAGCTGCTGAAGTTTTTCCTTTACCCTGGGTTTGGGGGAATAAGATGCCCATGAGCCCCGCCTTCCATAATGCAAAGTGGCTCACAGCAAACTGCATAGGTTGGCCCTGCAGAACCCTGGGCTTTTTCTCTGCTTTTGATTGCTGAGCTGGCAAAAGCTCTCCTATGAGTCACCACATAAACCAGTTGGCTACACTGTGTTTCTTGTTTCTCTACTTAGTTTTAAGTAAACCTAGTTCCTTTTATAGACCTTGAACATCTGTATTTGCTTTATTTTACAGCTGTTGGAAAAAAAACAGGGTTATAATTTCTATTACATAATTATGAGGTTAGGACTAGTTAAGTGTCCCAGAAATGTTAGTAATATCCTTATTTTAAAAATTATCACATTTATTCAGTGTGTGTGTGTGTGTGTGTGTGTGTGTGCGCGCGCGCGTGCGTGCATGTGCACATGTGCCCACATACTATGGCGGGGATAGGGAAGTCAAAAGACCACTTGCAGGAGTCAGCTCTCTTCTTCTACCATGTGGGTCCTGGGGATTGAACTCAAGCTTTCAGACTTTGTGGCAGGCACGTCGCCCAATTACATCTTTAAACTATCTCAACTTCCTAGAAGACACTTGATTGTGAGAAAGAGAGCTGACTTGGTGATGGCTAATGCTATTAAGTGGGCATAGCACAAGTCCAGCCCTTGACATACATGCCATTGAAAGACCGGCAGAGATGACCTGATCTATACAAAGCCAAGCTTGATGAAATATCTCACCTACTTTGTGAGTCATGTGAATTCTAGCTGAGAAAATCAACAAGTGGAATATGTCTCCAGGATGCCCTGTGGCTTCTTGGGATGGAGTCTGACAGGCTTACAAAGAACCCAGGGCTAGCTGTTGGATCTGCATCTGGTCCTGTGCTATCCTCTTTATCTCTGGTACTCACACAGGGCAGCCTTTGAAGACAGATGCTCTTGAGTGACACCCCAACCTGTTCCATGTGAGATAGTAGTTACCCCAATGAGGTGCCTTCACCTCCATCAGAATTTTGTCCCTGAAACTGAGATGCACTTCAGATTGTACTTTGAAGTCTGTGCTTTGCTTCCACAGCAATGTTTTACAAGTAGCAGATGCTCAGAAATCGTGGGTATTGATGTGTTGTGTGAACATGTAACTTCATGTTGTACACGTTAAGACTGTTAGTGCTGTGTAGTTTCCCCATGAGGCCAGCAGACATGCTGCTGCCTCTGCTGCTCTTCCACAGCCCCACTAACCTGTTTCAAACTCAAAGTCACTTGTCACAAAGGAACTGTGTGGTTCCTTACTGTCCTCCAGTTTTACTCTAAACTGAAAATCTGTGCATAGATTTAGGTATTTCACATGCAGAAGGTAGGGTTTAAGTTCTTCTTGTCCTGGGGTGAAGCTTGTACAGACAGAAACAGAAGACAGAAGACCTCTCAGACAGAACAGCAATATTTATGACACTGAGGAGAAATTACCTTTTATTTTTGATTCCCAGACCTGTGCATCTCATTATAGCAGTTGCATTTTCAGTTGCTCAGCTCCCATGATCCCAGCCTGGAAACCAGCCATTGTCAGGATTGGGTCATATAAACTCAGGCATCCTCACAGCTATTTTTCAGAGCAGTCCCTCTAAGGCTTACTCCTTGGTGGTTGAGCACACTTCCACCAGGGCAGTCAGAGTTCCCTGCAGACACACACTGCTGTGGGTATGCAACACCAGCATCCTGAAGCCTCACATTCACCCTGCCTTGTCCCCAGCAACGGAAAGCAGAATGGTGTTTCATGAATACTTACATCTCTTTGACATTATACCAGCAGTGTGAACTAACTGTCAGTGCCTCGTGTCTCAGTTATGCACAATTGGCTTAAATTTAGCATTGCTATATTTTACTCTATTCTCATTTATATCAGACATAAACTTTTAGAATTAATACAGTGCTTTTTATGCTCCCTAACTGACATCACCTGTTAGCTCATTTTACTTGGCTTGTTGAGCTCACTGCTTGTCTAATATTTTCTAGAGACATGGTTACTGTACCCTGGGAGAAGCCTTCAACCGGCTAGACTTCTCAAGTGCAATTCAGGATATTAGAAGGTTCACATACGTGGTCAAAGTAAGTGGTTATTTCAGAAACAGCTTTCCTGACTCTTGACTGTTTTAAAGGTTACGAATGTGAGCTGTTCAAGGTACCTTTGACAGAAGCACAAAGGTTTATCTGTTTATAGTAGAGAAAGGAAAGGAACAAGCTCAGGAGAAGACATGGGGGACTTGTAACACTGAGGTCACAGATGCAAGTCTCAAGCATGGTGAGACCTTCCTGCCCAGAGGCAATATGAACTAAGATGTTCCAGGCCACTTTCTTGGAAACACTTCAGACAGTCGAGTTCAGGAGGACCCCTGATGACTCCATCTGCATTTTCTGTTTCATGTGTTCACTCAGAATGAGCCTTGTTATACACAAAGAACAACTGGCTAAGAGACAAGAGAAATTTTACACAACATAGAGCTCCACAAAAAGTCTTGCTGCATCATCAATAGCTTTTTAGAGGTTTCTGTTTCAGGCTACATTCAGAAGGAAAAGATTTTGCTGTATAGTTTGCTTTTGTGGCTCATTCCCTTCACTGCATTGTACATAAAACACAGTAGGTCTTCACACCTGCTATCCCTGCTTCCATAAATCATAAGTAGGGTGTTCACACCTGTTAGCTCTGCTTCCATAAAGCACAAGTTGGGTGCTCACACCTGCTAGCCCTGCTTCCAGTGGTCCTCAGAGACTTTCACTGCCTTCCAGGCACTGACAAGTGTTGACGCAAGGACAGAGATGAATTGCTCTTGCCTCAGCTAGTGTGATCTGTGATAGGATTCTAGGTGGCTGATGGATGGCAGGAGAAGCGGTCACAGGTTCTTCTTGTGCCCAGTGGCATGGGCTGCTGTTTCCCAAGCTCTTGCAGAGCATCTGTCTAGGTGCCTCTGTTCTGGTGATGAAACTGAAATTCACTCTGGCTTGTCTAAGTGTTGAGGAGTTAAGAATCCAGGGAAGACACAGTCCAGTTCTATAATAGAAGTGCTTCTACCAGCTCTAAAATACTTTTGTAAAGAATCTTTTTTACAAAGTAGAAGTGAGAAGTGACTTCCTGTTTCTAAATAACAAGTTTTCTTGATAGAGTTGGTATTTGTACCCGTCCAAAATATAATTCCCCTGGCCCTGCTAATGAGGGGAATAGTTTCCTGTTGCTCTGAAAAAATACTCTGGCAGAAGCATTGTAAGAGATGAAGGCTCTGTCTGGAATCAAAACAGTGAAGTGGCTTGTTTGAGATTGTAGAGAGCTTCTGTGTTTCCTGTTCGTGATGATGGCAGCCCTGGGCTTACTTCTGTGCCTTCAAGTTTACTCTCCTTTTGTCCCTTCTAAACTTCATCTGTTATCATACAAAGTTGCGATTTTGAGCAAATGCTCTTTGCAATTTCATTGAGATGATTATGCATTTTCCCTATGATGCTGGTGTATATAAGGCTCATTGGGTTTGCCTGTGTTGAACTATTCTTGAAATGAATCTTACGTGGTGGTGAATAAACTTGATGTGCAGTTGATTTCTGTTTCCTGGAATTGGGCAGGTGAACAGATTTTACCATCTGGGTTTTTTTATTTTATTTGTTTTTGTTTTTTAAATCAGGGATTTTGTCCTGTAGTGTTTTGTTGCTGTATCCTGCTTTGCTTTTGGTGTTGATACTGCTAGCCTTGTGGTATGCATTTAGAATTCCTTCCCCTTCTTGGAATAATTTGAGAAGAAACTGGTTCTTTAAAAGTCTGGTAGAATTCAGCAGCAAAGCCATGGGCTGGGCTCTTCAGTGATGAGAGCCCTCGTCACTGCTGTAGTCTCTATTACAAGTCTGCAGAGGTTCTGTTTCTTCATGATCCAGCCTTGGTCTAAGATGATAGCGAACTGTGGACCAGGGAACCAAGCAGAATGTGCTGAGTGCCCTAGACCCTGGGGATAAAGAAATAGTGTAGCAGCTGTACCAGGGAGGAGAGAAGAGAGACAATGAGCTGACTGCTTTACCTGTAATTACAAATGTTGTTCCCTAAAATGGAGCTGTGGAAAGGAGGAGAGAAAAGAAGGCGGCAGGTTTATCATGACTTAGAACAGGCAACTGACAGCTGGATATGTCCGAGACCTCAGAGGGTGGGAGAGTCATGTAGAATTGCAATTACAAAAGCACCTTAGGACAAAAGAATGTAAGCCCACTGAAGTTTGAAAGAACTATAGGGAAAGAATAAAGAGTTTTGTTGTTGTTGTTTAGTTATAAAAACATGTCAGAACTAAGACCAAACTTTCTCTCTCTCTCTCTCTCTCTCTCTCTCCTCTCTCTCTCTCTCTCTCTCTCTCTCTCTCTCTCTCTCTCTCTCTCTCTTTTGGTTTTTTTGGAGGCTGTCCTGGATTTAGCTCTTGTAGACCAGGCTGGTCTTGAACTCACAGAGATCCGCCTGCCTCTGACTCCCGAGTGCTGGGATTAAAGGTGTGTGCCACCACTGCCCGGCAGACCAAACCTTTCTTATGTCAGTAAATGTTTCCATATTGGGTTGAAAAGCACAGCCCAAACCCAGGTTATACACAATCAGTACCCAGAATGTAGAGAGCTGAAGTTGGGAATAGAAGGATGGCAAAGATACAGAGGAATATATAAACAAAAATGGAGAGGACCAAGGAGCATGAAGGACACAGCCCCTTTGCAGTGCCAACAGGGTCAGTTTGTAATAGGGGTAGTAGGGCTAAGGGAGGCCCAGGCATCAGGATGAGCTCCATCTCTTTATCAGCAGAATTGGCATTGCTTGGATAGCTGCACAGTGATCTTTCCTGGTCCCTGTGTTTTCTACGATGTGTTTGAAGTGGTGTTTTAAAGAGATCGCATAGGGTGATCATTTTAAATTTCAACATGGAAGGAGGGGCCTGTTGATTTCTTGATTGTCGAATCAACTTTAGATAATGAATGGATCAGAGCATGAAGGAGCATGATGGAAATCTATTAGCTCTCTGCTGAGGTGAGGTGTAAAGCTGGAAGGCTGAGCGTTTATTTATCTCAACCTGCCTGCAGTGGGCCTGTTGAGAGTGAGAGTACCCCGACTGTATTCAACAGGCTTGCTCTTGCCTCAGCAGCTGTAGTGAGGTTCCCTCAGTTCCCGTGGACAGCAGTCCTCCTGCAGCCACCTTGTCTGGAATGCCACATGTCAGTACATTTCACACTGAGCTCCAGTATGTGTGTGTGGTGTTTCCATCATAAACGACTCACAGCTTGGCTCCCCCTTCTTATCTTGAAGCTGCTGCAGCTGATTGCCAAGTCCCAGCTGACCTCACTGAGTGGAGTGGCGCAGAAGAACTACTTCAACATCCTGGATAAAATCGTGCAAAAAGGTAAGATTATCACTAAACACTTGTGGTTTTTTAAAATAAAATATTTATTGATAAATATAGTGTACAAGCTGGGCGTTGGTGGCGCACGCCTTTAATCCCAGCACTCGGGAGGCAGAGGCAGGTGGATCTCTGAGTTCAAGGCCAGCCTGGTCTCCAGAGCGAGTGCCAGGATAGGCTCCAAAGCTACACAGAGAAACCCTGTCTCGAAAAACCAAAAAAAAAAAAAAAACCAAAAAAAAAAAAACTATATAGTGTACAACTTGGCCATTTACACAATTCAGTAGTTTTTAGTGCAGTGTATTTATAGGATTGGGAAGTCATCACTGCTTTTAATTTCATAACATTTTGACAGTTCCATGCTATTGTGGGTTGTATTTGTTTCTATTTCCCTCCCCACCCCTGCTGTGAAGGAGAGTTTTATGTCAGTTTTACATAAGCTAAAGTCGTCTGAGAGGAGGGAACCTCAATTGAGAAAAGGCCTGCATACAATCAGGTTGTGCACAAGCCTGCAGGGTAATTTCTTAATTAGTGATTTGATGGGGGAGGGCCCAGCTCATGGTGAGTGGTGCCATCCTTGGGTTGGTGGTCCTGGCTTCTATAAGAAAGCAGGCTGAGCAAGCCATGGAGTAAGCCAGCAAGCAGCACCCTTCCATGGCCTCTGCATCAGCTCCTGCCTCCAGATTCCTGCTCTGAATTCCTGCTCTGACTTCCTTCAGTGATGGATGTGACCTTACAGTTGCAAGCTGAAATAAACACTTTCCTCCCAGTTTGCTTTGGTCATGATGTTTCATCACAGCATAGCATAAAACCTGCTGACCCCTTCTTCCCAACCAGTCCCCCTCATACTTAGCAGGTAGCTATAGCTGCTGTATGTGCATGATGTATGCTCATAGCAGTGGTCATGGGTTATCCAGAAGGCAGCTTTTCGTAGCACTGTCTCCCATCCTCTGGGTTCTTACAGTCTTTTCATTTAGGTCTGAGCACTTTCTAGTCAGGCATTCTCATCACCTTGACTGGTGAAGAGTCTCTGTATTAACTACTGCCCACTGCAAACATAAGCATTTCTGACCAAGACTGAGAGCAGCACTAGGCAATGGGTATTATAAAATAAATATTTGAGAAAACAGTTTGACATGTCCATTCAGCAAAACAGCAGTAGTAGGTTCCCCACCTAGGTCTTATTACTTCCCTAGCCACAGGCTTTTGAACAAGTTTACAGTACCAGGCATGTGTCCCTTGCCATGGAGCAAGTATTCAAATCCAATCAGAAAGGAGTTGGTTGTCCTCCAAAAGATAGTCATGCCACTATTGCACCAGCATCGCCAGAAATTTTAAGTCTAAATGTTAATTGGAAATTTTGTGCAAGGAGTAGGGCTTTTCTTCTGTTATCTTTCCACAGTATGTATATATTCAAAAATAATAATGTGAATACTGTGACACCAGGAAAGAGCTAACTCTGTTCTTTCCTTTGTTAACCAGCCATAGTTCATTTGACTGTTGGGTTCTAGAATCAGTAAGAATGCAGCTTTTTTTGACTTAGACACCATATGGATCATAATTTTCCTTTTAATTTAGTAAGTTTGCCTTTTATCAGTTATCGGGTATTTATTTTATGCCATTAGCTTATGCACATGCAGTAACTTGTGACCATGTATATGAGCCATGCTAAATATTCTCCTTATCATAGAACAAAAGAAAATGTACACTGACTACTTTAAAATTGTAGACCCAACCAAAAACTTAGAAAGCATTTTAAAACTAAAAATTCTTATTAGAGTTCTAATATCTAAAAATTATGTCACTTTTAAATTGCCATGAAATTAGAACCTTGTTTTTTTAATGTTGTAAAAATACCTATGACATTTTCATAGGTATTTCATTTTCATCAGTTCTCAGTCCACTATTAAAGCTTTGTATGTCCATCGTGAAGCCATTGCCACTTCTCTGCACCCATCACATACCAGCTGCCCCTGGCCAGCCCCATCCTCCTACCCCCTCCCCCTACCTCCTCCCGTCTTCTGTCTGCTGACTCTGGGGATTTTGCCAAGTGGATTATACTCTATTCATCCTCCTGTAATTGGCTCCCTTCCATGTCACACATCTTCAAGGCTCCTCCACATGGAGGAGGTCACAATGTCCTTCATTCTTTAGGTTGAGTGATACCCAGTGTATGAAGGGATCACATTTTGCTCTTATTTATCAGTCAATGGACACTTGGGTTACAGAACTAGATAACTGTTAGAAGTGGTATTTGCAGTATCAATCTGTGGCTTGTTTTTATTCATTTCAGTTCTTGATGACCATCAGAATCCTCGCCTTATCAAAGACCTTCTCCAAGACTTGAGCTCTACACTTTGCATCCTTGTTAGAGGGGTGGGGAAATCTGTCTTAGTGGGAAACATCAACATTTGGATTTGCCGCTTAGAAACTGTTCTCAGCTGGCAACAGCAGCTGCAGAATCTTCAGATGACTAAGGTATGTTTGTCTTTTGTCTTCTTGGTTTTGATTGGATTTTTTTTTTTCTTTTTTAGAGACAGGATCTTACTATGTAGCTCTGTCTGGTTTTGTAGACCAGGCTGACCTTGAACTCACAGAGATCTTCCTGCTTCTGGCTGTGCAGTGCTGGAACTAAATGTGAGTGCCACCACATCTGGCTTAAACTTATCTTTTTTTTTTTTTTTTTTTTTTTTTGTTTTTTGAGACAGGGTTTCTCTGTGGCTTTGGAGGCTGTCCTGGAACTAGCTCTTGTAGACCAGGCTGGTCTCGAACTCACAGAGATTCACCTGCCTCTGCCTCCTGAGTGCTGGGATTAAAGGTGTGCGCCACCAACACCTGGCTTTTTTTTTTTTTTAATTTTTTTTAAACTTATCTTTAATTGACACAGTAATTGTATGTACTTAAGAGGTGCCTGTAATACTTTACATGTCTGTGGTGTGTAATGACTATGTCAGGGTAGTTGCTGACTATCACCTCATGCATTTACCAGTTTTCTGAGATTTTCAATGAATTGTTGTTAACCATAGTTATATACCATTGTGCTAATGAGCAATAGAAGTTCTTCCTCCTAGCCAACTGTATTCCTAGACCCATTAGCCATGCATTCTGTACCCTCTTTTCTTTATCTTTCCCTAGACCATGGTAACCATTATTTACTTTACTGAAACCCACCTTTTCATTTCTGCATGAACTTAGAATATGATTTTGTCTTATTATGCACATATTCACATAACAGGATTATCTGTGGTTCCATCCATATTGCTAAAAATGACAGTATTTCATTATTTTTGTTGCTGAATCATTTATTAAGTCATGTGTCAGTGGACACTAGGGTGATTCCATGTCTGGGCTACTGTGAATCCTGCTACTATAAGCAGTGATTTCAGTGCCTTTGCCTGCATACCCATTAGCAGCATTGCTGGGTCATATGGTAATTCTGTTTCTGTTTTTTTTTTTTTTTTTTTTTTTTTTTTTTCCAGGAACCTCAGGGCTGTTCTTCTCCTTGCAAATTTACATTTGTATCAGCAGTCTATGAGAGTTCCCCCTTTTCTCCCTCACTATCATTTGTTATTTTCTGTTTTAGTAACTGCCATTCTAACTGGTGTGGGAGGTGCCCCATTGTGATTTTCATTTGCATTTCTCCGATTAGTGGTATTGAATGTTTGCATATACTTGTTGGCTATTTGCATATTCTCTTGAGAAATGTCCAATTCACCCATTTTTAAATAGGATTTATTGGGGCTTCTTTATCATCGGGTTCTGTGATTTCCTAGCGTCTGTAAATCAACCCCTGTCAGATGAATAGCTAGCAGGCATTCTCTTTCCATGTTGTCCTTTCAATCTCATCTTTCTTCTGTTTATTTTATGTTATTTTATGTTAACCCCACATTATGTATCTTAAATAGGTGTTAAATTGTCAATGAAGAGAAAATGCAGATTTAAAGATAGATGCAAATAAAGCTGGGGAGACCTTATAGACACCATTCCTGGTGTTGACCACCTTACGACCTTATTTCCATTGCTGTCATAAAGCACGGTCATTGTCATCATCAGTTCCACGTTTCAGAGCCACCATTTTCTGGGTAAATTTTAGTTAGGCTAGAGCTGGGGCATGTCCAAGGGTGCAACTTTCTGAGCACAGGAAATTGCCACATGTCAGCCCCTCTGAGAGGTAAAACTGAAGTGACCATTAGAGGACAGACTTCTTTCCTATGGTCACACTGAAGTTATCTGTATAGCATGACCATTATTTTATGTTGGAGGAAGCCAGTGTGAGTATGTTTTCTCCATTTGACACCATTGTGTCTCCTTTCAGCAGGTAAACTCTGGCCTCACACTCAGTGACCTGCCCTTGCACATGCTGAACAACATCCTGTACCGTTTCTCAGATGGCTGGGACATTGTCACGCTGGGCCAGGTGACACCAACCCTGTACATGCTCAGTGAAGACAGGCGGCTGTGGAAGAAACTATGTCAGTACCACTTTGCTGAGAAGCAGGTAAGTGTGTGGTGCAGTACCATTGAGTCAAGTTGATTGGTCTCCATCCAGGGTCCCTGGTGCTCCAGTGAACTTGGGGAGGATATGGACTCCATATCCAGAGACCTGATAGTACTAGAGTATACTGAAGTTGCTTCTGAATTCCCTTCTGTCAATCACAAGGTTCATTTTTCATATTGAAAAGAAATCATGATTCTAAAAGTGGCCTAGTAGTAAATAACTTTGCTAACTGAGCTGTATCACATGGGTCAAAGTTCATGGTGTTCTTTTAACCTGATAAGTACATTCTAGCTCTGACTCTTACCAGCCTGTTGTCCTGGAAGAATCACTGGGTCCCTGTAGTCCATGCTTCCCACTTGGTGGCACCATGTCCAGGTCTTCTGTGTCTTGCTAGTTGACTCTTCTCCAGAATGACATTACTGCTCTGCTCCTCTGCAGGGTCTAGGCCCCTGGCCTAGTACGTAGAGTGGCACCCACCCATTCCATACAGGTATAGGAAGGGGCAGGTGATATGCTGCATATCTTATACATATGGACAAGATTAAGATACAGGAGCATTGTAAAGTTGGGGGTAAAGTTGTGCCCATTTCATGGCAAGCATGGACAGTGTAGAAAGCAGGACCCAAGAGTCTTAGCCACACTCAAGATTCCATTTAGCCAGCTTAGAAAATTCAGGGAATTGTCTGGAATGCGTGACATCTTTTAAACGATCCTCTGGATCTTGCTTGAAAGAAACATTGTGTGGGCATGAGGAGGCCCATTAAAAGACTGTTCCAGAGAAGCAAAGGTAGTGGTCAGGCATATGTAGAGGTCCAGTCAGGACCCTAGGTGAAGCAGTTGGTTCTTCCCAGGGAAGGTCTGAGCAGCATGGGCCTAAGCAGAGCCCTGAGGAAATGCCTACGGGGACCTCGAGCAAGTCTTGTGAGAGCTGAGGAAGCTCTGGATCCTAGACATCCAGTCAAGAAGATGGCTGAGGGTGTCAGATGGTACATTGCATGGGGGTTTGCAGGCTGGGCCTAAGAACCGCTGCATGAGTTCTCTGGGAGAAGCAAGAAAGTTGGGCTGTTCATCTGAGCAGGAGGGAACATCAACAGCACCCTGGGTGGTTAGCCATCCTGTCTCTTGTTACTCTGTCTTAGTATCTTTCTCAGCTGTCAACCATGATTTTGCTCTCTCCTCTTTGAGATTGGATTTGGGTTGGCAACAGAAATGTAGGAGGGGTTGAATGATCCCTTGCGGGGGAAGATTGAGAACCATGAACAAAATGATGGATGAAAGTATGTCTGGGATGGACCTTGAGTACCACACAGTTGCTCTGGTACCTACCTCCAAGGAGACTACCAACAAGCTGCCAACAGCCTGCAGAATGCCTGGCAGGTATTTGAGAGCCAGGTTTCAAACACACCTTTAGGATGTCTGCTGGCCATTGTGAGCCCTAAAGTTCCATGACGAAGTGCTTAAAAGAGTCTGTTTGCACCGGTATTTACATTCCACATTCTTCGGTTAGAATCTGTGGTTAGCACCTGTGTGTACAGGTTTTGGTGCATATTTTCTTGATTGAATTACAACACTGAATCTGTAAGATGTTATTACAGATGATATTAGTTCTTCATGAGTGACTCACAATAGGACCCTCATTTCTCAGGGTTAGCAGTAGATTATAGAGTTATGGTAAAACCAACAGTATGGCCAGAAAGCATCTCAGTGGGAGCTGAAGACTGCAGGTCTTGGATCAGCAGTCCATAGTGATATCAGAGGGAGTCATTGGTAACAGTCTGAGCCATTGATAACAGTCATAGAGACATTAGAGGGAGCCAATGGTAACAGTCCATAGTGACATCAGTGTGAGCCATTGTAACAGTTCATAGTGACATTAGAGGAAGCCATTGGTAACAGTCCATAGTGACATCAGTGTGAGCCATTGGTAACAGTCCATAGTGACATCAGAGGGAGCCGTTGGTAACAGTCCATAGTGACATCAGTGTGAGCCATTGGTAACAGTCCATAGTGACATCAGTGTGAGCTGTTGGTAACAGTCCATAGTGACATCAGTGTGAGCTGTTGGTAACAGTCCATAGTGACATCAGAGGGAGCCAATGGTTAGACATGGTTGACGTGAACACTTGTTAGATGTGGGACTTGAGTAAAGAAATGACCACAGGACTTTAGGTAGAAGAGAAACTTGAGGACGAGGGTTCCTCCTCTAACATTGATGGAGCATAGAACAGTGAGGAGGGAAGAGAAGCTAATGTTTCCATGTGCTAAAAGGAGACAAATTTCTGTAGCCAGGCCTCTAATTGGTCCCCTCCAATCTGCCTTAAAATATATATATATATACACACCTAGTGCCTGCTTTAAAAATTATCTAATAATTCTGAACATAATTTTCTTTTCTAGTTTTGTAGACACTTGATCCTTTCAGAAAAAGGTCATATCGAATGGAAGTTGATGTATTTTACACTTCAGAAATATTATCCAACTAAAGAGCAGTATGGAGACACTTTACATTTCTGTCGGCACTGCAGCATCCTCTTTTGGAAGGTAGTGGCTTAAAATGTGCTCTTGGATTGTGAGGGTTGGGATGCAGTGAACAAAGTGTTTGTCTGTATCTTAAATAGAAAGGTAAAGAAAGAAAGGGAAATAATGTTTGTGATGGGAATGTTACTGAGATATATTCCACTGTCCTGAGGAGGGAGGTGGGGGCATCCATAGAATTAATCCTGAGGTAGGAGGTGGGGCCATCGGAATAAACAATCCTGGAAGGGGAGGCAGGGGCATCCAAAGGAACTGTCCTGGGGAGGGAGGTGGGGGCATCCATAGAGT
This sequence comes from Cricetulus griseus, assembly GCF_003668045.3. Taxonomy (NCBI): domain Eukaryota; kingdom Metazoa; phylum Chordata; class Mammalia; order Rodentia; family Cricetidae; genus Cricetulus; species Cricetulus griseus. The sequence continues at coordinate 66,949,213 of NW_023276807.1, read as the reverse complement.
TGGTCCTGGGGAGAAAATGGGGGCATCCATAGAAATGTACCTTGTGTTGTAAAGTCATCACTGTTGAAAACTGAAGCTCTGTACTTCAGAGTGGGGCCTGCTGTCCTTGCTGCTGATGTAGATCTAGGAGGTATGATGGAACAGACAAGGCCCCTGAGCATCCGGTCCTGACTGGGGCTTTGGATGCTTCACACCCAGTCTGAAGAACCTGCTCTTGTTTGCCTGTGCCCTCTCAGATACCTGGAAGGCAGGCCTACTCTGTAGGGGATCAGGTCTGGCCGTCAGCCTTTTCCACAAAGCCAAGTTGTTAGGTTAGGCAGTGTGGCCACAGGAGGCACAGGCTTCAAAGGAAATGTACAAATTTAACAAAACTACAATTTTTTACATACAAGACTAATCCTTTAGTGAAAAACTTAAATGTTCCTGTCAGCAATTTTCATATCCAAACCATAAATCAGGGGTCCTTCATCCTGGTGCACTGGCTGTTTTGAAATCTCGCCACCTATGTTGTCTCTGGTTACAGTAACATGTTTCCCATAGCCAAAGGAGAGCCCATGTGTCACTTCCTACTGTAATGTGCTTAGATAGTTTGCTTACACCCATCTAAATCTATCAGCAAATGGGAGACAAGTCAAACTCTAAATTGTTGGCAAAGGGCCACTTTTAGACTTTTCATTTCAGATTCCACGTCCAATTGCATATCCTTTCAATATGATGGTCCAGCACCCAGCACAGGGGCAAGATGCTGAAGTTACCATGGGTTGTTTTGACAGATGTTGATCAAGGACAGCTGAGGAGGCCTGTCCTCTCAGCTCTTTGTTCCCCTCGTCCTCAAAATTGAAAAGTACCAAGTGTGTGATGGACATGTGTCTGCAGCAGACTGTCTGTTTGCTAGAACTTTTGAGTACAGGGTTACCTTATGTTCAATTTTTCCTCAGTTCCTTGGTGACTTTTTTTTTTTTTTAAGATTTATTTGTTAGGTACAGTTTTCTGTAAATCCCTGCAGGCCAGAAGAGGGCACTAGATGCCATTACAGATGGTTGTGAGCCACCATGTAGTTGCTGGGAATTGAACTCAGGACCTCTGGAAGAGCAGACAGTGCTCTTAACTTCTGAGCCATCCTCCAGCCCCTTGGTGACTTTATACATACACAAAAGACAGCCCTCTAGTATTCCCTCTTCCCCAGACATGGGGTACAAAAGGAACCCCACTTTGATACTCAGACCCAGCAGGATCCTGTTTGTAGCATCTCTGTATTGCTGGTGCTCTGAGAAGGTGAGGACCTGTCTGTGCTTCAGTCAGAGCAGGTGAGAGTGGTGATGTTCAGTGTGAATTAATGCATCTCCTAGAAACTGGCTTCTCATTTTCTTTCAAGATTATTTTATACTATAGAGCTATTAAAGGTATGGATGCTTATATGAGGGAAGGTACTGATCATGGGATTGAAAGCTTTTAGTTTTGTATGTGATAGTATTTCTTGGACTAGTATCTAAGAATATCTAGTACTTTTTCTATCTGCTAAAGAAAGCAGCACAAAGAAACGTGTTTCCCATCTCTGTAACAGCTCTGTTGGTGGTGGTGTAAGAATGCACTGCTCAACTTCCCTGACATATGTTCTGGTTGTTTGTAATGAAAAGTTGACTTAGTTTTCCAAAGAATTGTCCTCTCCTGCCATAGTGATCACATAATAAAAAGTCAGAACAGGTCACTGAAGGGCAGACCCCTGCTGGTCTTTGCCATTCTTAGAGACAAGGGATGGAGGGTGGCACCAACCCAGCAGGATGTCTGAGGCTTCAGGGAGTCACTCAGCATAGTTTGCCCACCTGCTGACCTTCCAGGGACCCTGCTGCTTTGAGAATCCATTTCTGAATATAAGTGTGAAAATATAAGGAAGACCGACCGTCTTTTTTTTTTTCCTTTTTCTTTTTTCTTCTTTTTTTTGGTTTTTCGAGACAGGGTTTCTCTGTGGCTTTGGAGGCTGTCCTGGAACTCACTTTTGTAGACCAGGCTGGTTTCAAACTCACAGAGATCTGCCTGCCTCTGCCTACTGAGTGATGGGATTAAAGGAGTGTGCCACCACTGCCCGGCGGAAGACCGCCTTTCTTACGCCCTGAAGCTTTCAGGCAGTTCTCTGCCGAGGTATGCCACTGTCTAGAAGCAGCATCCTCCTTGGGAGAGCCTGGGTGTGCAGTCAGGGAGGCCCAGGTGACATTGTGCTACAGGTACGGCAATGTGCAGCCCAAGCGATGGAAGTGTGTTGTGGCTTTGAAAATGGTGCCTGCTGTTATGTCTGCCTCAGATTCCTGGGAAACACTATGGGTGAGAACCTGTGGGAACCTCAGGCCTATTAGGAATGTGAAAGAGGGGTGGCTAGTCCTCACCTGGGCCTGGACACGATCAAGAGCCATTCTGTGGCCGAGCTGCATCTTGTCTTGTGCCTGGCATGTTCCATAGTGACCCCCTGTCCTAGTGGGGACTCTGTGCCCCCTCCCAAGCTGGTTTTCCATCTGTTCTAGTTCCACTGTACTGTAATGATTCTTGTTAATTTTTCCAACTACTGCTCAAGACGCAGTCATTTGTTCCCACCCAGGTTACCAGTTGAGGCTTCCTGACTATGTGAAACCTATCAGAAACTGTGGGCTCAGAGAGGATTAGGGAGCTAGGATGGAGACTTGGTCTTTCTCTGCTCCTTTCTTGTCTTAGTGTTTCAGTAGCCAAAAGAGGGCTAGACACTTAGCAGTGACCCTGAGGTCTCTAAAGGCAGTAGAAGCAAGTCTGTGACCAAAACCAGTGATGAGGTGGAGATCCCAGACCCTCCCTATTGGCTGACTTTGTGAACTGCCCTTGTATGAGCAGAACTGAAACACCACCCCCACTCCCTAGCAGGCAGAGACACATCCTGCAGTTAGAGCCCAGGAGCAGCCACTAGCTCAGGACTGTGGACCACACAAAAGCAACAGCAGATGTTAGTGGGCTGTAAGAAGTAAGGTGTAGTGGGTGTGGGGCCTCAGTGTATGGAATTTGCAGTTGGCTACACAGTTACTCACAGAGCAGACCCCAGGACAATGAAAAAGATGAGGGGCTTCCCTCAGAATCCTTTTTTCAAGGAAATATGAGACTGCTCTGTGTATTTTTAACAAACACTTGAATGGTGTGGCCTTCCAGATGGTCAGTCTAGAAACTTAGAAGGAAATGGAACTGTTTCTCTTGCTTTAGGTTTCCTTCTTTCCTTCCTTCCTTCCTTCCTTTCTTCCTTTTTTCCTTCTTTCCTTCCTTCCTTCCTTCCTTCCTTCCTTCCTTCCTTCCTTCCTTCCTTCCTTCCCTTTTTCTTTCTCTCTCTATTTTCTTTTTATTTATTTTTTAAAACATTCTTCACTATGTGGCTCTGGTTGGCCTGAAACTCTTTATGTATACCTCTAATTTGTAAGAGATTGACCTGTCTCTACCCCCCAGTTGCTGGAATTAAAGGCATTGGCTACAATGCCTGGCTTTGTCCGTAAGCTATCTTTAATTGTATAGATGTCAGGTACTCAGTGATGCTGTCCTTTCATAATATTTTATAGTGCTTAAATTGCGTTACTCAGGATCTCATATATTATTTTCACAATATATGCTTCACATCTGATTGCCTGATGACACCTCACTCTGTCTAACCCAACTCTCCTTTTCTCCCTGTGCTGCTCCCTTGCTGACTCTTCCCGGTGTCAAGGACTACCACCTTGCTTGGTTGTTGAAGGTACTTCCTGTGGCAGTGTGCTGGTCCATCTCGTGTATTGTTCTTGCCCTGTCAGGTGGCAGCGTTGATAAGGTTTAGCTCTTGCTAACAACAGTAGACTTAACCCAGAAAGCTGGCACACCATCCATGCTCCTCAGAGTGGTCTGCTAAAGGCCACAGAGAAGCAGCCCCAGTCACACTGAGCCTCTCCAGATGGTGTCAGTTTTCTGCAAATCTTAAATTTCTCTTGTTACTTCTACTAAAATAATTGCAGCTCCTTGGTTGTGGGTACTACCAACTCTACACACCTACCCTTGGAATGATGCTTGTGGTGTCCTGTGCTTTCTGTGTGTGGGCGGAGACTACTTACCCACCCTAGAAGCCTGCAAAGGGAAGAAGGAACTGGGAGGCAGGATGCAGAGGGGTGGGCAGGAGCAGGCAGAGATCCGCAGCTTCCATGTCTTACAGGGTGGCCACAAAGATGAAGCATGGCCACCTGTTGTTAGATTTCCCCTGGGGCCACCCAGGTACCGATTCCCAGCTAAATCATTTGTATAGCATTGAAAGGGGCTGAGATCCACCTAACAAAATATAGGTGCTGTTTCTGTAAATGTGTGACGTGTGTCTTGACTGCCTCCTTCCTCTCCTCAGGACTCGGGACACCCCTGCACCGCTGCTGACCCTGACAGCTGCTTTACACCTGTGTCCCCCCAGCATTTCATTGACCTCTTCAAGTTTTAATGGTGCCCTCAGCCATGTGCCCTTGTCCGCAGTTGTCCCTTGTGCTCTCTGTGTGTTGTGTAGTTGGTGTAAGTATTCTTTGACACAAAGTGATGACAGGGTCTGTGACTGACTGTACCTGTGCGGCCCTTCTTCCGGAAGAACCCGAGAGGACACGGAAGACGCTCTGGCAGTTGTGCGGCATCAGTGAGAGTGGACATCTCAAAGCCACTCACGCTTCTTTCCTGAAACTCTTCTCAGCATATCAAATTTGCAATTTTGTATATTTTAAAATCTGGATCAGAAAAGGTTTTGGATATTCAGCCCCACATTCTGTGTTGAACTGACACAAACAACAGAAATATGTTTCTTAGTTGTCAAATGATAGTTTTCCATCTTCTAATAATTGGGATGAAGAACAAAACAGTTGATCCTTGTAAATACATTATGCAGAATATTTATTTTTCTTAAAATGTATTTTCACAACCTCTGTGGCTGTGCCCAAATGAGTCCTCATTGAATACCAGATAAACCGAGGAACAAGGTTGGCATGCTCTATCTCACTACAGTGGGTAGGACTGGGAACTGGGTGTACTGTCCATGGCTAGTAGCACTGGTCTCTTGTGTTCCTGGGAACCCCTGCCATGAGGCCATCATACATCCTTACATGGATGTGGGCTCCAAACCACCACAGAGCCTCTGCCAAGGAGTTGGAAACAGTCCAGAGAGGCCTGAACTTGATGTGTAGAAATTACTTTCATGAGTAAAGTAATAAACCATGTTTATCTACTGATTCAGCCTCATCAGATTTACATCTAACTGAATGGTGTTGTTTTTTAAAATGTTGCTGTTTTATTTTAAAAATAATGCATGTGCACTTTAGAATTTTTTGAAAATAAAGGTATATGAAAGAAAATTACATAGTTCTTCCCCCAAAAGGTAACTGTGCTTGCTGAAAAGGATTTGCAGTGTTACCCTCGGCAGCAGTGGCTGCAGTGGAGTGCTGCTCACTTTCATCTTCAGTTGAGTCAGGAGCCCCACGCACTGTCCAAGGACATTAAAATGTATAACAGTGTATTTATAGATATGTATCAAACATTTCACTTTCCTCTGTCCTCAGCCGACAGAACAGCCAAGAACAACATCTGTAATTGCCACTTTAGTTTCTTTGACACAGTACAGACATTCAGCCTCCTCATGCACACTAAAGTCAGCATTTTTTAAAACCATAAACATCCTGCCTGCCATTCATAACCAGAGAATTCAATGCTGTCGGAGAACCTGGTTTCCATCGTCGTCACAGAACCGCATAGATGGAACAGTGTTTGCACAGCAGGTGGGGTGTGTGTGTGTCCCATTTTCTGTAAGTGACATCGACTAAATGCACCTTCTGTATATTTCTTGGATGTGCTTCCTGTATCCCTGTCTGCTCTCTTTGGAGACTTGTTCTCTTTTTATATTAATTTTTTTGGAGACAAGTTTTCTTTCTGTGTCTGGGTAACCACTCTGGCTATCCTGGAACTCACTCTGCAGACCAGGCTGGCCTTGAACTCACAGAGATTCGCCTGCCTCTGTCTCCCAAGTGCTGGGATTAAAGGCATGTACCACCATCGCCAGGCTTTATATTAATTTCTTGAAGAGGTTTATTACTTATTTTTCTTACCACTATGACTGTAAGCAACGTAAGGGAAGGAAGGCTTCTTTTGGTTCACAGTTTTAGTCCACTGAGGCCCAGGAGAGCACTGATACATCGCAGTCAGGAAACAGAAGTGCTTGTGTTCTGCTCGCTCACTCCTTAAAAACGTCAGGTCTTTGAGCATTTTATACATGTGATTTGATCCTGTCTGCCTGGTCCACCGTACTCCTCCAGATCCACCATGCTCCCCCAGACCCACCCCAGCTCCCCCAAATCCACTGTGCTCCTCCAGATCCACTATGCTCCCACACACCCACCCCAGCTCCTCCAGGTTCACCCCCACCTCTCCACACAACCCCTACTTTGTACCCTCTTTCTTTTCTTAATAGCTCATCAATTCTAATTGGTGCTGGGGCTGTCCAATGGGGCTTGGTCAGCCTACCAGGAGCCATAGCCTTGAAGAAAACTGACTGCCCCTCCCCCAAACCATCACCTGTCCACAGTTCCTTAGGTAGAAACTCATGAACCCCTTCCCACTTGATGCTGGGATGTTGAGGTCCTTGATCTTGTGTGGGAAACCACAGCTGCTGAGTTCATGAATACCTCGCTTCTCTTTGGCCCTGTTCAGAAGCCTATTTGGTACCAGTCCTCCCTAGCCTCTGGCCCTTACAGAGGCCTTTTCTGGGACAGTCCCTCAGACTGATTGTGAAATAGATGTCCCATTTGTGGCTGAGCTTTCCACGGACTTACTCTCGATACTTTGACCAGCTGTGCACTTCTATCTTTCACCTCTTTCAATAAATATTATGTCAGCATTTTAAAAAGTATCAGCGTTAAAAAATATCCACATTAATATAAAATTTACCTATTTAAAGCAAAAGGAGCATATATCTCATTCACATGATTTTCACATAATTTCCATGCTTATTAGTACTAAATTTTAGCTGTTGAACACACAGGGAACACACACACAAAGATTTGGATTGTAATGAATCTATTTTTATTCAGTATCATAAATATCTACAAAATTGGTTTTAAATTAAATTACCTTTGTACATAACCACATAGATTCTCAGATTTGGATGCAGCACGTATCTACCCTGTATTTAAAAACATTTTATAAAATTTCACCTGGTTGGGAAACTTCAGTACAATGTATGCAAAATACTGAAAAAACTATGCTTTTCTGTCATTGTGATACACAACTAGTGAGAAAATACAGATCTCTGGTGGTTTGAATGAGGATGGCTCTCACAGTCTCATAGATTTGAATGTCTGTCCCCAGCTAGTGGAACTGTTTGGGAAGGCTTGGGAGGATGTGTCCTTGTTAGAGATGTGCCCACTGGAGATGGGAGGGTCAAAAAGCCCACACCAGGCCCAGTCTCATTTACTCTGTGCCTGTAACTTGTGGCTCAGATAAGAACTCTCAGTTACTGCTCCATGCCTGCCTGCCTCCCTGCTGCCATGCTGCCTGCCAGGCAATCTTGGACTCACCCTCTGAAACTATAAGCAAGCCCACAATTAAATGCTTCTTTTTATAAGTTGCCTTGGTCATGATCTCTTCACAGCAACAGAATAAGACAACATTTATCAAAAAAACATCATCTTTGGAGCAAAATAAATATAAACTTTTTTACATTCTTTAATAAGAGTTTTGAGTTTCATATATGTTTTGATCATATTCATTCCCCAACTCTGCCTACCCACTCCATCCTAGTCCCTGTTTAGCCTCCAACAGCTATAGAAGTCCAAGGTGCTGCTATTGTTCATTGGCTAGTACAACATTTACATAGGATATTCAGCAGCTGTGACTAATAGTTAATTCTCAGATTTAATTAATAGTTAATTCTTAGATTTGGATGTAACATGCATCTACCCTGTATTAGAGAGGTTTCACCAGGCACCCTACACTGAGGGACTATTTTCTGAACTATACACCTCAACTATATTTCATCCAAGTTCTACTTGAATTCTGTGACTACTTCAACTGAAAGAATGTAGTTGATTAAATAATAAAATAAACATGGAATAATCTCTGATGTGTAAACCACGCCTTTGAGATTAAGGAACAACATGGGACCTGGCTCTCCTTCCACCATTGCTTTTCAGGAATCAGATTCAGGCAATGATGCTTGTACAACAAGTGCTTTTACTAGAGAAACCCTGTCTCCAAAAAGACAAACAAACAAACAAACAAATCCGTATTCTGCTCATATCCTGAATTTTTTAAATGTCTAAATTTAAAGTTTTAGTTTTTCATAGGGAATTTTAGCGTGGCATGACATCTAAGCTGTGTCGCTGCTCTTAGGTGGATTCTCAGTAGAACGGTGAAAGATATGAAAACGTGTGCAGTACCAAGGAAAGTCATCAATGGGATAGACGTTGTAAGTAGTGCTGGCCTGACAAAGCAGTTACAATGGCAAAGGGATTGATTGATACAATTGCAGAGAAATCACACCAGTGCACAGGACAATAGGAAAGGTACCTTGAAGGCAAACCTCTGCCCATTGAGCTCCAGGGTATTAGAAAACAAACTCATTGGCAGAGGATCTGGGTTCACTTCCCAGCACATGATGTTCACAACTGTAGCTCCAGTTCCAAGGGATCTGACGCCCTCTGCTGGTCGCTACGGGTCTCTTCTGGTCTCTACCAGTGCGCAGACATACATACAGGGAAAATACCCATACACATAAAAATAATTTTAAAAAGTGAAAAAAAGAAGAGTGAGTGTAGCACGAATTCTAATTGGTTTTGATAATAAAAACCTGGAGTCAGATATCACCGGGGTAAATGCTGAAAGACCAGAGAAGTAAAGGAGCCAGCCACTAGAATTCTTGCCTCTACCAAATTTCAGACTGAAGTGGGTGAGCTCCTGTCTCTTCCCGCCTTACATTCCTCTCTCCACCCAGCCATATCACTTCCTATCTCTTCCTCCCTAGTGCTGGGATTAAAGGCGTGTGCCTCCCAAATACTGGGATCAAAGGCATGAGATCTCAGGTGCGGGGATCAAAGGTGTGTGCCACCACTGCCTGGCCTCTATGGTCTTCAGGCAAGCTTTATTTGTTAGAGCACAAACAAAATATCGCCACGTGACTGGATGAAGAGACCCTCCTTCCAAGGGCATCCTGCTTTAGCAGGGCCACCTAGAGAAGTGCTTTTCCATGATTAGCATAGAAGACATGTAACAGTTGTTACTGCTGAGGTCCAAGGGGAAGAATCTCTCTCAGCTTGGCATTGCTCCAGTAGTGAAGATCCTTCAGACACACAAAATGTAAAGGTTATAGGATCATGGAGGCTTTCCTGAGGTTTCAGAAAGCTGCTGAGTCCAAGGAATGCATAGTCCGGTCAGATTCCAGGTCCTGTGTGTGACACTGTGACAGTGAAATCTAAGAAGTAATGGGGACGAGTGTGTGGAGGAGATGATAGCTGGAGAAGGCTGTAATGACCAGATGAAGCCAGCCCAAGAGAGAGGCCACAGTTGCTGCAGGCACATTGACCCCTAGCCCTTCGGAATCCAGATGTTACTATCATGAATTCCAGGTGCTGGGCATAAAGCTGTAGGGTGTACTGTTTACCCTACTGGGTTTTGTTTTTGTTTTGGTCTACACCTTCCTTGTTTTGTCCCAATTCCTCCCTCCTAGAACTGGAAATATTTCATCTGTGCCACTGTATACTGTAAGTATGTACCTGTGTTTTGTCTTTTTTGGACTTTGCAGGTACTCACAGTTAAGAGATCATCTTGAATCACAGAGGAATGCTTTCCAGGTTTCCATCCTGAACTAAAAAACAGTGGCTCTCCAGGGACCTTCCAGGTTTTTGGTGCCAAATTGGGACTGCTGAGGCACCTAGCTTTGTAGACTGAGCAACCATGGGGTTGTCAGACTTCCCACTAAGAGACAGCTACCATGGGACTTACTCCTACTGTCAAGGCCCCAAGCCATAAGCACTGAGCAATAACTGCTTCCTCAGCCTCCAGGTGTGATTCAGCTGTTACTATTTTAACATAATGTGATTTCATATTTTTTCCATCACGTTGGTCCTGTTCCTATAGAGAACCCTGACAAATAGAACAATTTTAGTTTCCTTGAAAATAGTTTAAATATCTAGTTTTTGATTTTTAAAATCAATAGAATTCCAAAAGGACAAATAAAACTGTTTGTTTTGAAAGCTAAAATTCTACCCAGTTTTAGTGACTATCTCATTTGCAATTGAACTCATGCTAAGACATTAATTTCTAAATACATAAGCCCACCCCTCTAGATTGATGGCCCACAACTATGATCTGGGCAAGGCAAAACCAAGCTGGATCTGTGGAGACTATAGACACCCAAAGGGAAACCAACAAAGAGGTCCCCAGCACGAATCAGGTCACCAAGCAGAAACCAGGGAGTGGCCAGTGAGTTTTGGAGTTCTGCATATCGGCTGTAGAACATCTGTGAATCTTAGGAAGACTTGGGGGTAGGGAGTAGGTTCAAGGCAAAGTCCTATTTCCGATAGTGAAACATACTTATCACCTACCTGATGGTGTGAGAGGAATGGAGCTGCAAGCTCACAGACCCCACTGTGAACGTTTAACATTCACCAGTGTCCCGAGTCCCAAGGACAAACCAGGCTGTTTGTAAGCCACATTTGCCACACTCTCCCCATCCAAAGATGCAATACAGACTACAGAGAACCAACCTGTGGGAAGCTGGCAGCGGGAGCCATACTTTTGTTCCCAATCAGATAGTTCCCCCAAAAAAGTCTTTTTATGAAACACTGGCATTTATTTATTTATTTATTTATTTATTTATTTATTTATTTATATATTTATTGTGTGTGTGTGTGTGTGTGTGTGTGTGTGTGTGTGTGTGTGTGCGTGCGTGCGTGTGTTTGTATTTCAGATGGACTTTATGTAGTACAGGCTGGCCTTGAATTCATAATCCAATCCCCAGGTCTCAGCCTCTCAAGTCCAGCCAGTCACTTAGATTTGCTTAGCTAGGAATCTCCCTGGAGTTGCCATACCCACAAAAAGCTTAGGGCTCACTATGACTGGTCTGCTGCTGATTTCCTACTATGACTGGCTTATGTCACTACCAATATTCCTGTTCATGGCTGGCATCTCCACGCATGGTCACAAGGAGAACACAGACCTCAGCGGCTGGCCTGCTGGTTTAATGCTAACCTAAGCAAGGTCATAGCAGGTATGTCTTGCACCAATGCTCCCATGCTACCTCTCACTGTGAAGACACACTGGGCTTGGTGGCTTGGAGGGTTGGTGACTTGGCACAATGCCATGTGTAGATGCACCTCTCCTCTGCACCCAGGAGCAGTTGGAGGAAGGTGATATCAGACATAGTAGCCAGCGGAGTGTCTGCGGTGTGGGAACCGAGTGCTTCACTCTCCAAGGTCCCCTTTCCCGTATGTGGTGAGACTGCCCAACTTCCAGAATCATTTTTACTAATACGCATCATAAGAAGCAGTGTATCTCACTGGGGAGGGTCTAGGCCCTGATCCAAATGATATGACAGACTTTGAAGATTCCCCCAAGGAAGGTGTCACCCTCCCTGGGGAGTAGAAAAGGGTTGGGATAGAGGGCCGGTGGGGAGCAGGGGAGGAGGGGAGGGAGAGGGAACTGAGATTGACATGTAAAAGAAGCTTGTTTCTAATTTAAATAATAATAAAGAAGCAGGGTATCTAAGGTGAAATAAAATGGTCTCACTGCTCTGGGTCAGCCCAGAGGGTGTGGTCAGGACCTTGCCTGGTGGAGGTGTGTGTGTGTGACGCCTGGCCTGGAGGGAATTCTACATGTCAGCTGAAGTGGCAAATGGGACTGCTGGAGAGCCTAGAACACCATACAGGTTCCACACCTAGCCATAGTGAGAACACAGATTCAGTGAGCCATGTGCAACCCAGCTCTGTGTGAAGGCTTTTTGGGTACGGCCTGATCTTTTCACAGGAGGAGGCTGTGGGGCCACATCTCTAGAAATGCTGGGAACCTGTAACCTCTTCATTCATTCACTTAATTGTTTAAGTGACAGATGTCACATTTAAATAAACACCCCCAAGCTATAAACACATTGCACTTAGTATTTTCTGTGCTCTTTTCTAGGATACTTTCAGTAATATTCCAGAAAAAATAATCATGAAAAAGTCATCCCATGATCCATGTGTCACTTGTCATGTGTCCAGTGTTGTTTTCAGCTTGTTGTGGGTCTAAGTAGGGGGCGCTCAGTTCCAACTGTGATGTGTTCCCATTGGAGTATAACGTAAGAACAGAAGCAAAATACCAGATTTCCCACCAAAACTCACCAAACACTAGTGTGCTATTTGCAATGGGAACAACTTGTGTTTTAAAGATAAACCACAGTAGGAACATTAAGGTAACTTCTCCCAAGCATTTTTTCTCATGTTCTCAGGATTCTTTGCAGCAGAGAAGTAAAAAGTATAGGCTGGTGACACCAAAAGATGACTCTGTCATCCGTAGGCCCTGTGGCTCTACTCCATCTTCCGTTAATGAACCACCTGCTGAGGCCATGCCATTCTTACCAGAGACAAGGCAGGACCAGCCCTTGGTAGATGTGAGCTACTGGGAGGAACTTTTGATGAGCCTTGGGCTACTGAAGATGTAGTCTACACAAAATGGAGATGTGCTCTCGGTGCTGCACTAAGAACCGAGGTCCGGTGCAGGCTTTCGGTAAATGTGCCGCCTGGCAGTAATTCACATACTTTATGTCTCCTTTACCAACTGGGAAAACTATAAACCAGAGCAGCAGACAAAACTCCTCCCTTCAGATAAATTGAGAGGGACCCTGTGATGCCCAAGGGGATGCTGGCCACTGGACACCTTCAGTTAGGAAGAAACCTTTCTTGCACACATGGGCACCAAACCATGACCTTGCAATGGCAGACATTCCCTGGCAAATGTTTCCCCAGCAACCACATTTCTGGGCTTCTCTTTAGAAGTCCGAGGATAGAGTACCTATAGGCCTGTCCTTTCTGTCCCTAGGGGAATAAAAAACCCAAGGCAGTGAGAGCCAGGAAGGATGGGGAGGTCATGAAGACAGACTGCCCACAAACTGAACATATGCTGTGCTGTGTGGTCTATCGAGGATTCCCCACACCCTTATTGAAGCAATGTCAGGAAATATCCATGGTGAAAAGCCAAACAAAACTAAATCAGTGAGTTCTTAGTTATTACAGCAGAGGCTGTCAGGTATGGGCTTATCCTCCCAGACCACAAGGTCCTGGCCACAGCAGTTAATATTTTGTGGACAAAGCCATTGGTCAATACAAATTTATGATAAAAGCCAGGGAACATTCACCACTTTACCAGCTTTAGGCTCAGCCTCCTCCATGCAGGCCTGTACATGCCTCCTCTTCCCAGCTCTGGGACCTCAGGCCAGGGCTGGAGAAAGGACCCGTGAGCACCAGTAGATGCTCCTTCCACTGTACTCACTGACACAGCTGCTAGCCAGTAGGTTTTACATTGTTTCCCTATTTTAGATACCAATGTTACATCTCCCCTCTCAGCCCGCTCAGTAACAGAGTAGAATGTTCCACCTGAATGATGCCTTTTCCTGGCTCTGAGTGAGTCTCCCCGATGGTTACTGTATCTTAAGAGCCATGCCAGGGAGAGCAAGGGGCTCATCATATTCCCGGGCACTCCAAGAAATCCCAGACACAAGAGCCAGCAGCTTCATCAGTGAAATAAGGAGGACACTTGCTGGACCACCATACAGGAGCCATTCACCTGAAATGAATGAAGCATGCTTCCCCTGACGAGCATGTACAGTGGTCTCCACTCCCTAGTTATAAACGGAAACCCTGGAATTGACCCTTGAGCTGAGTCTGAAATAGCCTGGGTAGGAATGAATTCCAGTAGGTGGGCGGTGGGTTGGGGCTCCTATCTTGCTGGAAAAGGCCAGACACATGAGGTGTGAGCATTCACTTTACACCCTCACATTAAAATGAATTCTTGGGGTTCTTCCTCAAAACCTGAGAACTGTTTTTCAATGTTTGAACACACTGATCAGAATCGTCCTGTCCACATTGTCTCCTGATGATTCAGGCAATCGAATCTCAGTTGATGAATGACCGAGACAGCCAGATAGCCAGGAGTAAAGTCACCAAGGCCAGCTGGGAGTCTCCTGGGGCCACCTAGAAAATCCTTTGAGTGCACGCCTGACAACAGGGCTGCAGAGTCCTGCTAGGACCAGGTAAGTGGTGAATGGAGAGATGCCGGGCTGAGAGAAATTGGGTGAAGCTCAATACCTCACCCCAAAGCATCTATAGCCAGAAAGGGAACAGGCTTCCAGGAGCTTTCATGGGCTCCAGACCTTTTGGACATTATTATTATTTTTTCAAGACAGGGTTTCTCTGTGTAGCCCTGGCTGTGCTAGAACTCACTGTGTAGGTCAGGTTGGCCTTGAACTCACAGACATCCACCTACATCTACCTTCCAAATGCTGGGATTAAAGGTGTGCGCCACCACTGCCTGGATGATGGTCATGTTTTAAAAAAAGAGAGTGGGTAAGTGAAAAAAAGCAAACCATGTCTGGTATGTTCATGTTTCTTGGATGAAGGCCAAGGCAACAAGTTGCTTAAGGGTGTACTTAACTCATTAACTAAGGGCAGCAGCGCAGAAGCAGCCCAGGGCACGCAGTGTGCCCATCACTCTCTGAGAAAAGCCTAATACAATTAGCTAAATATGAAAAGACCCATGTGCACAATCTCAGCACAACTGTTAGTTTCCTTGAGAAGTGGTGGGTTGCCACATCTCACAAGGAGGATTACAAGGTCAGGGAGACAACTGTCAGCTCTGACACATCAAGGAAACAGACACATCTTTCTGTTTTTTCTTTAATCCTTAGCTTTAAGGAAGAATCTGCCCCTCCCTGAAGCCACACACATCCCTGTTCAAAAGACCAGAACAAAGTGCAAGGTAGAGACTGTGGAAGCTGTGCCTTCTCCCTTTACCAGCCCCAGAATCACAGCTGCATCACAAACTGCATCTCAATAGAGCAACTTCACCTAAAGTCTTTCAAGACATTTTCTCCGGAAAGCATACCAATAAATATTTACACCAAAAATCTCAAACACAAGATATTTTAATTCGATACATCAGAAGAAAAGTTCATTTTAGTTCATCTTTCTATATTAAAAAAAAACAGAAGTCTGGTGTACAGTGAATCTTCACCTTCTGAGAGGTGACAGGGTAAAGGTCCCTGTGACAACACGCATCACTGCATCCAGGCACATGGGCACAGTGAGCTACAGGCACTTAGCACTCAACACAGGCCCAGTGAAGGCAGAGAGGCTGTGTGTCCAAGAGCTCACTCCTTACATTCTCGAGACTTTGTATGACTGTGCCACAGGCAGTTATTTAGACAAACCGGTGGGTCCTGCCATGGGCATCGGCATGAGCCTGCTCTTTTGTCCTATCCTGCAGTCACCTCTTTTAAAGACAAGAGAGTCAGAGCCCAAGCACTCAACTGTTTACCTGAGAAGACTTAAAGATTTTCTAACTCACGTTACAGTAAAAATTATACGCTTTGTATTATGAATCAAAATCTCCATAATTTCACAATTTCCAGATGCTAACATTTTTTTTTATTTGAACACCGTGTAAAGCCCTCTCAAAACTCATTAAGTAAACGTATTCTATTTTTGAAAGATTAACAGCTTGGTTGATGGGTGGACAGGTGGATGGAGACAGGTGGCTGGCTGGCTAGGTGGGGTGGACAGACACGTAGCTGTAGACGACAGATCTAGTGAACTTGTTCCATTAAAGACACAGACGCTCTGACACAACATATGCAGCAGGCCTCAGAACATTAAGTGGGACATCCAGTTACATGAAGCGGCACATTGCTCACACCGAGAAACTCAGGGACAGCATGACTGGAGGCTGTAAGTTTTTAACCAAAACAAAGAGAAACACACCTCCTCTGTCAAAGCACTGTGACTGAAAAACAAAACCATGTGTGCCACCTGTTGCTGAACATCCCCTACAGAGATACCCATCCTGCCAATACACAGAACCACAAGCGAGGATGGTGTGAGACAGGCAGAGCTAGTTGGGGAGATAACACTTCTTATAGATGTAACATCAATCACAAAAGTATCTCATTGTGAAAAACTAAACATCTGAGAATAATAGAAAAGAGGCACTTCAGTATCTTATATACAATTTTAACTCTACAATGAGCAGGCTGATGTTTTCTGAGCAAAACTAAGATTTTTGGGTGACTAAGATTCATTCATAGTATTTCTTCTTTGAGTTTAAAATCAACTTTTTTAAAATAAAGAAAATAAAGATTCGTATTTAAAAGTTCAAAAATAAAAATGAAATTCCATAAGAGAACCGGTTGCCACCCAAGCTCACACTGGAGGCCACTCCTCCTCAGCAGCAGACGGGCCACTCAAAATGCCCTGACAGTCTACTTCAAACTACCTCAGTCGCTTCCAGCATCTAGATTTTGTTTTATCTTCATAAGGGAAAAATGGACCCATTGCTAAACTGAAATTACTGTAACTTTGGAAGAGGCTTCTTGTATTCTGACAAAGGAAGAAGGTACTACAGAGGCCATGTTCACACTCATGTCACATGCAGAGACAAGATAAGGAGGTTCTAAGAGAACATGTGACTGAGGCTGGCATGAAACTCAGGGGAGCCTGCAAGTCACTATTCTATCTCACAGGACAAGGTCTGCAATGCACATGTCCTTTCAGCATACAAGCACCCGGTGGGTGGATGTTTTTGCAATAAGGCAACCAGATGCCATCAGGAAGCCATGGCGCGTGTGGGTCATGGAACACAAAACACAAGCAACTCAGCAGATCCCTTTCCTTGACTATGAGAGGGCTCAACAAATTAATGGTGCAGTAGCGGAAGGCCCCCAGGCTTGGCCAACCCTAAAAGCAATGTGATGTCACAGTGAAGCTCCTTCGGTTCATTCTACCTCCTCACAGGTATCTGTTAGGTGACCCTTGCTCTGTCGCCGGATGCTGACCAGCTTCCCTGCTGACCGGAGGCTCCAGCGGGAGCTGCTAGCTGAGTTGGCCAGGCTGGTGTACTTGCTAGAACCCTTGGTATCATCCTCCCAGCCAGACCAGGGTGGGCAGCCACTGCTACCATCCTCGGTGTCAGCTACCACATCTTCAGCAGTAAGTATGGGAGGGTCCCAACCTTCGATCTGGTCTGGTTTTTTAGGCTGGACATTCTGTTTCAGAACCAAAGTGTCCCAAAATCCTGATTTCTTCTCTGCCTTCAACTCTTCTTTTAGTCGGAGGTTACTTCTGTAGGTGAAAAGTTTAGTTTTGGTCAGTGATCTCATAAATGTGTCACTTTAGTAAAGTCCTTTCTAAAAACCTTAAAGGAATTAGAAAACTAATAGAAACCTGTGCATAAGTTTGGGGTAAACATTAAAAAACGATGGGAAACTTCACCAGTATAAGCTTATAGATGCCACACTTTGGCTTCCCATGCAGTGTGAACAAAGGACCAGTCAGTCCCCAGACGGAAGAACGGAAGCTGCTGTCACAAGCAACCAACTCTCAAAGGTGATAGGAGGGAGTATACAAACAAACCAGACATAAAAAACCAAGGACCAGTTTTGGTTATAAATAAAGGGGAAATTCTGTTTACTAAGAGGGTTTTCAGTAGGGTTATTCATAGAGGAAACCAGTCTCACACATTTAGTATGTGATTTACTCAAGAAAATAATTACTCAAGACATCTATGATGAAAAGGAAATCATGGCTACAATGAATACATTAGTGTCCCGACTACATGCCAGCATCACTCAGGACACTTCTCCAGACACTGGGACACAGGTGTTCTAGACCTACCAGCACATCACCCAGTGAGCAAGAAGACCTTTTGTGAAACTGCTGCTCTGGCACTAAAGGAGCCCTGCGTAAGGAAACACAGCTACAGGTTTCCAAGGTCACCATCTTACTATCAACAGGAAGTTCTGTTACATTTTTTAAAGTTACATTTACCTCTACATGTACTTTTAACATTCTGATGAATTTATAATAAGGTAGCAACAACACATCAGTTTATACTTGCTTAACTTCCTAGAACATTTTGTGGGTTCCAATCAGTACTTGTGGTTTTGTTTAGTTTTGACGGTGCTGGGATCAAAGCAGGCCTGTGTGCATGCCGAGGGAGGGCTGTACCACCACAGCACACCTTAGTCCCAGTGTTGTACATACCACAGTGCTTCCCTTTACATTCTGAAAACTCGTGAGTATGGCTGCAGGCTAGCTTATGGCTAGTGAGTTCATCTTACAAGTTTTAGTTTTTTTCCTTTGCTTTAGCATTTCAAAATGTTTCATTGGTTACATAACCTCGACCCAAAGTCCACTTCACTTGTCCCCAGGGCATCCACAAAGTGCACTTCATCTCTTTGTGTTCATAGTGTAGAAAAACCCTAGCATTCACATCTCACAGCTCCCCGGGACCTGTAGCCTAGGGCAACAGAGGCCTCTCCAGAGGCGATGGTGGCCTGTGAGAGCCCCTGTAGTAATACCACAGCACTCTCTCTGCCTCCATGGTAATGTCACTCTCTCAAGATGGCTGCTGAGGACTCACCCTTTGGACTTGGGAGATTTGGACGTCTGGATCAGATGCTGTTCGTCATCTTTATTAAACAGAGAAGTTACTTCTTTCCAACCTCTGAGACTTGCTCCCTGAATAGGTGAAAGGTAAAGAGACATGTCAGAACTGATGCCATGAATCTACAGATCTGTTTCCTATCCCAACAAGTCACTGTATGGCTTACTGATGGCAACACAGCTTGAAAGATCCAGCACCAGGGGATGACTTTGTCACCATGCTAATGTCATAGAATGACTGCTTCACACTTAAACAGTATTGCCTATGGCATGCTTAGGCCACACGGTGTGTATATATGGCCTAGATTACTGTCCTAAGGCTATGGATGAACCCACTGAGAAACAAGGACTGAGAACAGTAAATAGATAACAGGTGCCAAACATGACTGTACCAGCATTCTGTGCTTTGCCAACAGTGGACTGTACCGTGTGGTTGCTCACACTATCACCCCCAACATGGAAGGAATGTGTTTTACAGGTGACCATGGCCATGTCGTAACTGGCAAGGGCATTTCCAGCCCCATTATAATCTAATGTCCTTGATGGAAATGTCCAAGGCCAAGCATGTCCCTGACCCTTCCATATCTACACACGATATATACTACCTGCTCAAACATGTTCTAGGAAGCCACATACTGTAATGTGCTAGCCAATATCATGTTTTACGTGTGGGAGGTTGTGTTAAAGCAGCTTAGTTATGGCCCAAGGAAGATTACAACCCAGGAAGGAATTGGGTCTTGATGCCAGGTAGCCTGGCACTGAGGGTCCTAAGGCTATTTACAGGGGTGTCCAGCCCCAACCTCCACAAAGACGAGCTTTGGAGAAGAAACAACGTGTTTTATTGATTTTGGAAAAATCAGTTTATACAACTTCATTTATGAAATTAGGATCTTACAATCAATATCACTGTAGATGTATTAAGTAACTTACTAGGCAGGAAGGAATATGCAGAGACCAAGGTTCCCCGGAAGTCTAACTTTATACCCCATACACCATCATCCCTGCTGGTGTGAATAAAGGGAACTGTCATAGGGCAAGTTGGGCTTTAAAACATTGAAATGTTAAAAAGGAAATACAAAAGGAGTCATAATATGGAACTGAGAGGCTGTGGAGACCTCTGATGTGAGGCAATGTAACATAAATTTTCAGTGAGCCTGTCAAGGTAGCACAAGTGGAAAACCATCAAGACACATCCAGGAACCATGATTGCACTCTTTGCCCCTTGTTGGTCTAGACTTTAGGAATGCCCCTCTAGGCAGAGGTCTGTCTCCAACTGTCAGGCCACCATCAAACCCACTGTGTTAGAATCCTAAGTGGTGTACCCACGCCAAAGGAATCACTACAGCAAAAAAAAAAAAACCAAAAACTTAGGCATGAGATGCCGGTTTACCATTCCAAGTGCCTATGTAGATACCAACAGAGCATGGAAAGTTACACACTGCTGCGGAAGGCTCGTGTTGTGTCCTGGGCTCCTCAGCTCAGGGTGAGGGTGCTACTTTAAGTTTACACGAATCAGGGACAGAGTCCAGGTCTGATCCACTTGTGGCTAGCACCAACTGTCCCCAAAGCACCTTTCAGGAATTGAGTCAGAGACCCACAAAACAAACACCATGCCTCCCCATGAGATCACAAACCGTGAGGCCTCAAGTCACTTGCTTGAAGCAGCATCTATAAAACACAGGGAGCCTGAACCAAGTTTTGGGGGGGTATTATGTTCACCAAGCCCAGACCCTCCAGTGCAGACACCACAAAACACAAACCTCCATCAAGCTAGGCCGGCTGACTCACTAGCTTGCCCCTCCCCATCTGGGGCTGCACATTCCACCCATCTCTGACCAGGGTTGCCAGGGAGCTGGTCCTCATTGTAAGACAAGCCAGCAAGAGACCTCGGGAGCTTTGCTTACCACCCAGTGCTTGCTTCCATTGGCATTATTAGGTTGGCGCCTGCAGCCAATGGGATTTAAGTAGCCTTGATAGGAAAAATGAACAAATTCAAGAGAAATATACCCAAAGAGGAAAACTTCCTAGAGACAAAGTGGACGGTAAAGGCACTTTTCAGGAAGGTCCAGTGGATGTTCCTCCCTCAGAGGAGCTAACATTGGGGCACTGGAGCTGTGACAGGATGTCAAAGCTGTAATTAATACGGATGGGCTAAGAGGGCCATGACCAGCTGTGGGCCAGCTGCCGCCTGCAGTGCTTCCTGTCCACCTGCCTCCTCACAGCTAACATTTTCTAAAGGCCGGCCTTCTCAGAGCCCTCCTGTGTGACTTCAAGTGTGCATCACGCCGAGGGCAGCAGCATTTACACACAGAACAGAATGGCAAGAAGTCTCCTCCCACTTCTGGCCTGCCAGCATTCTTACTTAGCAACTCCACAAACACTAGAAAACCCCCGTCAGTTTTCCCATTTCTCATACGAAAACCTGAAGCCTTAGGGATTTGGACTTTGCCATTTTCTGGGTTCTTTTTCAGGGAGGGGTGCCCTCACCTCTCAGCTGAACACTGTCCAAGACTGTGTGCTGGCCCACTCCGCAGGCCGTCAAGTTTGCCCAGGCTGGAGGGGTTAGCCATGCTTGTTAAGTTTATACGTCTTCCTGGATTTGGAGCAAAATCAACCCCAGGACTCATTGCTGGTGCTTTTTCTGTTTTTTGGGAGACCCCACAGCAGCCAGCCACATCTACACCATGAGCAAGCCCTTATGTAAACACCAAGTGTTAGATACTAGTCATTGAAAAGCATTTTGGGGGAAGGAGTTGACCCTGAGGCTAAAGCCACATACATGCCCTAGATACCTGAGGCCAGTGGGCAAGAGTCCCAGGAGTCAGGAACAGAGCACATCCTAGCAAGGGATAGGCAGAAACTTGTAGCTGTATCATACCTACACTGCCCCGTGAGAAGATGTGTATATACATGAGTTCACTGAATATGATCAAACACACCAGACAAGAACAAAGCTAGTAAGACACCAATGCTCTCTGGTCCTGTGCAGGGCACATCTCTTAAGGAGCAAAGTCTGAATTCCACCACCAGTCCAAAGGCTAAGTACTTTATAGGGTGCTACAGCAGTGAAACCACCATCAAGGCTTCTGAACCGCAGCATTAACCCACACACTCCGTGCTGAGCTAAGAGTAAGTGGCTCTAACCACACATCAATACCCAGCATTTCTACAGGGCAGAGCAGCGCTTCTGACTCCCTGGCCTGAGCTGCAGAACAGCTTTTCCAGAGGGTACAGAGAGAGAGATGGAGGAACAGCTCTTTCTTTCTTCTAGGTTCCCCCACTACCATGGTGCAGAAGTTCCAGGATCTCTCATAGGCCATGAACTCTAAAGTACCACAGGCCAATCTCAACCCATCACAGAATAGCCCCATTCATAGCACCATTGTCACCTGTCACCTGCTATGGGAGCAGGGTAGCCCTTATCTTCAGGGGCTCCAGGCAATTGCATCCCTTGGATGGTGTATTCTGTGGATCTATGAATTCCTGCCTCAGCTTATGTGAATTATCAATGGCCCTGTGCCCACAGCTCTGTAAGTGTGAGCTCTGTGAGTCAACCCAGCAGCCAAGGCCCTACTCAGGTCTGTGATATTCCTCCTCCACAGTGCATGCAGAGGCAGGACATGTTTCTCAGGTGATGGATCTTGACCCTTCTCACTGCTGGGGGAGAGATCATACAGCAGGGGCCTTGATCAGGCCTCAGTGATCCTGGAAGGGCATGCCCCAGACACCTCCCCTCTGTGAGGAGCAGTCCCTGTGTTTCACTCAGGGAAGATATCACAGGAACATCCTACAGAAGTGACAGAGCAGGAGGCCTTGGGTATTGGAAGGTTCTGGGGCATAAGACATGGGCCTGAGGTGGGGCTGGCCTTGGAGGGTAAGTGTACATACTCCACTTTGTGGGCCACTAAGAAATTCCCTTCCAAGCTCTCTGCATTTTGGATACTCTTTAGGGAAGATATGACAAACCTAAGAAGCAGCCTTCAAATCAGAAAATTACTGACAGCCAAAACCAGTGACAGTGACAGCCAGCAAGGCAAAAAGAAAGGGAGGCTATAGAAACAACCATTCTCTTCTAGCTAATCTTCAGTCCAAGTAGATAACCTGACATGGGGGAGAGGGAAAGTGTCACTCAGCTCACCGGACTCTTGCTGGAGAGGTGAAGCTGAGGGCCTTGTCAAGTATGCAGAAGAACCCCAGGAGATTCCTGCAAGCCCAAGGGCAAATCATGAACCCAGGACACAGGGAAATGTGCAAGAGAACTTCAAACCTGACCCCGAGGGAGGCCGAGGCAGGAAGGCAATGAATTCCAGGCCAGTCTGAGCTATGTAGAAGTACAAAGCCAGCAAGACTCAAGATGAGTCCCCGTCTCTGTCTCTCGCTGTCTCCTTCCCTCCCTCCCACACATGCACACAAAACACTATTAACCTGGTATTTAGTGCCGCCACTGCTACAACATCAACTTTGTTTTTCCAAGACAGGGTTTCTCTGTGTAGCCCTGGCTGTACTGGAACTAGCTCTGTAGACCAGGCTGGCATCGAACTCACAGAAATCCACCTGCCTCTGCCTTCCAAGTGCTGGGATTAAAGGCATGCGTCACCACTGTCTGGCTCCAACATTAACATTTTGAAGATGATATCCCCAGGTTACTCAAAGTTCCAAACAGACTGGCATTTCTATTTTCCCTCAGACATGAAATGCCACCTCTAGGTGGTAACTATTTAAGTGAAGTGCAGGTGAAGGTTCCATTCACCACAGGGTGGGTCTAAGTGGTGCCCCCTTCCTGAGACCTTAGGGTGGCTAGAAGACTGTTCCACAGAATGTGACAGGTCCACATGGTGCCCCCTCCACAGAGTACCAGGTATAAACCACCACAGCAAGAAAAACTATGCCAAGATGGCAAGACAGCACTTCAACACAGAAGATGAACGCAGCAGTGTAGACATTCTCTCTGAACACGTGAGCAGAAGTCTATCAGGACACAAACACACAACTCACTCATGCCTACAATGCTATCGGCAAAAATAACTTCATATTTATACTCTGGTGTGTATGTACTTTGAATCCGCACACTTCATCCTCTGATGAGCCCTAGCCATTTTTTACTTTTTATTTTATGACAGGCTCTTGCTAAGTTGGTCAGGCTGACCTAAACCTCTGAGATTCTCCTGCCTTAGCTTCTAAGTGCCTCAGACTAAAGGTCCCAACTTAACTATTCGTATGAAGATATTTAAGTTCAGAGGTCAGCTGGGAAGGTCTTATTAAAGCTACAAGAGCTCAGTTGTTACTATGAAACATGGTCCTTATATCATAGCCATGACAACAGACACAAATGGCTCCCAGCAATCTTCTCTCATCTGAAGTTCGGATTTCCACAGGTTCGAAGGGGGCTACACATATTAAATGGAGAAATCCAGAAATAAACAGTCGTCGTTTTAAATTACACTTGGATGAGTAACACAGTTTCAAGCTGCTCCAATGCATCACACTGGGGAGGATCAGCAGTTCCTCCTCCATCATGTCCACACCGCATGTATTACCCACCAGCCAGGCTCTTGGTTATCAGGCTGACTCAGTGCACGGATGGTATTATACAAGTAATCCTTATACTACTTTACTAACCCCAAAGGACACCAGTAGTTGTGCTGCCAACTTATTACATGAGTTGATACCAATCTCTTACTGTGAACCATGTGTAGGTTGTTGTTGGACTTTCTTTGGGATCACCAGCCCCCAATTAATGACCCAGAGACTTTTCACTCATTATGAAAGCTTGGCCCTTAGCTTAGGCTTGTTCCCAACAAGCTCTTATAACTTAACCTGCTTCTATTAACCTACATTCTGCCACTCGACTTGTTACCTATCCTCAGTACTGTACGCCAACCTCCTCAGTGTCTCGCTGGTATCTCCCACATACGTAGATTCATCCCAAGTTCCTCTGTCTCTGCCTAGGAGTTCCATCTAACCTCACTTGCCTAGATACTGGCCATTCAGCTTTTTATTAAACCAATCATAGTGACACATCTTCACATAGTGTAAACAAATATCCCGCAGCAGTAGGTTAAAATTTGTCACGGGCATCTGTCGGAGGTCTTGGGATTCCCCCAAGGGCAGGTATACGAAAGGATCAATCACTGTTCACATACCTCCAAAGGATGCCCTTGGTCCCAGAGTCATGAGCATGTTACCACACTTCCCTGCATAGACAGCCAAGAGGTAAGCACAGACACAGGGAGCTAAAGCTGCCTGAGAACACATCCTGCTGGGCCCTCCTCTCAACTCCAGAACTTTTCTATACAAGGCCTATGCATTTCTTGCAGCTTGTTCTAGGGCACTAACACCAGCTGTCCTGGGATCTGACTCTTTGCAAGAGACCCTCAACATTGAGCCTGTTGAGGGCTGGCACTTTCTCATTGGAGAGGGTGGGGAAAAAGTCATTGGACGGACTCTCACTTGAGATTTTGGCCTCTCCCTCCTGCATCTCCAGGTCAGCTGTATGTGACTTTGTCCTAATTGTACACAGCCTCGTGGTCTCAGAAAGTGCTGAAGCGTACAGTGTGGAAAGTTAACTTCGGAGGGACTCCATCTAGGCAGCTAGTCATGCTGAATCATCATTCATGCTGGAATGGGACTTTTGAGTGGTGTGGCCTCTCTGCAGTCACCCATGCATGTAAGTGAGCTCAATAAACTTACTGGTTCTCCAAGATGGAATTTTGTACCCTGGTTGTTGTTGGTGCACGATCAGATGGAGGGAGATGCTTGTTTATGTGTCCCCAGAGAAAGAGTGTGATCTTGTGGGAGTAGAAGCAAGATTTCCTGGAGATTTTCCATGATCAATGTGGTCATGACTGTCACGGTGGGAGGCAGGATGTGCCACCTACACAGTCAGGCTATGTGTGGTCATGAGGCAAGAGAGATGGCCCAAGTTCTGACTTTGGAACTCAGATCATCTTATTCCAAAACACTCAAGTTAGTGAGAAACGGGTATTCTAGAGAAATTCAGGATTCTAGGTCAACAGTGAAATCAAACCCAAGGCCTTTTTTTTTTTTTTTTCATCAGAACTGGAGTATCAGGCTACAGGAGAGTTTTCACGAGACTGGCTAGCTCAGAACGTCTGAGAATTAAGGGTTGCAGAGTGGGATGGTTCCACACTGACCACTTGGAGCTAGGGTCAGAACAAGAAACAGTGCTGGACCCCAGACAGAGAAGGCTATTTCCAGGTTCCTGTCACTGAGATAAACCATGAGAAAGACAAGCACACACCCAGAGTGAGAAGATCATCGGGCAGGGAAAGAGCTGTGGCTTCTGATATGAAGTTTACAGCGAAGATGTTCAATGGAGCAGGCACCTGGGAGTGTTATCTCCTGCACTCATGTATGTGTGTATGTGTAAGACTGACAGACACACATACACAGGAGAGAAAGAGACAGACATGCACTCTCTCGTGCATGCATGTGCATGAGCTCACACACACACACACACACACACACACACACACACACACACACACACACACTTTTGTCTCTGGGAGAGGAACAAGATGGCTAACCACAGAGAATGGGGGGGGGCTGGAAAACAGAAGTGAGGGACAGTCTGATACCCTTGTGTGAATATATCACCTCTCAGGTCATTGTGTGGAAACAAGAAAGTAATTATAGCACTTCCTAGCAGAGCCCTCATCAGGCCAACAACAAAAATGTTAGTGTACCAGTTCTTTAGAGGCATACCCCATGACAGGCTGTTGTAGTTAGGGTTTCTTTTCTTTTCTTTTTTTTTTTTTTTTTTTTTTGGTTTTTCGAGGCAGGGTTTCTCTGTGTAGCTTTGGAGCGTATCCTGGCACTCGCTCTGGAGACCAGGTTGGCCTCAAACTCACAGAGATCCGTCTGCCCCTGCCTCCCGAGTGCTGGGATTAATGGCGTGTGCCACCAACGCCCGGCGTAGTTAGGGTTTCTATTGCTGTGATTAAACACCATGACCAAAGAGCAAGTCGGGGAGGAAAGGTTTATGTGGCTTACACCTCAGCATTGCTGTTCATCACTGAAGGAAGTCAGGACAGGAATTCAAATGGCAGGAACCTGGAGGCAGGAGCTGATGCAGAGGCCATGGAGGGGTGATGCTTACTGGCTTGCTCCTCATGGCTTGCTTAGCCTGCTTTCAAATACACAAATGTACCCACAAAGACTGGGGCAGATCTCCACTAAGTCCTGTTCTATAAGAAGCGTTGGGATGACATGGATGAAGGTGGATGTGGGTAGGCCCGAAGTCATAACAAGTGTCTTCAAATTTCACACTACTGTGTACTGGTGAGACCACAAAGGTGAGGGTGAGGGCATCTGTATGAAGAAAGCTATGGGGTGTCAGATAATACTCTCCCGGGAAGAGACCAAACAGTATTGGTCTATGGAGTAGATTGTATACCACAGGTAAAACGGGAAAGAGAAACAACAACAAAAAATGGCAGCCATATTTAGCCAAAAGGTACCCACAGAGTACCACTAGCTAAGGAAGTAACAAGTGCCAAGCAGCGGTGGTGGTGTGGCACACCTTTAATGCCAGCTCTTGGGAGGCAGAGGCAGGAGATCTCTGTGAGTTTAATGCCAGTCTGGTCTACAGAGCTAGTTCCAGTACAGCCAAGGCTACACAGAGAAACCCTGTGTGTGTGTGTGTGTGTGTGTTGTGTGTGTGTGTGTGTGTGTGTGTGTGTGTGTGTGTGTGTCTGTCTGTCGGGGGTGGGGATGGGGGTGGGGTGGAGATAAAGTAGATTAGTGCTGGAACCCACAGACTACATTTGCTCAGTGCTCTGGAGCAGAGAAAGCAGTCCACTGAAGATACTGCTTTCTACTGAGCTATTAAACAAGGTGAACAGAGGCACTTGGATTTGCCCCATCCCCTGTCCAGGAGCTAAGAGACTAAACAAAAACAGGATGTGGATAGATAATCAGCACTTCACAGAGGCTTAAGCTGGGAACAACAAAAGGGTGCTTTTCAAAGCTCAGGCTTCTGTGCTGCTTATAGAAATCCTACAATGAGAGTAAACTTCCCCAGATCAATAGCCCAGGTAACTCCAGGGCACCTCCAAGGCTGCCTGGAGCAGGAGCAGCACCCACAGGCTGTCACAGAAACCCACAGTCGTACCCTGAGTCAGAGGGATGTTCTGAGGCTCAGGTAGGACCTCCCATCCCGAAAAAGACCTTGGGCTCCTAGCACAGCTGCAGGATGTGGAGCATTTCCCCAGCATGCAGTCCCCAGTCCAGGGAACTCTTCCTTTCAGTCACCCCCAACCTCCCAGCAGGAACACTGTCACAAGTCCTCTCTATCCGCTTTGAGGCAGAAAGAGAAGATTCAAACTAGCTACTTTTTCAAGAAACCAATGTTCTAGGTTTCTTTCCCCCTCTCTCTTCCTCCCTCTCTCTCTCTCTTTCATGAAACGAAATGGAAATTGCTCAGTAACACAGTGACCAAGTGAGATGAAGGAGGGATGTGCACAAGTGCCAAGAAAGATTCCCTTTCCCAGTCATTTTCCTCATTACTCAGAACATGGAAATAACTAGGAGGAAACTAAGTCTACCTTCTCCTCCATCCTTACAGGCTTCATGAGTTTGCGTGCCCTCTAGAGTAGGCGACTGTGCAATCCCAAGGCCCTTGGAAGCACTTGCTCCCCTGAGGCTGCCATCTCTAGACCAGTCTGGCAATGGAGAATGAGGCAGGACCACCACAGACTCAGAAGGCCCACTGGTGCTCTTCCCCAGGCAAGAAATAAACCTTCATTGTGTTTGATCCTTCAACTGTGGATCGTGAGCTTTTCACTACGTTAACCATCATGTGAAACACACACAAAGAAAGGCAGCCGCATGTGGCAGTGTGCAGCAAGTGTGAAATGGGTGAAGACCTGAAGGTTACCAGGCTTCACAATCAAAGGAAGACCTGCCAGCCTTGGAAGCTGGAGCCAGGCACCTGGAGGAAGAGGATAAACAGTAGTGGATTTAGGAATGAGCAACCCTGAGTATGAAAAGGAAACCGCCAGATGCCCATTTCAGTCCCCATTGCCCGGGGCCAAGACAAGGCCAACACTGAAGGCTCAGGAGCTTCTAGAGATCATATTCTCTAAACAAAGCATTTCGTAAATAGCTCTGGCTGATTTCACTAGCAGATAAAAAGAGAGGAAAAGGATCTAAATTTCCTGGGCTTAAAACAATAAATTGAAACTGCAGGGGAGTAGGGGTCAGATGCACTGCAGTGCCAGATAAGGTAGGGGCAGAAAACAAAACAAAACAAAACACCACACACACACACACACACACACACACACACACACACACACCAAAACAAGAGCATTCAAACCCAATGGGAGAGCAGCTCTGGGGACCAAAAAGGCCTCGGAAAGTAGACACTATCAGGCAACCATATCAACAGTGGGAAGGAGAAAGGACCACAAGCTTCCATCAATAGCTCCAACCTCACAAAACCCTTTAGTAAGCACAAGCCCACACCTTCAGCATTGATGATGATGACCAGAGCTCTCTATAGACTGGAGCTCCAGTTCCTCTGGACCTACCTCCTGCCACTCTGATGGGGACAGGTGAGGTGAGCTGCACATGGCAGAGCTGACTTGCCAACGGGGCTGGCCTCATTTGCCTCTCTTCTTCTCGTGCCCAGTATTCCTAGCCTTTTTATACCTTTGCCTGAAGTTGCATAGAAGGTGTTATGTAGTTTTTTTCTAAATGAACTTGATTTCTTTTTTTGGCATGTCTCTGATTTATCCATAGAGTAGGGGTGACAGTCCACTTACTTTGCCTTGGCAGGATGCTTTCTTTCCTCCTACTGTAAAACTCCACTCATATTCTTGGCCCAGACCCCAGTGTCCTGAGCCAGCCACACTGGTCTTCCTGCTCTAGGCAAAGTCAAGCTCCATCCCACTCTAAGGGTACCTAGGCAGGAACAGGAGAAAGCTCATAGGACTCACCATCCACAGCAAACAGCAGAGATAAAACACAGGGTGTCCTCCAGGCTTCCCTGTGCAATATTAAGCCAGTTCAGAACACAAATAAACTGTATGTACTTTCACCAAAAACAAAAAAACCAACCAAGTTTTATTCTCAATTCCTACTGTGAGAGATGAAACTAGGTATCACTTACACTAAAATTTTAAGTATTTGCAACCACAATATTATAAAGATTAGAACACGAACCCACACTGTAAGTCAAAGAATTCAGCTGGATAAAAATACCAAAATAAATCATATCTAAAACACAGACCCAAGGTAGCTTACGTTATCACAGCAATAATCTACTATTACAAAATGAACTTAAAAAGGTAAGATGCACACATTTATGAGTCAAAAGAAGAATAAGGATAATCACCCATCTTCAGACAGTCCTCTGTGCCCTTCGAAAACCACAGACTACAGGCACAGCAACCATGGCAACCCCCATCTTCAGTTCTTCAGAAGATTACTTACTGCAGAGTCAAAGGTGACTGAGGCGAGTCAGCCCTAGATCAGAGCTGTGCCAGAGACAGATAGATGCGCATACTGAGGGAGACAGAAGACCTCAAACCAGTAATGTAAGCTTCTACCTTAAGATCTGGAAAAAGAAGAGCAAACGAAACCAAAAACAGGCAGGATGGAAGAAACAGATCAGGACAGACATGAATGGACAGAGAATGATACCGGAGAAGTCAGCAAAAGCAACTTTTTTTTTTTTAATTAAAAAAAAAAAATGTGTGTTTGTGTGGTCCCAGCTACTTCAGAGGCTAAGACAGGAAGAAATCATTTGAGCCTAAAAATTCAACATCAGCCTGGCTAAAAATGGATAATCTGACTCAAAAATGTATCAACAAAATGGGCACATTTAATTAAACTAAGACTAAGATTCACATTGCTAAGACTAAGAATGAGAAATGAAACATTACTCCAGAACACAGTAAGTAAAGAAGCATTAACAGATAAGTTGGAGAAAACAGACAAGTTCCTGAAAACACACAAAGGGCTGGGCATGACTCAAGAAGAAATATAAAATCTGAACAGATCTAAAACAAGCAAAGAGAATGAGCTAGCACAAAACAAAACAAAAAATAACTGCCTCCAAAGAAAACACTAGGCCAAGCCGGGCGTTGGTGGTGCACGCCTTTAATCCCGGCACTTGGGAGGCAGAGGCAGGCGGATCTCTGTGAGTTCGAGGCCAGCTGGTCTCCAGAGTGAGTGCCAGGATAGGATCCAAAGCTGTCTCGAAAAACCAAAAAAAAAAAAACCAAAAAAAAAAAAAGAAAAGAAAACACTAGGCCAGACTTGTTCAATATTGGTCTACCAAGTATTTGAAGAATTAATAGCAATTCTTCAAAAAAGTCTCTAAAAATAAAAAAGGAACATTTCCTAACTCATTCTGTGAAGATAGTATTACCTTGATACCCAATGCAAAGACATCACAGGAAAAGACAACTGTAGACCATATGTCACAAATGTAGACACAAAAAACTCCCAACAAAATGCTAGTGAAGTGCCAGGTGGGGTGGCACATGCCTTTGATCCCAACATTCAGGAGGCAGACCCTGTCTCAAAAACAAAACCAAACAAAAACCTAGTAAACTGAATGTAAAAATTATTAAAAAAAACCATCATGCATTTGGTTAGTGGCTATTCAGGAAACCCAATTATATACAGTAGCAAGAAAAAAAGAAACAGAATTCACATGATCAGATGCAGAAAAACCATGACAAAAATCTAGCATCTTTTCATGACAGAAACACTCAGCTCTGTCAGTCAGTGTTGGAGAACACCTTTATTCCTAGCACCCGGGAGGCAGAGGCAAGAGGATCTCTGTGAGTTAGAGACCAGCCTGGTCTACAGAGCAATTTCCAGGACAGACTCCAAAGCTACAGAAAAACCCTGTCTTGAGAAAACAAACCAAACCAAACCAAAAACAAACAAAAAAGACCTACCTCCTTCCACTCTGATGGGGAGAGGTGAGGTGAGCTGCACATGGGTTCATCCCAACTATCACTGACATCCAAAAAAATAAACAAGAGGGAGGGAGGGAGGGAGGAAGGGAGGAAGGGAGAATACTCAGCTCTAAGCTTGTAAGGGACATTTAAGAAACCCCACAGCTGGTTTCACCCTCAGTGGTGAAATACTGAAGGCTTTCCCCCTAGGATCAGGAACAAGAAAAGAAGGCTAGCTCTTGACACTCCGTCTCCAAAGTATGCTGGAGGGTCCAAAAGAGCAAATAGCCAAGAAAAAGAAACCATCTAGATTGGAAAAGAAATAAAATTGCCCCCATGTGTAGAAATATTATCTTTTACAACTAATAAAAGAGATAATATCATCAGATATTCAATCAAGATATAAAAATATATTGCTCTTACAAACCAGCGATGAACAATGTAAAAATCAAATTAAAGCAACTCTATTTATGATTGCACTAAAATAATACAACTAGAAATAAAGATGGCAGGATTTCATATTTAGTCTATGAAAATTACAAAATCTTTTAAAGTTTTGAGTTCTAAAATGAAAAATCATCTCATATTTTATGAATCAGAAGACTAAAAACACTGTTTATATAGCGATGTTCCCGAAACTGATCTGCAGATTCAATACAGTCCCTAGGGGGATATCAGCTGCTTCCTCTGCAAACAGTGATAAATTGCTTCTAAAACGCACATGAAATAACAAAGAATTCCAAACAGCAAAATGAGCTGAGGAAAGTAAGAACACGTAAGAGCTAAGGGTTTCATTTCAAGACCTGCTCCACCACAGGCAGTCATCAAGAATGAGAGGCTGGCTGGCTCATGTGCCCTGAAGGTCCAGAAGAGACAGCAAACGCATGGCCAACTGGCTTTCCAGAACAGCACTGTGACAATTCATTAAAAAAGGAAACATCTCTTCAACAAATGTGACAAGTAACCTATATGCCAAAGAATTCACTTAGACCACTATTTCATGCCATGTACAAAAATAAAAGAACAAAGGCCTCAGTGGGGGTGGGGGGGCTCAAAGGTTTGTAACTCTGAAAAGCAACGATGAGGGTGACTGTGGCTCTGGATTGGGAAAGTGACTCTCTGAAGAGATATTCAAACCAGAAACAAGAATAACAACAAAAGTTAAAATGTGCTTCAAATGGAATTGAGAGAATAGAGAGACAACTACTGTGAAAGAAGTAACTGCAAAATTTGATACAGGCAGGGCAAGAGACTTTGAGATATACAAGGTATAAGAACCTTATAGTTCAACAACAAAAACATGAGACACCCAGTCTTTTCAATGAGAAAAGACCAAACAGAAAGTCTCAACAGTACATCAAGGAACATGAGACTGAAAACGACTTGACTTTACGAACATTGGGATAGAGTAAAAGGTCAGCAGCCAAGTGGTGGTGGTGCCCGCCTTTAATTCTACCACTGGGGGTGGTGGGGATGGGGGTGGGGGAGAGGGCAGAGCCAGGAGGATCTCTGTGTGTTCGAGGCCAGCCTGGTCTACAGCGTGAGTTCTAGGATAGACAGGAGAAACCCTGTTTCAAAAACAAAACAAACAAAAAAACAGAATGAAAGGTCAGTGATAAACAAGGGTTGGTGAGAATACAAAGCGCTCAGAATCCAAACACACACTGGTGGGGATAGAAACTGGCCCAGTCTTTGGGAAGAGGTTAGCAGTTCCTTAATGATTAGACTTGGAATCACCATAGGCCTGTGCTGCCTAGTCTTATGTCAACTTGACACATAAACTATCTGAAAGGAGGGAACTGTAAATGAGAAAAATGCTTCCATGGGATCCAGCTGTAAGGCATTTTCTTAATTAGTGATTGATGGGGGAGGGCCCTGTCCATTGTGGGAGGTGCCATCCCTGGGCTGGTGGTCCAAGGTTCTAGAAGAAAGCAGACTGAGCAAGCCATGAGGAGCAAGCAGATAATCAACACTCCTCCATGGCCTCTGCATCAGCTCCTGCCTCCGGGTTCCTGCCCTGTTTGAGTTCCTGTCCTAACTTCCTTTGATCACGAACAGCAATATGGGAGTATAAGCCAAATAAACTTTCCTCCTCAACTTGCTTTATGGTCATGGTGTTTCATTGCAGCAGCAGAAACCCTAATACAGGGCCTTTTCATGCTTAGGTACATGGCTACAAAATGAAAACCCTGTCCACAAATGGTTATACCAACACTATTTGTAATAGACAACTAGGTGGAAACAATGCAAACATCCATCAGTACATAAAGGATAAAGGATAAACGAAGCTTGTAGTACATCAGCACAACGGAGGAATTAGTTACACAGCAGAATGGAGTGCTGACTACATGATACAACATGCTAAGTACAAGACCCAGTCAAAAGCCCCACAAATCACATGATTCCATGCATATGAAATTCCCCAATAGGAAAAGTTACAATGGCAGAACTGTGGGGAGAGATGGAAAGGCAGGACAGTGACAGCTCTGGAGTCCAGCATTCCTTCACATTCTAAAACTGACTGCACCAGTGAACACATTAAAAAGCATGGCACTGCCACATTTCATGGTAAAGCAGAACGTTATATGAATGCTATCTCAGCATTGCTTTTAAAGAAAACACAGGCAGGTAAGCGAAATGCTAAGGGGTTCAGAACTCCAAAGGGTTTTGCTCTTATTGGTCCAGAAGTTGCACAAAGTCTAGAAAGGAAACTGCCAAAAAGACTTGGTGTGGCAGTCAAGCCAGTCATTCCAGCACCGAGGACATGAAAGTGGACTCTGAGAGCAGGAGTCCCAACCCACCCTGGATTACATATGGTTTTAGGCCAGTCTGTCCACCATGATGTTTCCTTGTCTTTACTGCCACAAAACTGTAAAGAAAGCAATTTTAACAATACTGAGAGGAGACCCAATAGACAGATATTGCCACATTTACTTAACACTAAGTTAAATGAGAAAAGTGGGTTATAGGAGAACAAGGATAATTATGCCTTGCTAACTTTTTTTTTTACTGTTTTTTTATTTGAATTACAAACAAGATTGAATTACATGACAATCCCAGTTCCCTTCTCCCTCCCTTCCTCCCCTACCATCCCAACTAAAAACCCTACCTATCACATATCCTTTCTTCTAATCTACACCTGACTCAACCTTTCTGCTCCCTCATGACCTCTGCATCCTTCCTTTTCTTCCCTTCTCATTCTCGTAGCTCCCTCCCCACTCTTCCCATGTTTTCAAATGCTCAGGGGATGGTGACCCTTTCCCCTTCTCCAGGGGACAAAGTTTGTCTCTTTTAGGGTCCTCCTTGTTTACTAGTTTCTCTGGCAGTGTGGATTGTAGGCTGGTAATCCCTTACTCTATGTCTAAAATTCACATATGAGTGAGTACATATCATGTTTGTCTTTTTGTGATTGGGTTACCTCGATCAGAATGGTTTCTTCTAGTTCCATCCATTTTCCTGCAAATTTCAAGATTCCATTGTTTTTTTTTTTTTTTTCTGCTGAGTAGTACTCCATTGTGTAAATGTACCACATTTTCTCTATCCATTCTTCGGTTGAGGGGCATCTAGGCTGCTTCCAGTTTCTGGCTATTACAAATAGTGTTGCTATGAACATAGATGTCTTTGTTGTATGAATGTGCTTCTTTTGGGTATATGCCTAAGAGTGGAATTGCTGGATCTTGTGGTAGACTGATTCCCATTTTCTTGAGGAGTCGCCATACTGATTCCCAAAGTGGCTGTACAAGTTGCTTGCTAACTTTTTATAATGAAGAATCACACAACATAAATAGGAAGACTCTATAGCACTTTGATCTTGAACTTGAAAACTCTAGAACTGCAGGAAATTAAAGTTTGCTGTGTAAGCTACAGCTTAACTCTTGGTGGAGGCCACCCACATGGGCCAGGACAATCACACAACACAAAACACTAGTACACAAAGAATGAAGAAGCACTTGGCACTGATAGAAATCTCCGACTGGCAACCATAGGTTGACCTTGCACTGGCAAGGACTTGTATTCATTTCTGTTTTTGAAAGGAGCTCATGGAAAATGGAATAGTGTAAGCTAAAGAGGCAAGGGGGACAGGATAGAGGGAAGACTGCGCATCTTATCCTAAGGGTCACACTTACTCCACCAAAAAGGACACCAGTGTTGGTTTACTAGACTTAGAAGTCAAGCCAAGCACAAACGCTACAGTTTACAATCCTCCATCAGTCCCAAATCCACACCAAAGCATCCTCTGGTAGAGCCCTTGGAGCACCCAGAAAGGGTGGTATGTGCAATCTGAACAAAGACGGTCATGCCAGCTCTTCCCATAATCAAATCTAATTTTAAAACATCCGATTAGTTGTCGTATTTATTTCAGTGCTTGTAAGTACACCTGAGCCTTCAAAGAATTAACATGGAAAATGTGTCATAGTTTTCCCAAAACTTGTTTGCAATGGCATTAATTTGCAGCTTGAATTGGGAATTCCCCCAGTTAACACAGACCTGGGGAGAAGCCTGTCTTTAGGGCCAATACTGGGCATCTCTACATCTCCTTGTTTGTATTGCTACAGAAACTTTAGGGAAAGGAATTTTAAAACCTGACTTGGAAACCTCAAAATATTTTAGAAGAGACCTAATTACATAGATATTGGCACATTTATTTAATAACATGTGGTACCACAAAGTCTTGAGTGATTTTTAGCTAGTGATGCTAGAACAGGAAGTGTTTCATGAGACTCATTATAAGAGAGAGCAATTCAAGATGCATATGAATGTCTACAGTTGAAAAGCAAATACATGCTCCTAAGTATATTTATGTATTTGCATAAATGTTTAAAGGATATAAAAAACTTAATAATGCATCTGTTAAGACAGAAAAAACAAGTTTTGGTCTGACAACATTCAGAAATTTTGTACTATATGCATCATCAACTTTAATTTTTAAAGCAAACACTAGACTCATTAAAATATATGTCCCCTTATGAAATAGCTGCAATGAATAGACCTTGTAAGCTTCACTGAATTTTATGTTTCTTTCATATTTATATTAAGTTACATTTATATTTTAATGAAACATGTTTCTTTTCTTTTTAATCTTTTACTTGCTATTTCAATTATAATTTTTATTTTTTAACATTTCTTTATGTAAACGATGAAATGCAATATCACCCACTAGTTTCCCCTCTAACTTACTCATAATCCTCCCAACTTTATGTCCATATTTTTGACAACCCACTTAGTGCTACCTATAAGACGTTATTTTCAATGACAACAAAAAGTCAATAATCTAAAGAAGTGCAGAGAATTTGTTCCCACGCGTAAAACCTAGCTGGAATAGTGAATCTGAATTTCTCACACTTCAGACTTACTCAGAACACAGCGTTATACTATTTTTTCTTCAACATACACACAATCAGAAGCAGATCATAGTTGTATGGCCTGCTTTTCAAGTAAGTGCACAGGACAAACATGGATGGAAACCTAGCACTTTCTAGAATTGGAATGTTGCTCTCCATGCCCATGTTCCAACAATGAACTAACTTTGTCTCTCTAGAGGGGAGGGAAGAGTCAAAGGAGTAGAAGCAAAACATATTTTAAACCATGAGAAAAAAATGTCAATCCTATCCACATATTAATTCCTATTCCTCTCCACTTTAAAAATTCTGTAGGTAGCAGTTTTATGATAGATTGGCATGGAGTTTTAAATTTCATTCTAAAAGAAGTTAGCTTTGGTTTAAATCAATACTGAGTTTCTTATCTGTCTCAGAACATCAGTTGCCCCCATCTTGCTGTATAACTTAGGTTGGTCTTGAATTTGGGATCCTCCTCCCTCCATCCCTGGAGTGCCAAGCTTATAGGTTAGCACCACCCAGCCCAGCTACCTATTTTTCTACAGAAACGTCTTTTCAACACATTGTAGTATATGCACCCTTAATAATGTAACCAGCAAAACCACAGCTCACAACTATGATGGTTGGGCATAGCAATGGCTTGCTCCATAAAATAATTGATAAGTGAGATGCAACAATGGTATGAATCCATGAAAGAAATAACTGGCAAGTGGATTTCATTGAAATTAAAATGGAACAAACTCCTTAAAAGGACATATAGGTGGCAAATAAGCATGAGAATAGATGCTCTACATCTCAGTGGGAGTTAAGATTAAAAATCACAATGAGATACCACTAGATATACCTACGAGTATGTCTGAAATCCAGGAGCATTGACAAACCAAATGCAGGTAAAGACAGAGCAACAGAGGCTCCTCATTTGCTGATGGTGGGAATCGGGGATGGGGGAGATGGCTTAGAAGGTGAAAATGCCTCCTGGGCAAGCCTGATGACCAGAGTTTAATTTCAGATGCAGAGCTGTGCATCTGTACTCCCAGCACTCTGATGGGAGATGGGGAATGGAGATGGGAGAATGGACCTGAACCTCTCAGGCCAGCTAGACTGGAGTAAGTTGTGAACTGGAAAAAACATGAGAGAGACCCTGCTCAAGAAGGTGGATAGCACACTTGCCCACACTCACACATGTAGCATATACACATAGACACACACACACACACACACACACACACACACACACACACACACACACACACAGAGAGAGAGAGAGAGAGAGAGAGAGAGAGAGAGAGAGAGAGAGAGAGAGAGAGAATGCCCTCTAATCAAAAAGCCCACCCCGCTGGTTCACAGAGGTTTCAGTACCAACTGTCCTTGGGAGCGACCCAGATGTCCCTCTGCAGGTGAACGGGTAACTGGTCCACAGAGACACCAAACATAAATGTAATGTTGAACCATGAAAAAACACATGAAACAATCTTAAACACATATTGCCGACTAGAAGATAATAAAAAAAATCTAAAGACCACAAACAGATGTTCACCACTGCACGCAGGAGCTTGCCATTTAGCTATAAAAAGTCTGAAGGCTAAGAAATAAAAAGGTAGGTAAGCATTAGGAATACCAAAAGGTGACTTCTCAATTGTAAAAAAAGATAGAAACCATACTTGAACGCTTACAGTCATCAACTCCAATGTCTGTGAGTTGGCAATGTTATTAAATTCCCAAGAAATGTTTTAAATGAAACTTCATTCCTAACAAATATGTTCTTTTGCTCCAACTAGGGAAGAAGCAATTTCGGGACTATTTCCAAATTCTCAAAAGAAAGATTTATATCATCCACAGTTTTCACAATGTGTTTCAAAAAACATAACAAAATAGCTCTATGCTTTAAAGTTGGCTTATTTTGTGACCTAAATTTCCTTGTAGATGGAAGGGGACGAAAACCCGCACTGAAAAAGTGGGTGGGGAAGAGGCTCATACAGATCCACCTGGGATCACGTTAATTAAAAAATTCTAGACATTCCAAGCATATCTCTATACTTGTCGGGCCAAAGCCTTTTCTGTATAAAGGACTCGGAGCTCTTCTTCCGGGAGGGGGGCGGCGTAGGGGGATCAAGCCTTAAAAAAAAGAAATACGTGTCTTGGAAATACATATTTAGTACACTTTGCATTTGCTATGGTCACCAAAAGCTTTTCCCGTGTGAGCGAACCGCCGTCCCGGGGAACCATGATTCAGGACTTCTGTTTCTCCCACCCCGGAATAGAAACACCTGGCCTGGAAGCGGTCACCCCGCGTCCCTGGAGTCCCTGAAGGAACCCTAGAGCCCTTGGCAGCTGAGCGAAGGGCAGTGCCGCCGGCCAGTGCGGAAAGTGGCCCTGGTGCGCACCCCGCGGTAACCTACACATGCTGGTTCTGGGGCCCGCTACCTGCAGGATCGATCGGGCCACTAATCCGAGGAGCCCTCCAGGATCAGTCACCTCATAGCCCCGAGAAGCGTCGGGTACCTTTCCCACTGCGCACTCGGCACGCGGCCCCATCCACCTGCACCTCGCCCCAGGAGCGCCCCGCGGCCCGCACCTGCGCCCCCACGCGAGCCCTCACCGGCGCCGGGGCGGCAGCTGAAGTCGGCTGTGCCCCTCGCAGCCCGTCCTCGTCCTCGGGGGCCTCGTCCAAAAGTACCCGGCTCCGGCTCAGCTTCCACATCTCGGGCGTTCGGTCGCTCGGCGCAGCGTCGCTCCCGGACAGAGGGAGGACGCTCAGCCCGCGGCTCTGGGACAGTGCCGAGGACTGGGCGGGGAGGGGCGGTCAGCTGCGGGAGGCCGTCCCCTCCCCGCCCCCAGGCCCGCCCCCAGACCCTCCTCCAACCCTTCTGCCCGCTCGAGTCCCTCAAATCCCCTGCCCCCTGGCCCTCCTCCACCCGGACACTCAACCCGAGTCCCCTCAGTCTCTGACCCCCCCCACCTCCCCAGGGCCCCCCCAGCCTCCTTAAGTAGGTCCCCCAGGGTAATACAGACAGCCGAGTCCTTTACCCAGGGACCACGAACCCGGACGCACTAAAAGCACGTGACATTTCACGCCCGTGGCCCCTGGACCCCCAGCCCTCCGCTCACTCAGCCCGATGGGCGTGGTTCATCCCGGATCACCAAGGCAACTCTGAGGTGGGGCCGCACAATACGCATGCTCACCCCGTTTCTGCTATGGGGGTGGGGTGGGGTGGGGGTGAGGGCGGGGCTTCGCAGACCGCCCGCTGAGGGGCAGGGGTCTAAACTGATCCTAAAAGGTGACAAGGGCCACTGGAAGAGGGGAGGCACCTGGGGTGGGTACTAGGGAAAGAGAACGGTTCCTGGATGGGCAACGGTCACTCTCCCCTGCTATGAGGCCTGCACTGGGCCTACACTGATGGAATGATGGACAGTTACTGACCAAAGGAGAAAAGAGTCGACCAGAGTCCAGGGGCCCAGAAAAGACTGGTGAGTTGGCAGTGCCAGTTGGACCTGGCCCTCATCCTTGACTTCCAGTGGTCCCTTTTGGACAGACTGTCATCTTTCAGGGTGCTACTCAGGCTACTCCAGTCTGAGTCCAGATTCTCAGCAGCAGCAGCAACAATAACAACAAACATCTAAGTGTGCTGTTACAATGGGGTAGGCAGAAGACAGGCGAATGCCTAGAGCTAGATATCTAGTCAGTGTAGCCAATCTGTATTCTGGGCCAAGAGACCTTATCTTTAAAAATAAAGGGGAAGCAGGGCAGTGGTGGTAACTTTGAGACCAGCCTGGTCTACAGAGTGAGTTCCAGGACCTCCAGGGCTACACAGAGAAACCCTGTCATGAACTCCCCCATCCAAAAAAAGAAAAAAAAGTGGAAAGTGATAAAGACATCAATTTGACTTCTGGCTTCACATTCACACATGCACTCATACATACGCTCAGCCATACACTATGCACATACAAAAATAAAACTATCCACAAGTGTATGCTTTTGTAAAAAAAAAAAAAGTACTGTAGGTAAACTAAGAAATTCCTTCTTCATGTTCTTCAAGTATTCAAGAACATTAAAGGTATACACAGAGTCAGTAAGAACCTTTTCAAGTCAGCTCAGGGCTGGCTTGTCTAGGACAGTTTGGGGCTTGCAGCAACAAAGAACAAGAAGCCACAGGGTACTTTCAAATGAATACAGCAAGCAAGGAAGACACAACACCAGGGTCCCAACAACCCATTTACAGATGCTGCCCGGCTTCCTCTGAGGCTACATGTCAGGGTCAGGACTGTCACAGTAAGTTAAAGTACACTGAAATTCCCAGAGACCTCAGAAGGCCAGGCCCGCTAGTCAAAATGCTAAATTCTACAACACTTTAAACAACACTAAACTCATTTTGTGGAAGAGCACGAAGGGTTAAGAATGGAGAGGCGGGGGCTGGAGATATGGCTCAGAGGTTAAGAGCATTAACTGCTCTTCCAGAGGTCCTGAGTTCAATTCCCAGCAACCACATGGTGGTTCACAACCATCTGTAATGAGATCTGGTGTGCAGATATACATGGAAGCAAAATGTTGTATACATAAATAAATAAATAAATAAATAAATAAATACCCTATTTAAAAAAAAAAAAAAAAGAATGGAGAGGCAAGAAAGTCAGGGAAGTAGTGATTATTGGCTCTGTGAAGGATGTCTTGCAGAGTCCACAAACTTGATGTGGGTTATTCATTCCCTCATCTGTGAACCATGCTATTGTCAAAGTTTGTAAGAGGATTATTATTCGGCATCATAAAAACAACCTTTACACATGCAAATTCATTTTGGGATCCAGAAAGATCTTGGCTAAACAATCCTATTCTGAACATTCAGTTGGAGGAAGCTGTAGATTTTAGACTGAATTGCCTTTATTGAATAAAATAGAATTTAATGGTGTTGAAATTCTTTTTTACTTAACCAAATATCAATTGTGTCGCTTCACTCTGAATTCAAAATGCACAAGGCTTCGATGACTGAGATATTAATGAATTGGTGCAACACAGCCCTTGCTCCAAAGAGAGTAAGAATTTCTTCTGAGGCAAAAGAGTGGACATGACTCAGGATACAGATTCAAGTTGCCCTGACTGACATGTCCCACTGTGGGAGAAGTGACAAAAACTTTTATAGTAACAAAATAAATCATGAGTCAGTATGGGTTTTTAACGATATTGGTGGGAGCATGAGGTAAGGGGTTACATGCCAAGGAGGAATCTTCTAAAAGTCTTAGGTGTCAACATCATTAGCTTTAGGGTTGAAAGAGGCTACAGGTCTGCTAAGCTTAATGATATATCTGAGAACATTACTTACTAGTCCCAGAAATGCTAGGTAAGACACAAAAGATAAACGATTAAAAGGACTAAAATAACCCAAGATAAAATTGGTTCTCAACCTGCCACACACTCCATCTTTCCACAGTCATGACACTCTACCCAGCCAAGGTCAAAAGTTCCAGGACCTTTAATATGGAGACAGTTTCTTCAGAGAACTAGTGTTCACAGGCAATGCGACAGTCATCACAAACTGGACAGGAAGGTTTATTGGGAAGCACAGAAGTCCTTTCCCTCCAAGGGTAACCTGACTGTAATTCCTCGGTTACCTATAGAGCTTCCCATAGACAATGATGAACACAGGAGTGCAGTCCCTAAGGCCGTTAGCCAGCCTCCTCTTTTCGAAAGCTCCAAGGGTTACCAGAGGTGGACACTGCCTTATTCTTAACTCTAGCAGCATTCACTCCCAGCAGTCTAAAGGCAAAGTGGAAGAGTCCCCCTTATCCTTTGAAGCCCCCTTCCCCCTCAGCAAGCCAGGGCCAGTGGCTTCCTCCTCCTTGAACTCAGCCTCCCTTCATGTTCCCAGACCAGCCAAAGGCCAAGGCCTTTTCATTATTTCCCGTTTCCTCCCCAGGAAATTATATGATTATAATAAAATACCAAGAAGAATAGTAACTACAGTTGCCCTTCCTTTAGCAGATGCTATTTTTAAAGCACTTTTGTGTCTGGTGTCTAATGTGAATCATTCTCAAATCTTCACCATCAAGGATAACATTTATTCCTTTCTTAAAAATCATAATCGTTTTAAAGGTGCTAAAAATTACTCATGGCATTGGTTAAAACAGTGAGAATGGCTGTATTCAGAATCATCTCAACAGGTTCTAGGACCACTGTAGGGGGATCTCACAGAGGGAAAGTGAGAACAAGTGAGAGTTTAGATACAGAGAACCTGTAAGTGCTCACATATGCATGCATACCTGTATAAAATCACTAAGAGGAGACATGGGTGGGTGGGAGG
Source organism: Cricetulus griseus (assembly GCF_003668045.3). Classification (NCBI taxonomy): domain Eukaryota; kingdom Metazoa; phylum Chordata; class Mammalia; order Rodentia; family Cricetidae; genus Cricetulus; species Cricetulus griseus. Next base: position 66,905,975 of record NW_023276807.1, on the reverse strand, counting down.
GCATTCTAGCTAAACTGGCCTTATAGGATTCTTGCTGAAGGCAGGGAAGGAGAGAAGACACCACCTGGGGGCTGTAAAGGATGAGGAAGTAGATCAAGGGTCCAGATGAGGCTTCTGGGTAAATGAATCAAAAGGACTCACTACTCCATGGCTGAAGATGGAACCCAGGGCCTTGCATTTAATAAACGCAGACTCTTACCTCTGAGCTACATCTCAGATTACACTCCCCACCCCAACACACAATCTTTAAAACAGGATCCTTGCTCATATGGGACCCTAAAAGGTTGGAGAGTGAAGCCCAGGGTTGGACCTGTTGAAGCAAAGGGCTCAGAGATGCTGGCTTGAGTTTGACAAAGTAGAATTCATCATCCAAGTCCCTTCCATCAGGCCTCTTTTGTTTATTAAGGAACACCTCAACACTCCTTGGGATTGGTGTCTGGGATGTTATCTGGGATTTGCCAGTGAACAGGCATTTAATGAACGGGATTTCTAGGAAGGTAAAAAAGAACCCAATTAATGGTTGTCACCCATTATCTGAGTCCATAGGGCATCGAAGATTGGGTTTGTGTCTTGGAGGTAGACATCAGGGCATTCTAAAGGTGGCCTGTTAGCTTACCTATTCTGTTTCTATCCAGGCCCCACATCTGTTTATGACTCTGGGAAAATGGCAGCTTTCACGAACTCACCAAGGAACCCTTGGTCTGGGGTGCTATAGCAGATGTGTGAAGCAGTGGGGGAAACTGGGACTCCATACTGTGAAGTGCTAGTTTCCCACTGAAACAAAATCTTCCTATCCCATGCAGTCTTCCTGCTGGTCAAAAATAAACCAAGCCACTGCACTTTGGGATTTGTACCACTGCCCTTTCACAGTCCTGGTTAGACTCACTCACAAATTAAACCCATTCTCATTAGATTTTTGACTAACCATTTACACAAGTGCAGTACCTTGGTCTATGTAGGCTGCTATAACAAAACGTCTTCGGCTGAGTGGCCCAAAGGAGTACCAATGTACTGGAGACTGGCGGAGTCCCTGGTCACAGAATGTCTGCTGCCTTCTCTCTGTGTTCTTAGTGGGAAAGGGCAGGCAGCTCTGTGGTGATTCCATCTCAGGGCACCAATGCCATCATGAGGCTCCGTCCCATGACCAAAGGCCACACGCCCATCCTCACACCATCTCGAGAGTTAGAACTTCAACTTACAAATTTCGGGAGAACACAAACATTCAGACCATAGCAAAAGAAGTAATTTACCAGAAAACTTTAAGTTTGCTTGTTGGAACCCCATCTCCAAATATCTAGGGAATCTCAGATTTGTCTTTCAAAAAGCTACCTGGGACTACAAAATGAAGCCAGTAATTCAGCACCAGACTTTGCCTTTACCACAACTGACTTGGGTGGGTTCCCATCTTATCCTGAACCCAAGGTCTCTTAAAGCTTCCTCAGCTTGTCAGGAAGTGAGCTACACACAAGGCTGAGACCCTACCCCTTAGACACCAGCGTAAGCATAGGACACCAGGTGCATTTGCTCTATAACATCAGCTGAGCTGCAAAAGAGATAGGGTCTAGCCACACGGGACACATTCCAACAGCCATTCCAGTCAAAGCCTTGATAATATAACTAGTGTTTCCAATTGTGCCCGTTTTTCAAGGCATTCAGGCAAGCAACTGCACTGATATGAGAAGAATGCTCCGGAATTCCTCCAGTTTTGGAGGGACCAGGAAGAGAAAGACTGATGTTTTGTTTCTTTTTACAATAGTGTAGCAGCTTAACAGAAAACATCAAAGAGCTATCAACTTTGCAGACAAAATCCTAACCTTCCTGTTGCGGTTAGTTCCTTCCAGGGTAATGGGGTCTGGCTATGGCTACCAGCTTTGAGAGACATTAGCTTCCCTGCTGGAGTCCTAGAAATGTCAGCTCAGTCCAGTGTGGTCTATAAAGTTTAATTTTAGTTGTCAACTTGACAGAGTGAGGGATAGCAGAGAGCTGGAATGTATTACCTCTGGGCTTGTCTATGTGTCTCTGTGGGTGTTTTAGGAAGAGTCAGTATACTTAAGGGAGACTATACTTCAACGGTGAGCCAAAGTAGGTTACTTTTAGTCAAGGAGACAAGTGCTACCGAATGGTGTTCCAGGAAGGTTCCAATGCATGGCTCAAGGTGGGGCTCATTCCTGGCCTGCTGCTCCTCTGATCTTTGCATCTTTTAGAAAGAAACCTAGGTGGGGTATTAGATACTGAAACAAAGAGAAAAGTGTAATGTCCCTGGATGCCTCAAGGTATAAGATAACATAGAAGTTCTAAAATACAGTCAGGAAGACCTTTGTACAGACAAAAACCAGTCAAAGATACCTTGGTGACTTCATTGAAGTCAGTTAATACCATAAGAAATACATCAAAGCCAAAAGAGGAGGAAGGAGAAGAAGAGGAGGAAAAGAAGGGAAGAGGAAGAGGACTTCCTTTTGCCTCTACTCCTTATGGTTTATATAGTTACATAGTGTCAAGAAATCTTCAGTTGCCCTGTCTGAGCTTAGCCTGTGCTGCAATTGTTCTTTGGACCTAGAGTAGAACTTGAAGCTTCTGCAGACTATGGTACTGCCCAGGGCTGCCTTCAATAGGAGTAGGTGGAGGATGGGTTTTTGTTCCTGTGATACCTCCTGCTCCTGGAAATCCCTTGGGATATGCATGCTTGTCGTGTCTGCATCTAGGATTTGGGCTCAGAAAAGTCTTTGCAAGTATGGGTGTATTTGTTACTTTTTCTTTGTGACAAAACACTCTCACCCAGAATAGCTTATGGAAAGTTTACGGCTATGGTCACATAGCAGCTTATGCTTACAGAGCTATAAGAGACAATCATGGCAATAAGGCCCAGCAACAAGCAGCAGGCATGGTGGCAGGAGCAGAAAGGTGAGAGCTCATGGTCCCAACAGCAAACAGAGAGCAGAGAGAACTGGATGTAGGGTGGGCTATGTACTCTCAAAGCCTGCTTCTACTTCCTTCAGCAAGTCTGTACCCCCTAAACCACCCCAAACAGCACCACCAACTGGGAACCAAATGTTCTAATGACTGAGCCTCTGGGGGACATGTATCATTCAAACTTTCATAATAGGCCCAGGGGATTATTTGACATCCGTGTTTTAGTTGGCTAATTAAGACAAATAGTCATTCAACGTAAAACTCCTGGGACAGCAATTCTGATCATATGGCTGGAATGGCCTCAGACTTGTTAGGTATTTGTTTGGGCCAACCTTGGTCCACGTATCAGGACTTCAAGGGACAAGAGTCTGTCTGAGCAAGCTCCTGATGGCTCTGAACCACAGGTGAAAAAAAGCATTACTGTCCTTTGTCATCTACCTTCTGCAACACCAATATCTAATCAGGTTGCTAGCTGCCAGAAAGTCTGATGATCAGGGTGTCAGGGGGCCCAGACCATCAACCAGGGACTCGGGGTAGGAACAGGAACAGCTATTGGTGAGGGTTGCTGCTGTACTTCCATAGGAGGAACCATTACTCACAATTCAGCAATAGAATAGAACACACTTGTTATGGGATGGAGATCGGCAGCATACCATGAACACCCAGTGGTTTCATCATAGCGGAATTACTTCCAAGAGGGGCAGCTATGTAACTAAAGCGGCACATGGGAACAGAACCCACGACAACTGGGAACACTTCAGATTTCCCACAGGTAACCAGCCCACAATGGCATATGGCTGAATGCTGTCTGCCTTAGAAACGGAACTTCCTTGTAAATATCTGAAAGGAAACTGCATTTCCTTTGGGCCTCATTTCTGGGACTGAGAACAAGTTCTGACTAAAACAGCTTAAACCAGGAGTGTTTGGCCAGTACCTAAGTTTATTTATGTCAGAGGAATTTAAAAAAATAGTAATTCTTAATAAAAATTCACAGAATTTCATAATAAGCTGCGGCTCATTATCACAATAATAGTACCTTTAGATACTCTGTAAGTGTCCACTAAACTTGTGAGCCCGTGTCAAACTGGCAAATTAGAAGTGAATTTAAAATACGAAATAATTAAAAAAGGAAGACATGTCTGCTCCGAGGTATGGCGGAGGAGGTTTATTGCAGATACGAAGGAGAGCATAGTCAGAGGATGGACAAGTGGGAGAGTCCACAGTGAATATGACCCTGAGATGGGCCACGTGAGAGGAGCGGGGGAGGGGAGAGCCAGGAGACCAGGAGACTAAGGGATCAGGGGGTAAAGGGTAGACAAAAAGTCTGAGCAACCAAAATGGCTAGATTATATAGGGAAGGGCATCCCAGCCCATAGGCTGAAGAGTTCAGGGTAGGTGGCAGGGTATGCCAGCCATATTCTGTAACAGGTAGGGAGTGAGGGATGCTGGGAGACCTTGGCAGCCAGTATACTTTGATATGTTAAATCAGGACCTCAGCCATTTGTCCCAGGTTTGAGGCCTAATAAGAAGCTAGCTTTAAAAAAATTATAAAAATAATTTGGATAAATAAATATAAAAATGGAAAGTTAGATTTTTTTATTCCCCTAAATAAGGGTATTTAAAAAAAGAGATAAGAGGTAAAGAGTAGAATTCCATAGAAGCACAGAAGTAGAACTAGTGACATGGTGTGATGACAGCAGACACTGGCTTGTCAGGTATGAACAGCCAAGGCCATCTGAGGCATGACAGCTTTGACTTTCTAAAGTGAAGAAGAGACAGAGGCCTGCTCCAAGAGCCATCTCCCTCAGTGAGCTGCCGTGTGAAGGTAGTTCAATAAGTTTACAAGGTTGAATGAAATGCGATTATTACTAAGTAAGACCTTTGCTCCTCTGGCTCTGCAGAGAGGTCTCTGAATGGAAGGGAGGAAGGATGAATGGGAGGAAAGAAAGAAGGCGGAGGGTAAAGAAGGAAGAAGGGGGAGAAGAAAGCAGACAGAGGAAGGGACTAAGGGATTCTTTCAGAATTACCAACAAAGTTTGCCAAAGGAAAAGCAACATTCAGTAGTAGTATCGAAGGAACTGCAGGGTGGGGGGCCCCTGCAACCTGCTGTTTCGAATCTAAGCAGACGGCAGACATTCAGGGCGGGGGTTCCTGTTTGGTCCCAGGCTTTGAAGTGGTCAGATGGTCGGTAAGGAATAGCTGGTCTGAATAAACACAGGTTTTGGGAGTAGTAGTGAGAGTAGGCTCCGCCAGAAGGGGTTCCACAGAGTTGAGAGAGTCCAAGCTGAGGCTGTCCTGACCAAGACGCTCATTACCAGTCGGATGCAGTGATAGGAGCGTCCATGCCACCTTTGCTTCTCCTAGCTAGGAGAAGCTTTGTAGCTACAGGTAGATTTTAGGGCTGGGGGGTCTAGATCTGTGGTGAAGTGACTGCTTGGTACGTGCCCTTAGGCCTCCAGGGCACAGAGACAAAAGCAAAGCAAAATGAACAAATCCTTTCTCCATCCTGAGCCAGGGAACCCCTGCTTTGCTGGGAGGGAAGCCCCTGCTCGAAGTTTACAGTGCAGCTCATTTCTGAGCTGCCCTTTCCAAGGCAGTGGCTGAGTGCGGGAGATTCTGGACTGTTCGGCATCCAGCCCCTTCAGGACTGTGCTGGGTGGTTTTGTGTCAACTTGATACAAGCTAAAGTCACCTGCGAGGAGGGAACCTCAGTTGAGAACCTCAGTTGAGGTGGTGCCCGCCTTTAATCCAGCACACAGGAGGCAGAGGCAGGCGGATCTCTGTGAGTTCGAGACCAGCCTGGTCTACAAGAGCTAGTTCCAGGACAGCCTCCAAAGCCACAGAGAAACCCTGTCTCAAAAAACCAAAAAACAAAAAAAAAAAAAAAAAAAAAAAAAAAAAAAAAAAAAAAAGATCAGGCTGTAGGCAAGCCTATAGGGTATTTTCTTAATTAGTGATTGATGGCGGCAGGCCCCACCCATGGTGGATGGTGCCATCTCTGGACTGGTGGTCCTGTGTTCTATATATAAGAAAGCAGGCTGAGCAAGCCTTGGGGAGCAAGCCAGTAAGCAACTGTCTTCCATGGTGTAACCGTCAGCTCCTGCCTCCAGGTTCCCTCCCTGTTTGAGTCCCTGCTCTGATTTCCTTCAGTGATGAACTGTGATGTGGATGGACATGTAAGGCAAACTCTTTCCTCCCCAACTTGCTTTGGTCATGGCGTGTCATCGCAGCAATAGTCACACTAACCAAGGCAAGGACTAACTGTCCATCAATTTAATTCCATTCTGAATTCCTACTGGATGACTGTGTAAAGTATAGAAACCAGAGGGAGGGGGAGAAGAGAGAGAGAGAGAGAGAGAGAGAGAGAGAGAGAGAGAGAGAGAGAGAGAGAGAATATGGGAGCTATATCTGCAGATTGGAATGTTTTGAAATTATGCACATATAATATCATCTTTACAACAGGTCAATGAATCCCAACAGCTGTGTAAGTCATTCCTAACGATAGGCTCATTATCTTCCAGGATGCCAGCAATACTCCTGATGGTTAAAAATCTAGGAACCTCCACCTGAAAAAGTTCTTTGCAAAACAGAGCTCTTTTGCTGTAGTGACGTCTCTGTGGTGGCTAGAGACAACTCCATGCTCCTGTTTTTTAACCTAGTAGTTGTCCGTCATGCTGACAACCAATAAATTACAGTCCTACTGTGTTGTTGACAGTGTCTTAGGGGCAATCATGCTGAGGTTAGATTCATGAACATAGAAGTTAAAGCAACTTCAATGTGCCCCAGGAGGCTGCAGGGCCACCCTGGTATGGCCACTATTTACAATTAGGTTCCTATTTATTGTTGTTCCCTCACCTGCCCAGGCTTCACCAAGATTTCCTATCTAGTTTAGCCATGAGTTCCGAGTATGGAAATGAACAAGGCCCCAGGGGAAGAGATTAACATTATACCTGTACTGGGCAGACTCCTGTAGCCAGCCAGGGTGGGGGCTCCACAGAGGGCGAGGCTCCAGTGGTCTACTGGGGTCTGACCTAAAGGCTTACAGTGGCTAGAGCTCCTAGTGCCCTGGTGGGGACTGTGTCCTGGGCTGGGACCTCACTGGAAAGGCCCATTCATCCCTAGTTGTAAACAGGGCAAAAGTCAGTGCTAGATCAAGCTTTGGCCACTGAGGCTGAGTCTCCCACGTGCCTGGTATCCATGAGGTCTCTGGACTGTTTGCAGAGCACATTACCCCCACAGGGAAGATAAGCCAGCTAGGGATACAACTAGCTCAGGTCAGCCAGAAGCAGGCAGGCAGATCGGGACTTCCTCTACCTCCCCCTTGCATAGTTCTCTGAGGCACCGCCTTTTGTTCAAACAGTGCCACAGATAGGATCTGAACACATGGCCTGGCTCCATCTCAAGCTGCTGCCCGTAGATGAGAATTATCTGTCCTCAGTAGGGCTGTCTACTGTCTCTCTCAGACTCAAGCGTTAAGACACAGATGTCCTCATTTGCTCCCAAGAACATTCAGTTGCCTTTGTTTTCCTATAGACTGTGTCTTTGGCATAGAGGTCTTGGCCATGAATGCTGCAGTGAATGGTGGCTTCTTTTCCCTATAGTTCTATGTGCTTTTGTGTCATTTTTCATGATAGTTTTCAGTATCTGTAGGGGCATATGAAGTGCACTGAATAATCAGAACTTAAAGTAGTTTTCTTTTTAACTCGAAAGAAACCAAAACCAGTTTTCTAGTTTGAAAATCACACCCTGTGGCTTCCAGGTCTTTTATCTCTGTGCCAACAGCACCATTTTCTCCCTGTGGGTTTTCTCTGTCTTACTGATAGTTACTCTTCCCCCCTACTTTTTTTTTTTTTTTTTTTTTTACCCAGCAAGTGTCCCCAGAGCAAGGTCAGTATCAGTGGAACATTTAGGTGAGCAGCATAGTGACACGACAGTTTCCTGTCTACTGACCCATGACTGTGATAGTATCGCTTGCTTGGACTAAAGTATTTCCTAGGACAAGCAATTTACAGAAGTAAATACCTCCCCCCCCCCCCGTGTGTGTGTGTGTGTGTGTGTGTGTGTGTGTGTGTGTGTGTGTGTGTAGAATTGGGATCCAGACATAGCACTCCCAAACATGACTGCAGAAACCCGGAATGTGTATCCCCCCCCCATGCATACTCTGTTTTTACTGGAACAAGTCACATCACTTGTGATTTGTGAAGGTTTCTCTTGGACATGGGAAGAAAACATTGGCTCCAGGGGTCTTAGATGACATTCTTAAGCATCTTAATGGCATAGAAAGGCTGGATTTTTTGCTCTACTACTTGGGAAGTTGCATGTGTTGCTACCAGCAGGGTAGTGTGACATACAGAGAGCACCAACCCATGTCACTATTGTCCAAGTGGCCTTCAAGACTTATCCAGGGAACTGCATAGGCTGTTTGCAGCCTTCCCAAGAGGCCTACTGCCCACTTGCTAACTTTGCCATCTTACATTTCCACACTACAATGCCAGATGCCAGTGAACCTTCATCTGGAGTAAAACAGTGCTCTCAAGGACACTTTGGCCTGGAGGGTGCCTCAAAGGCTTCTTGTCCTGTTTATCTATACTTTACAAGAACACGTTAAGATGCAGAAGGTCCTTCAGGTTATGAGTGCCTCAGGTTCACTATTTCCATAGACTCCTATCCTGGCAGTGTACTCTGGGCAACAGGACTTTATCCCAACCTACAGTGACCACAGCTGAATGCGACCTTTCATGACTTTATTGCATCCCAGGGAGACCACAGCCCAAGGGACCCAGGTGAGACAGGAGACAATAGAGCCACACAGACATTTGACACAGCACCCAATAGTAGTTTTGACATACAGGAAACCCCAGAACAGTGTCACACCACAGGGTGTGTATGTGTGGGGGGATTTGTTTTTCACACGGCTTCTTTCTTTCTTCTTTGTCTTTGTAGTCCTGGGGATTGACTCTAGGGCTTCATACATGCTAGGCAAATCCCTTGGATCTGGTGTGGTTCTTTTTTTTTTTTTTTTTTGAGACAGGGTTTCTCTGTGTAGCTTTGGAGCCTATCCTGGCACTCACTCTGGAGACCAGGTTGGCCTCGAACTCACAGAGATCTCCTGCCTCTGTCTCCCAAGTGCTGGGATTAAAGGCGTGCACCACCAATGCCCGGCCTGGTGTGGTTCTTTTGATGGAGTCTACAATGGTGAATTCAAGATCTGTTTTCTCCCAAAGCAGCTAAGGTTTACAGCATGCAGGTCAAGGAATGGCAGACACCAGTATTCAAGGTCATTATTTAAACTCAAGCGGAAAAAGCATCCCTCCCAGCTCCTATTGTAATGAATGCCTCTGTTTGTCCCAGTCTTACAATACCACAAGCACAGTCCCCTTTTAAATATCTCAGCCCCTTTCCATTGCCCAGAAACCTTAGGTAATCAGCCCTGGCCACATGGATCTGTATCTTAACTAGAAATGAACACTGGGGCCCTGCTTGCACCTTTTTGTGGTTCTTCAGGAGGCTACCATATACTTTAAGCAGCTCCTGGTCTGGTAGGCTATATACTGTGGAGTTCAACAGTTAGCAGATATAGGATCACCAAAGGCATATACAGTAACACATTCTGAAAAGAAATCACAAGTGACCTTGTACTCTGCAAGTGGCAATGCTATGTGCACAGTAGCTCCTTCCATGGTGCCATTACCCCATTTATGTGGGAAGTCCTTCTGTATGCTGTAGATATGTGTTACTTTTATTGTTTGATGAATAAAGCTGTTTCAGCCAATGGACAGGCAGAATAGAGCTAGGCGGGAAATCCAAACAAAGGCAAGAGAGAGTCAAGGAGACACATGTAGCTCCGGGAAAGCGAGAGTCCAGGTCATCACTGGTATGCCACAACCATGTGGAGATAAGTAGAAATGGGTTAATATTTTAAGAAAGAGCTAGCCAATAATAAGCTAAGGCATCAGCCAAACAATTATAAATATATATTAAGTTTCTGAGTAGCTGTCTTATAAGTGGCTGTGGGGACCTCATGGGTGGAGAGAAACCAGTCCAAGTAGGACCAGACTACAGACAGAAAAATTTCCTTTTACAACCCATGAGTCAGTTGAGTGCTGGCCTTGAAGCCCTGTAGCAGATCATGGGGCTCACAAATTCAAGGATCCTCATCACAGTGGTCTTTTTCCATGGCTGCCCTCACTGTGACATGGGTCTTTCATATGCTTTAGCAGTCAGGACCCACAGATGTGATAAAAGTACAACTGTGGTTTGGGTGTTTGCATCTTCCCCAGTTCCCTTTGTGTTATGTGTATTGGATGTCACATTAAGACAGGGCTTTGGGAGGTTGCCAGAGGCCAGATGAAGTCATGGTGGTTGGACCTTCACAATGGAGTATCTGTATGAGAGGAGGAAGACACTAGAGCTATCTTTGGCAGCAAGAAGGCACCATCTATAAATCCCTTCCTCTGCAGGCAACTTCATCTTTTTCTTAGACTTCTCAAGGGTTCTATAAATGCCTGGGGAGTTAGACCCACTCCACAGTGATCTGTCAGAATAGCTAAGCAGGCCTTGATGCTTGGCTCCTTCCTACCTTGGCCATATCATGCTACATGTCACATCCATCATAAAGTGTCTTAGTTAGGGTTTCTATTGCTGCAGCAAAATACCATGACCCAAAAGCAAGTTGGGGAGGAAAGGGTTTATATGGCTTACACTTCAGCATTGCTGTTCGTTACTGAAGGAAGTCAGGGAAGAAAGTCAAACAGGGCAGGATCCTGAGGCAGGAGCTGATGCAGAGGTCATGGAAGGGTGCTGCTTACTGGCTTGCTCCTCATGGCTTGTTCAGCCTTCCAGGACCACCAGCCCAAGGATGGAACCACCCACCATGGGCTGGGCCCTCTCCCATTGATCACTAATTGAGAAAATGTCTTACACCTGGATCTCAGGGAGACAATTCCTCCACCAAGGCTCCTTCCTCTGTGATGACTCTAGCTTGTGTCAAGTTGACACACAAACCAATCAGTACATAAAGGGACCCAGGAGGTACTGGAGAAGACAGCTGAGATTTTCTTGGAAAAACAGTGGGACTACCTCTTCCAGGGTCTACAAAGTCCCTGCCATGAGAACTGGACTAGGAGATGAGGGGGAGAGGATGGCCATTTGATTCCAAATGGAATTTCTCCGGGATAGAATTCACATTAAACAAGACAGCATGCTATAAGTGATTCCACCAAATGATTGATGTAAAGATTAATATCATTCCTGCTCAGTGGGAGTAAAGGAGTCTGGATCCAAAGGCACCAAGGTCACCGAGGACCTAGGAAACAGCATGTGGCCCCCAGTAGTCTGGTTCCAGGGGCTCATAGTCACTGACAGGGATTTTTCTCACTTCCACTCTGACTGCCACTAAGCACCATTTCTACACTGTAGCTGCTGCTGCTGGCTGTTGCCTGGCCTGGTTAAGTCACTGGCTGTGCCCATGACTATGCCATCTGAGGAGATGGATACCCAGTCCCTGAGTTCAGTCTGGACATGTCAGGTGTGTGCCTCCTTCTGTGTGGACAGTTGCTACCCTGTATTAGTGAGCAACATACATACTCACAGATGTGTAGACACGTTAAGGAATGATGGGAGCTCCCATAGTAGAACCCAGGATACCTTCCTTACACGGAAGCATAGAGGAAGCTGCAGCTGAGTGGCTATCATCTTGCAGGATCTGTCTCCCCACAGCTTTTATAACACACAGCAGGGGTTTTCTCTGTTGATTTCAATTCTGCCTTTCTTCTCTTTCTAGGGATTGGCGAAGCTCCCCGCACACCCAGCATTATTTTCCCGAGCCCCCTCTGTTCTTGTGATTGCCACAGGCTCTCCTGGTTCTGGAGGGGCATGCAGCTCTTCTACCTGCCTCTTACAGCCTCCAGGGCTGCATTCCTGGACACAGCATAGCATCTGCTAGATCCCACCCTCAAGCCTCTGGTTTCATTTCCTCCTCTGTGGAGACATTGACAATTGCATTGGCCAAACTATGATGCTCAACATTCTCATCCCAAACTCAACTGGTCCACATCTGTGGAATCTCTGAAACTGTATATGCATAGATTCTGGAGTTCATATGCAGACATCCTGGGATCATCACTCTCTCTCTGTTGTTTCATGTTTTTTTCTGTTAAATTTTCTGCCATTTTCTTGATGGTTTGCAGGAACTATATAAATGTCACCTTGGTTGTTTGAAATAAGTACCCCCTTCCCTAGCAATGTAAAGGTTTATGAACTATGGGCAACAGCCTCCACTGTCTGGAAATTATTGGTGCTAATATAGTATGAGGTTCCCAGAAAAAGGCCACACGTGTAAAAATCTACAAGGTTGAATGACTAATTAGGACTTTTTGATGACTAAACATTGAAATGGCGTAGATTCAGAACCAGATTGTCTTGGGCTATCTATGGCCCTTTTAATGTCATTCATTGTCCTCCTCTGTGCAGACCTAACAGTCTTGTGATGAATGTGGGAAACTTTGGGGGGTACTGACAACAAACCACTAGCTTCCACCAACCCCAAAGTCAAGACTGTCATTACTTTCAAAGGCATCTGAAGCAGGCAGCAGCGGACGTCCCTCTTTGTTGTGATATGCCTTCCTGCTGTGTTTGACAAGCCCCTTGGCTTCCTTTGACTCTGTGACTATACATCTTCAGGAAGTCATTAGCTGTAATATGGTATTTGGGGCCATCCGAACCTGTGTTCTTCAGCCGTGGTCATTCATATTGGATAGGCTAGCCATTATTCCCTTTAGGGGAGAGTTACATTTTGAGTTGACAGTAGATTCTGTTTTTTTTTTTTGTTTGTTTGTTTTGTTTTGTTTTGTTTTTGTTTTTGCTTTTGTTTTAGCAAACTGTGGGTCATGACTGGGGATTCTTATTTTAAAAACGTTTACCCTTATGGTAGTCATCTTGATACTATTATTATTATTGTTAGAGGGTTTCTTTGTGTAAAAGTCCTGGTTGTCCTGGAACTCATTTTATTTTTTTATGTCTTTAAAAAGTTGTTTATTTCAATAAATATTGATAGCTTACTTAAAATTTCGTTATTTTTAATTCATTTTACATACCAACCATAGTTCCCCTGACTCCCCACCCTCCCCCCAAGCTATCCCCATCCACTACACAGAAAAGGGAAGGTCTCCCATGGAAAGTCAACAAAGCCTGGCACATTCAGTTGAGGCATGACCAAGCCCCTCCCCCCATTATGTTGAGCAACGCATCCCACCATACGGAATGGCCTTCAAAAAGCCAGCTCATACACCAGGGATAGATCCTGGTCCCACTGTCAGGGGTCCCACAAACAGATTAGGCTTCAAAACTGTGGCCCACATATAGATGGCCTGGTTTGGTCCCATGAAGGATCTTCAGGTGATGGTCTAAAGTCTATGAGCTCCCACAAGTTCAGGTCAACTGTCTCTATGGGTTTCCCCATCACGATCTTAAACACACACACCCCAGCCCTGTTGCTCATATAATCTTTCCTCCCTCTCTTGGACTAAACTCCCATATCTTGTCCTGGTGCTTTGATATGGATCTCTACATCTGTTTCCATCAGTTACTGTGTGAAGGTTCTAGGGTAGTCACCAATCTGATCACATGGGAAGGGCAGTTCAGGTACCTTCTCCATTATTGTTATGGGTCTTAGCTGGGATCATTCTTGTGGATTCCTGGGAATTTCCCTAACATCAGGTTTCTCCCTAGCCCCATAATGGCTCCCTCTATCAAGATATCTCTTTCTTTGCTCTCCCACCTCATCCCTCTCCCAACTTGACCATCCTGCTGGAACTCAATTTATAGACCAGACTGGCCTCGAACTCACAGAGATGGGACTGCCTCTACTTCCCAAGTGCTGGGATTAAAGGAGTGCACCACCATGCCTGGTTTTGATTTAAACAGTTATTATTTAACCTCCTAGAATGTACTCTCACGCTGTGTAATGTGGTATTGATCTTGTTTATATCCAGATACTAGGAGATGTCAGACAAGGACCCCAGGGCTGAGATTAGAATGGTACTGTTTGCTTGCTAAGAGTTCCTTGTCAGACTGTTTTTGTCCATCTTCCAACTTCTTTTGTTTCATTTATGTACACCATGTTGGGTTTTTAGCTGAACTAAGTGTTAGGAGCAGGCAAAAACATTTTTATCCCTTCTCACTGGTGGAAGTCCTAGGAATCATTTTTTTTTTTTTTTTTTTTTTTTTTTTTGTGAGGCATAATCAGCCGTTTCCTTCAGAAGGAGCCCTTAGCTGTTGAGAATGCTTCGAATTCCATTGACAGTTAATTTTCAGAATAAATATTTTTCTTTTTGCTTTGTTGTGGTTCTGGGGACCAGACCCAGAGCCTCCACATGCTAACTGCATACTCCACCACTGAGCCACACCACACCACACGGCTCACTTCTTTTTGTTCTTTCCTGTCTATTATAATCTTGATTACAGGTTCATTTTTTTCCCCTAGGAGGCAACTTTACAAATCGCCCTGATTTTTCTTCTATGCTCCGTGATTTCATTTTAAATTCACAAGATGAGTTTTTTTTTTGTTGTTGTTGTTTTCCCCCCACCCTGCATACTCTGATTTGCAAGGAAGGTTGGTATCTGACAGTCACACAAGGGTTACCATGGCAGCCACCCTGGAGCTGAGCCGGATTTAGTGACTGCAGAACCCTGCTCTGTCGCTAGCACAAGACCCCACATAGCAAATAATCAATAGATGCTGACAGACCTGAGCTTTTGAGTCCATTTGACTGGAGCCTCTTGTCACATCTGTGAGGTTGGCAGGTTGTAACACCATCACGTGAGCTCTACAGAAGAGCTGGTGAATGAGGAAAACCTGAAACTGCCATCAAGCATCAGAGTTTAGTGGCTAGGTTAGGACCAACCACAACCATCTTGACAGGGAAACAAATCCAAATACGTCACCCTCAAAACTTTCTTATTTGATTTAAAAGATGTAGGTGGACTTTTCTGTCCCACAAATCAGCTCTGTCCTGCCAGCCAGCTCCCAAATAACCACATGGAGACTTCTTATTAATTATAAATGATTGGCCAATAGCTTAGGCTTGTTACTAACTAGCTCTTTCAACTGAAATTAACCCATTTTTCTTATCTACACTGTATCACGTGGCAGTACCTTTTTTTCAGCACAGCACATTCATCTTCTGCTTCCTTTGCATCTGGCTGGCGACCCCATCTTCCTTCCTCCCAGTGTTCTCTCAGTCTGGCTTTCTTGCCTAACCTCTTCCTGCCTAGCTATTGGCCAGTCAGCTCTTTATTAAACCTATGAGAATAATACATATTCACAGTGTGCAAAAGGACTATTCCACAGCAAAAAGAAATTGAGAACCGGTCAGTATTGAACAAGTTCTCCTTCCATCTCTATTGCCTTAAATGAAGTACAAAGTCTCCCTCTGATCACATGCATAAAAAAAAAAAAATTGCCAACAAATGTGCCCAGCCAGGAAGAGAATGACTCCCATCAGCTAAGAGAGTTCATCTTGTAGCATAGCCACCCCCAACAACCCACACCCCCTCTGTGGCACTAGGTAGTGTTCAAATGACAGTAACCTGAACCCCTATGCATGTGTGAAGACTAAAATGCTTTTCTCCTACTTACCATATCATGTTAAAATGGATTCATAGACCAGCTTAAGAACTTTGAGTGGTAGGAGGAAGTGATTTTCTTTCCACCTAGATACTATATTTCCCTTTCATTACCATCCTGTCTATTTTATTCAGTGCCTATATTAGAAGAGAGTAACTTCCTAAGGCTTTGTGTGGCTGGCCAGATGTGCAGCCTTGCCAACTCAGGATGAAGTTCCTCTCCTCCACCGTATTGCAGCTGAAGGGAGACCTAGATGACCTGTGAAAAACAAGGGTCCAAACTGTTTTGTGACAGTAGAGTGCCAGATTTCAGGGCTCACGCCACTGCCCGAGGCATAGAGGCTTCCTTGGTCTGTGCCTAGCTGGTTTTCTGTACAATTAAGTTCATTTTAAACATAGGGCTCCATGGCCAAAATGCCAGTTCAACCTCTTTATTTTCGTTGTTGCTCCCTGGGGGAGTGTGCTTTACTATAGGTCATAGAGCAAATGGTTGTCAGAGCTGCCAAGACCAGTTCGAGAGGCATCAATAGTATCACCCAGACCCACAGCAGCTCCCCACGACCAAAGATCTGGACACAGTGCTCTTGGCTCTCACGTGGACACCACCACCTCCCATTCCCAATGTTTCCCACTTCACCTAACACTCTGTGTCTGTTGCCAAAAGTCGCCAGTTCAATCTGTCTGCAGCCAGAGCCCCACAGCCATGAAAATTACAGTTTTGGAAAGCCCAGAATGGCATCTGCAGGGTACATGTCAAACCCTGAAAGGGATGGAGTTAGGGAAATCAAAGGACAGGAAAAACTCAAGGCAAATAAATAAATAAATAAATAAAAGACAGCATTTGACCAGTCCTCTCACTATACCCCAAACAATTTCAAACAGTAACAATAGAAAAACATTTAATCCTCAGAGTTCTAACTCCTAGAAGAAAAGACAATGCATGGGATACTGTTAAGTACAGAGCAGCTGGGACCACATAGGTTCTCTCTACCCCTAGACACACCCTTCAAGAACTTTAAGATCATTTCTATTCTGAATGAGGATTTCATCTTGGGTCTTTTTCTGTAGTACAATTTAAACAACTAAACTGAGGTTTCTCAAATCCCCCACATCTGCTTTAAAAGAGCAAGAGTCACACGTGAGTTTGTCTAACATCTGTTCTCGTTTCAATGTTGTTCCTTGGGGAATGTGAACCGGTATTCTCCATAACAGCAGAAATGCCATCCTCAGATGTTTCAAGTCACTAACAATTTAAAAACTCTTACTGCTAACCAAGAACAGTCACTCAGTCACTGGAGAGACTATATGTTCCCCCAAGTACAGTCACACTTGAGAGTCTATATTCTTTTTTTTTTTTTTTTTTTTTTGGTTTTCTCTGTGTAGCTTTGGAGCTACACAGGTTTCTCTGTGTAGCTTTGGAGCCTATGAACTCACAGAGCTCCACCTGGGTCTGCCTCCCGAGTGCTGGGATTAAAGGCGTGCCCCACCAACGCCCGGCTTAGAGTCAATATACTTTATCTAGAGAGAGCAAAATTAACTTCTTTTTTTTTCAAACAGGGGAGGGCATGAATACAGTCCCTTAGCACACAAAGAGGGCTGTCAAGTTTCACAATTGGGAGAGTCTCAGAGGTTGCATACTTTCTGCAGTAAGAGCCTGGGTGGTGGTGGGGTGGTGGTAAGGAACACTTTTATTATCATGGTGTCTCCCCTACAGGGTAATTTTTTTTGTTTTTGTTTTTGTTTTTGTTTTTCGAGACAGGGTTTCTCTGTGGCTTTGGAGGCTGTCCTGGAACTAGCTCTTGTAGACCTGGCTAGTCTCGAACTCACAGAGATCTGCCTGCCTCTGCCTCCCAAATGCTGGGATTAAAGGCATGCACCACCACTGCCCGGCCTACCAGGTAATTGTTTTTTTAATGATTGAAGAATCATATCCTCACTGCATAAAAATAAATTCAGTAAGATACATAGAAGAAAATAGAAAACAACCCATTATTAGAAGTCACCATGAGGAGCATTTGAATATATATTTTCCAGTATCTAAGAATATGATTTTGTTTATAGTTTTGTTTACTGCATTTGAAAAAAATTTTAAAAGATTTTATGTATTTATTATGTATACAACATTCTGCTTCCATGTATATCTGCACACCAGACGAGGGCACCGGATCTCATAATGGGTGGTTGTGAGCCACCATGTGGTTGCTGGGAATTGAGCTCAGTACCTCTGGAAGAGTAGTCGGTGCTCTTAAACTCTGAGCCATCTCTCCAGCCCCTCCATTTGAAAATTAATGGGCTTTTGGGCTGGGGGTGTAACAGGTGGTAGAGTGCTTGCCTAGCACACATGGAACTCTGGGACAGATCCCTACTATGGCATAAAGCCAGGTATGGGAGCATAGGTCTACAGGCTCAGTACTTGAAAGACAGATGTAGAAGGATAGGAAGTTCATACTATCCTAGGCTACACAAAAAAGTCAAAACCACCCTGGATTGTATGAGATCCTGGCTCAAAAAAAAAAAAGGAAAAAATCAATAGCCTTAGTTTTTCAGAGTAGTTTAGAGAAAATTGTGTAAAAAGTTGAGTTACCTTGGCTGGTGAGATATCTCAGCTGGCAAAAATCTCACTTTCCACATAAGCCTAGTGACCCAAGTTCAATCCTCAGAACCCTGTAGAGGTAGAAGAAGAGAACCAACTCCACAAGTTGTTCTCTGACCTTCACACATGCTGTGACATATGTGACCCTTCCACTTTCACACACATGTGCACATACACACATACAAATACACACACAGTGCAGACACATACTAATTAATAAATTAATAATAATTAAATAGTATAAATTAATTATAATTAAATTAATAATAAATTTAAAAATTTAAAGAAAACTGGGCTCTTACATTCCTCTTCTCATCCTCCTGCCTCCTGTTGCTGATGTTTTGCATTGGCATGGTCCATTTGTCACAACTGATAAACCAATATTGACACATCATTGTTAACAGAAACCCTGGCTTAGGTGTGGATCTCTCTTGGTGTGGTATATGCTATGGTCTAGACAAATGTATAGCATGTATCCATCATTATAGGGTCATGGAGAGGAGTTTAATGGCCTTTGAAACCCTCCTAGCTCACCCCCAAAACCTCTGAAAATCCCACTCTCTTCACTGTTTCTATAGTTTTGCCCTTGCCAGAATCTCGTATGGAATCATACAGTGTGCAGCCTTCTAGATTGGCTTTTTTCACTTCACAATACACATGTGAAATCTTCTATGCCTACATAGCTCATGTGTCCTGCTGCCCACTCCTCTTCCTATTCCCCTCCCCCTTTCTCTTCCTCCACAGAAGCAAGGAGCTGGAGTTGTAGGTGCTTTATAAGCCATCTAATGTGTGTGTTAGGAACCGAACTCAGGACCTCTGTAAGAGCAACATGCACTCCCAGACTCTAAGCCAGCACTCCAGCTCCCAATCCCTTTCTTTTTTTAAAAAAATATTTTATTAATTATTTGAGAATGTAATATATTTTTATCATAATCACCTTCCAACTCTTCCCAGGTCTACCCCTCCTCTCCTTCCCACCCACCCAACCTCATTCCCACTCCCTCTGTCTGTGTGTCCATCATCTCTCTCTCCAAACCACGAAGTCTAATTTGTGTCACCCAGACACTCTTTTCCCAACTTGCAAAGTATCAAATTTATCTCTATGTTTTCTGTAAAAGAAAGATTAAGCATAGCTTTTACTTCCAAAAATAAAGGGCCCTGTAATTAAGTATTTGCAATCAGATTTCTAGATTGGCATTCCAAAAACACACAGACTGGAGTTGGCCAACTGTTGTGAAAGCTGATTTTTCTTCTTTAGTCTTCAAGCTGATTTTCAAAAGGGAATTAACATGCAAATTAACCTTACCACACTGCCACTGTGTCCAACAGTTTAGGCTCTGTGTAGTGCATGGCCCATTTTTAGAGCATTCTGTGTGGAGAAGCCACTGATAATCTCTCTCCTGAACTGGAGATGCTTTGCATTTGAATTTCTTATTTGTGAAGATTGAAGGTTACCTAACTGCAAAATTATCAAGATTTTTAAAAAATGTATTTTCAGAAGGAGGGTCTCATTACATACCAGCTGGCCTGGAACTTTGTGTATTTCTCTCTCGACTTGGTCACAGTTATGTGTCATTATACCAAACTAAAACTGTCTTTTAAAACTTTTATAAGCAATGTTTATATATCTTGTGTTGGTCTAGGGATACTCAGGAAATTCATCTGGTATGGGGATATCAAGTGTCCCAGAGTGAGATTTGAGAAAGCAGAGTGCTAATCTGGTTGCATTCCTAAATTTAGATGAATCCAAACTTGTTTTACTTGTTTTCTATTTTTAAGGCTGCAAGATGACTGGTGTATGTGATTTTTTTTTTTTAAATGTAAGCTCAGACCTTAAGAAGCACCTTGTTAGGACAAGATAACATCATACAGGCTCTACTCTGCTCCCCATCCTCAAGTGTGGCCTGCCACCAGAACAATTGTGTAAGGCCTAAATGAGAAATGCTGGTGGGGAGATTTCAGGTTTTCTGTAGAAATGTCATTCCAGGAAATCTTTTTTTTTTTCTTTAAACAATGGGATGCTATGTGTGTATTTGAAATTGCTACTGCAGAATATTCTGATTATAATGCTATGGAAATGAGACAAAAAACAGAACAGAGGTTAGGAAAAGGCAGGCTTTCTTCTTCCCAGTGATGTTGTATGCAGTGGGTCACGAGGTAGGCAGGCCCTTCAACCCCTACAGTATATGCCCTGTGCAAAGTTCTGTCTATCATGCTAGGCAGTGCGAAGCCCTGGCTAGTAGAAGTGTTCAGAGCCACTACAGTGTCCTTGCAGCCACAGTGGGCAAAGTACCTGTAGACATCCAACTGATGGTGAAGATAAAGGCTACACAGGCAAATCACCGGTGTTGACCAAGAAATAGGATGGGATCTTGAGAACATCCATGATTATTCACCAGGAGCATCTGAGGCTCCCATCCAAAGTGGTGGTTTATCATGTCATAACTCTATCTGCATCCTTATTATTTCTTAATCTTAATTATTTTTACTGTGATAAAATACATTCCTTTGTCCATTCATGGCTGCTATAACAAAATACTATAGACTTGGGAGTGATAGACATTTTACTTTTCACAGTCCTGGACATGGAAGTTCAATGTCAAGGGACCAAAGTGCTCCATGTCTGGTGTGATCTAATTCTTGTTCCATAGACAACATTTTATTAATGTTTTTTCACATGGGGAAAGGTCTTTACTCTTTTATAAAGGCAGTAAGCTAATCATAAGGTTGTAACCCTCTTACTTCCAAATCACCTCCCCACCCCAGCCTTACTTGAGGGTAAGAGGTCAACATAAGAACTTTTGTGAATAGACACAATTAGGCCACAACAATATAGATAACATACAATTGGCCAATTATAGGACACACACACTCACACACACACACACACACACACACACACACACACACACACACACACACACACACACACACGGCGGGGGTTGTCTATGGTTTCTGACTCCTAACCCCTACAGTTCCGGTTATTTGCTAAACGAACTAGAACAATCAGTGAGTCTTGGTTAAAGCATTTGTCCTTGGTTTCTGAAGCAGCTCTGGAAGGCTTAAGCGATCAAAGTGAAAGTGTTTTGTGATAATGCTTGGAGTGTTGCAGTCCCAGAAATCAAAGTTCTCCCTTAACATCTTTTTTTTTTTCTCCAATTCTGCTCTCTTTTGAGGGCAGGGCATAGTTACACACTCTATTTTATCCCTTCTTCTGTCTTGGGACTAGCCATAAAGAAACTCTCTGACCTACTTGGAATGATAGTTTATCACAAAACCCCATTTCATAGGCTCCTGCCTCAAACATAAGAGGCAGAAATGCTGAGCAGAGGTCAAGAATCTGAACAGACAGGACTTTCTGGGTCTTTCCACTCAGTTGGTTTAAAGTGTCACCCTTTTGCTCAATAACTGTTCTTCACATCTATCCATGAAGAGTCATGACCTCAATGGAGTATCTATGAAGATCTGGGCACTGAACACATGGAGGCTCTCAGGAGGTAAACAAGACCTTGCTCATGCATCAGGAAGGTTATGATACCCTGGGGGATAAAAGCACCTATGCTAAGGACCCTTCTAGATGGATACTTGTATGTCTCTGCAGCTGTTTTATTTGTATCTTTCATAGTGCCCTTTGTAATAAATGAGGAAGCATGTTTCTTTGAGTTCTATGAGCAGGTCTAGCAAATTAATCTGACCTGAAGAGGGATTGTGGAAACCCTAACTGATATTGGTAAGTCAGAAGTTCTGGAGGCCTGGCTTTGCAATTGGTCCTGAAGCAGAGGCTATCTGGAGGCCTGAACCATGCATGCTCTGTGGTATTCTGACTGCCTCGTGGAAGAATAAAACTAGGATTGACTCGGAGGCTGCCTTGCTGGCCTTTGCCAAGAACTGATTACCCACTTGATGTATAGGGAAACACACACACACACACATTCACACACACACACACACACACACACACACACACACACACACGTTGTCCAAACACTGTTGTGAGAGCCATGGAAGGAACTGAGCTTGTGAATATGTCTTCCTCCTGTATGTCCTCAGATTGCCTAAGCCTGTTGATGTGCAAGTCTGTGGCGCTGCAAACAGTCACGTAGCTGTGAAGTTGTCCCTATCATTTATTACCATCATTGCCAGGACTTTCTCACTTCCCCAAGCACAGAGTCCCCGCTCTTCTCTCCTAGGCTCTGGTATATTTCCATTCTATTTTCTGTCTCTGTGAGTTCAGTATATAAAACATCCAGAGGGGCTGGGCGTTGGTGGTACATGCCTTTAATCCCAGCACTCAGGAGGTAGAGGCAGGTGGATCTCTGTGAGTTCGAGACCAGCCTGGTCTACAAGAGCGAGTGCCAGGACAGCCTCCAAAGCCACAGAGAAACCCTGTCTTGGGGAAAAAAAAATCCAGAGGGTTCACACCTTCGAACTCCTTTCTTTGGGTGCAACAAGCCCTTGCTGATTCAGGCCTTCTGGTAAAATTGGCTCTGATGGATTTTGCTTGTTTTCCAGATGTTTCTGTGGAGCCTGCAGTTGAGGTGATGACTCTTCCATATCGATATCTGCTTCCATAGCATGCAGATTCATTTGTCTACATAGACTTTTTCTCTTTTTATTTAAATTGGAAACAAGCTTGTTTTATATGTCAATCCCAGTTCCCCCCCTCCCCTCCTCCCCTCCTCCCCTCCTCCTCACTGACACCCTACCTATCCCATACCATTTCTACTCCCCAGGGAGGGTGAGGCCTTCCATCGGGGATCTTTAAAGTCTGTCATATCATTTGGAGCAGGGCCTAGGCCCTCCCCTGTGTGTCTAGACTGAGAGAATATCCCTCCATGTGGAATGGGCTCCCAAGTCCATTAGTGTACTAGGGATAAATACTGATCCACTGCCAGAGGCCCCATAGATTGCCCAGACCTCCTAACTGGACACCCACAATTAGGGGGTCTGGGTCAGTCCTATGCTGGTTTTCCAGCTATCAATCTAGGGTCCATGAGCCCCCCTTGTTCAGGCCAGCTGTTTCTGTGGGTTTCTCCAGCCTGGTCTTGACCCCTTTGCTCATCACTCCTCTCTCTCTGCAACTGGAATCCAGGAGTTCAGTTCAGTGTTTAGTTGTGGGTGTCTGCTTCTGCTTCCCTAAGCTACTGGATGAAGACCCTAGGATGGCATATAAGATATAAGGTAGTCATCAACCTCATTATTGGAGAAGGGCATTTAAGGTAGCCTCAACACTATTGCTTAGATTGTTAGTTGGTGTCATCTTTGTTGATCCCTGGACATTTCACTAGTGCCAGATTTCTCTTTAAACTATAATGGCTCCCTCTAATATGGTATCTCTTTTCTTGTTCTCCTCTATTCTTCCTCTGAGTCAATCTTCCTGCTCTCTAATGTCCTCCTCTCCCCTCCTCTTCTCCCCTTCTCTTTCTCCTAGCTCCCTCTCCCCTCCCCTATGCTCCCAATTTGCTCAGGAGATCTTGTCCCCTTCCCCTTCTAGGGGGGGGGACCATGTATGTCCCTCTTAGGGTCCTCCTTGTTTCCTAGCTTTTCTGGCAGTGTGGATTGTAGGCTGGTTATCCTTTGCTCTATGTCTAAAATCCACACATGAGTGAGTACATACCATGTTTGTCTTTTTGTGATTGGGTTACCTCACTCAGGATGGTTTCTTCTAGTTCCATCCATTTGCCTGTGATTTTCAAGATTCCATTGTCTGCTCTCTGGCATGGAGCATGGAGGCCAGGATGCTGAAAACTCATACAATGGTTGCACAGCACTGTGCCATGCTTACTGCCACCACACCGGCTTGTGTTTCCCTGGCTGCGCGTTCCTGGCGGCAGGCCAGTATGTTTCACTACCAGAGGGACAGCAGTTCTCAATTCCCCATATTAAGCACTTAAGACATATTTTTCCTTCCTTAATGAAGTCATACCACTTCTTTCTCTGAGGAACAAGTGCATAGCCCCAAGGAATGCCAGTGTCTGTCTGGATGGGCAAGATATGTTCAAAACAGAAACAGGGAGGGAAGCTTGAAGGACAGATGTCCTTGAAGTTGTGGTGGCAGCAGGCCCCAGGCCACTGGGAGGCAGGCAAGATTAGTACTGAGTGCATTCCGGGGATGTGTTGTAAAAGGCTGGTATCACTTTGATGAGGCAGAATGTGGGAGAGAGAAACATGGGGCAGGGTGTGCCAACATAAAGCAGAGATAAGGTGACTGATTCAGAAAGCAGCTGTACAAGGAAAGAAACCAGGATGCTGATATGAAAACCTCATGAGGGAGGGGCATTGGATAGGACACTCTCTTCCCAGAGAAAGGACTGGGACAGTGAGAGGTGGAGGCAGAGCCTCAGGAACCACTTGTTTTCAGGTTCATTCAGGGACGGATGTTGTATTGTCCAGGTAGTAAGGTGAGATGGGGTATGGAAAGAAAGCAGGATTATAAATTGCATGTGACCCTGATATAGAAGGACAGAAGGGGGTGGGGGACACAGTTTCAGGGATAGAAGCAATGGATCAGAAGGGGTAGAGGCTGAGGGGTGAGGAGCAGGCACGAAGGCTGGTACTGAGCCAAGCAAGGCCACTGATGAAGAAGCCCAGCTCAGTTCCAGGCATTTTCTGCTGTCCTGAATCCACGAAGCTGAGCTCATTAAGTCAGCATGATGTGTCCTGTCGTCTGTGCAAATGTGGAGACGAAACCACCCTTAGAAGGCAGAGAGAGGCTTCATTGGGTGAGGTGCTGTCCATGAGGCTGCAGAACTCCCAGGGACTGAGAATCAAACCAGGACAGTGCCCTTGTATTGGCAGAGGCTGTGGGAAGCTCTGCCAAGCTGCAGGCTACCACCAGGCTTCTCAGTGCAGTGGAATTGGGCTTTCTCTGAGTCATGAAGACACTATATTGTGTGAATGAAACTCTCCCAACCTAATACCAAGAGATGTACAAAATAAACCATTTTTCTAGAAATCTCTCTCTCTCTCTCTCTCTCTCTCTCTCTCTCTCTCTCTCTCTCTCTCTCTCTCTCTCTCCTCTCTTTCAACTTTGTTTCTATCAGGAGAGAGAGGAGGGCTGGGACTAAAGGATGTGCTAGTTTTAGCCTTCTCAATCCAGGGGAGGTATAAACTTTATGCTTATGACAGTCCGAATAAAACCACAAACAGAACAGGTTTCAATACTTGTTCTTAGGATGGCAGGGTGAGTACCGCAGGAAAAGGGGACTTGGATATGGACCAACTGCTTGACAAGATAACCAGCATCACCCCAAGGTTTTTTTATTTACCCCGTTACTCAGCCCTGTTTCCACAAATGGAAGAAATCTTTGCAAATAGTTGTGTTTTAGTATTCACTTACCTAAGCTAAACGATTTGAAATAAATCTGACTTCCAGTTTGTGTTTAAAATGAGATGTCAATGAATGAAGTCTGAAATCAGTTAAGTATGTTAACCCAGACATAGCTAAGGCACTATTTAGGAACCTCATTATATATGCAAAGTGTGTTTGAAGTTCAAAGTATTCCCAAAATGAAAGAACATTTTTCGCTAGGCATAGTAATAAAATAAGGTAGATGTTTAAATATGTTGGTCTTCTTATGTCAGAAAATTTAAGTTATAAATGCATGAAAAGTTAAGTTTCGTACTTCATACAGAAGTAAATGTTTTAAAATTAGGGCATTAATATCCCCGAGACACAATGCATTTAAAGGGAAAAAGTATGCAAAGTTGTGTGTGCTTTAAAATTATAGTCAGAACTGAGTAAACGGATAAAGCACACATCTACTGGAAGCCCTGTAAAGTCCTTCTCTGTCTGAGTTTCTCTGTACCTTCCTTATTTCTTAGTTTCCTTATCTATAGGGCTACCAGAGTTGGATCAGCCTTAAAAGGCATGTTGAGTTGGCCTTTTTGATTCTTTTGTTCTTGCTTTCTGGACTGGGGCTTGAGATAACAAGGGCTACAGTGACCTTGATCTTGCTGTATATCTGAAGCCAGCTGCAAGCTCAAGGTCCCTCTCCCTCAGCCCAGAGAACTGGGGGTGTGCCACCACACCTGGCTTTGCTCTTCTGTCAAGTGCTTATCAGTTCCAACACTGCAAACAAGTGTTAATTGTGAAGATGCTTCTACTATTTTATTTTCCCTGCAGCCAAACCCACCCACTCGATGTTCTTTGGCAGGGAATTACAGACTTCATCAAGGATTTATTTCATACCAACGATAAACACGGTACACTAAGGATGTTGTGCCAGAGATTAATATTTCAACTTTCCCATGGTTCACAAAAATTTAGGTCCCTTGCACGGTCACTCTGACTCAGAGAAGACCAGGCACAGAGAGGCTGTTGTCTCACACTAGCCTCCACTGATGTCAAAGGCTTCAGCCTCAATGCTTTTTCCTGGGTGGGGGGTTTCAGTCAGTCTATGGATCACGGGTATTTCTAGTGTTAGCCTGACTCAGCCACATGTAGATCCTAGATAGTGAGGTCAATAGTTATGGGAGGTGCACTGATGGGGGATGTCCTTCTGTATGTATGTTTCTCTTATTGGTTGATGAATTAAACACTGATTTTGCCAGTAGCTAGGTAAGAAGTATAGGTGGGGTTACCAGAGGAGGAGAATGCTGGGGAAAGGATGCAGAGAGAGGCCGCCAGGAGATGCCATGTAGAGGCAGAAGGAGTAACATGCTGGGGCATTACTGGGTAAGCCAAGAGCACATGGGAATACTTAGATTAATAGAATTGGGTTTACAGTGCACCTCTGGAGAGAACACGGTGAACATTGTGAACAGTTTCCCCAAATAGAGGTTCTAGAATTGCTACGCAATTGACAATGACCAAGGCCTTCCAAGACATTCCATCAATATTTTTAGGGTGGTGGTTTTTGGTACCTGAGCAGGCTGGGAATGGCAGACTTTATACTCTTGAAAACCCTTGGGACAATCTAATGCATGTGTGTCATCTGCCCCCAGTCCTGCTAGCACAGCAGGGCTCCTGGAAGCATCTTGCAACCCTCTTGGGGGATAGGGCTTGAGGAGCAACCCTGGGGAGCAACTCATTTATTTCCTAAGAGCATGGGACCAGTTCTTTCAGAAGAAAGAGAATGCCAAGCCTGTTCTCAACACCAGGAGTACAGATCCATGGTTATGCAGGCATTTGATTTCTCAGTTCCAAAGCTGGGATAACATTTGCACTTTGACATTCTCTTCATGCCTGCTTTTGCATATGTCTATATCTGCCATTTTATCAGGTTTGTTGGGTTATGAGGGGACAATGTCAAAACTGCCAGTAGATAGTGTTTGTGTCCTTCCACACATCAGTTCAGTTCGGATGTAAACCCTGATTTGTCATCTGTGTTTCCGAGAAGGTTAAATAGAACATAGAAAAGAGTGGCCACTTGATAGTCACACACTCATTTTTGCTCTGAGGTCAATTAATCTACAATGATGGTCCTTTATTATACGTAAAAGTCAAACCATAGCCAGTCCACCCAGCCAAGCATGTTCTATAAAGGGAGGACTCATGGGAGGACAGAAGCTGAGCCCAGAATGGGTGATGCCCATGATTTCAGGGGTGACTAAAATCTTAGCTCTGTTTTGCCTCACAGGGCAACTGCATCAGTGTCTTGGGTTTCAGAGTTATTACTTAACAATGCAGCTGAACTCAACACCACACAGATCATACGGTGCATCTCCACCCTTCATCCCCTCCATCGTGTCCTCGGTTCTCCCTCATCAGATGTATCTGACCAGCTGTGATCATTCTTTTGACTCAGTGCTCTCTGATCTTCAGATAGATGCCAACTACTGGGTGGCAGAAATTCCCAAGGTTATCCTGCTGGCCTCAGCTGCCAGCCATGCAGTGAGGATCAGATGCCTGTATGGACGCCAGTTCCAAAGGCCTATTCTGGAAAGGTCTAGCGATCGTCCTGGGCAGTCAGGAATAACACATTCAGTCAGGAATGCTTGGTGAGAATGGCAGAGAAGGCACTGATTGGCACCCGTGTTTAATAGAAAACTGCATTTCAGCCTTGGCTGGAACATCTTGTTAGATTCCCAAGCCCTGCTTTCTGCCAGTCTTTAAGAATCGTGCTGCAGCCTCATGCAATAGAGAAGATGAGTGTATCAACTTTAATTGTTGATATTTTAGAGGACCTAACTGCTACTTTGTTTTTTAAAACACCATTATTTTATTGTTCTCATAGGTGTACATGTCTGATGTGCATATGTGCACAAGAATCCAGGCATCTGAGGAGGCCAGAGGCCTTAAAGCCCCTGGAACTTGAATTGTAGATGGCTGTGAGCTGCTTGATGTGTGTGCTGAGAACTGAACTTGAGTCTTCTGGAAGAGCAGCCAGTGCTCTTAACCACTGAACCATCTCTCCACTCTTGACTATTGCTAAAAGTTGCTAGGGATAAATACTGGTTCCACTGCCAGAGGTCCCATAGACTGCCCTGGCCTCCCAACTGACACCCACATTCAGGGGGTCTGGTTTTGGTTCCCCAGCTGTCAGACTAGGGTCTGTGTGCTCCCACTTGCTCAGGTCTACTGTTTCTGTGGTGGAAGGGGGGTGGGATGGGAGGTTGGTGGGGGGCATGGGAGGACGGGAGGGAGAGGGAACTGGGATTGGTATGGAAAATAAGGTTGTTTAATTTAAATAAAAACAAACAAACAAACAAAGAAGTTTCTGGGGAAGACTCTTTCTCAGTTTTAATGTGGTGCCATGCCTTTAAATGTTTGGCTTTACTACATACCCAGAAGTGTGTACTAGAACAAAATTATAAATCCCATTGTTTTTCTGGTAATCTTTTCATATGGGCAACTTACTTAGATTGTATTGGATATTAAACTCAAGGTAAAATTAAGAAAATTTGGTGACCTGGAAAGTATAGTCATACTGATTCCCTGGTTTCACTGTATCTAAGTGCTGCCTAGCATGAACCTTTCTAATGTCTAGTTTTCATATTTGTTTGGCAGGATGGACTTGAGGTAGAAGAGAAGGTGTTAACTCTATGAAACCAATCCCTTGTGTTACTCCAAGAGTTTTCTTACAGCTGCTGCTGATGGATCTGGGGTTGGGCAAATAGTCAGTTGGGCAAAGACTGGTTCAGTCAAAACATTCTTGCTACTAAATTGGACAACTCTAAAGAGAAATAATCTAGAGCTGGAAAGAGTTCAAGGGCAGAGTTCAAGTTGGGAAGTATGAAGGGAAGCAAGGGTGGGAAAGAAAAAAACCACAAGAGCATGCAAGTGGGCAAACACTCAGACGGAGGAAAAAAAGATTAAGGACGGATTCAATCACCTCAGTTCAAAACTCACCAATTCTCTATCCCAGTCCTTCAATTTTACAGACTAGAAAAGAGATTCAAAAGTGACATGGACTTTGCATGGGGGATAGCTGTCTCCATATAGTTTATGGGTTTTTACCTCTCCTGTCCCATGGTACTGTCACTGTACTATCATAGACTACACTTGGCAGGACCACTTGAGTGTGTCACAAATTGGTATCTGTAGGAAATGGGAAGTACTCAGGAGTGCTGGGGGACTTCCTAAGACAAGACGTTCCCTGGGTGCCATATCTGTGTCCAGAAAGGACAGAAATGTGGGACACTGTCAAGACACAACTGGTGACCCCGGTGCAATGGGTGACCTGAAGAGAGAGGAGAGAAAAGGCGAAGACAATATTTTTAATGGCTGAAGTTTCCCAAGTATGATGAAAAGCATTAGTCCACTATACAAAGAAGCTCAATAAATCCAACCACAATGAAAGCAAAAAGACACAGTTAAAATGTAGAAAAGCAAAGAAGAAAATCCCGGGGATCACTGTGACAAACAAGCATTCACAGGCAGAGGGATGGGCGGCCCCAGCATCCGGCAAGAATCTCACACCCAACACTGCCACCTCTCCAGTAACGACACCCAGACAGACAAAGGCAGAGAATGTCAGTCGGTTCACTCACACGGGGAGAAGGGTGTGCCTCATGCCAGCATGTGGCTCCATGGTGCAACTTAAATGTGGGTGCAAGCACAGGGATCAGGCGAAGACAGCCTTATTGCACAGAGCAAAGGAGCTGGACCAGTGGTTCTCAACTTGGGGGTCGTGACCCCTTTAAGGGTTAAACAACCTTCTCACAGGGGTTGCATATCAGATATCCTACATATCAGACATTTACATTATGATTCATAGCAATAGCAAAATTACAGTTATGCAGCAGCAATGAAGTAATTTTATGGTTGGTGGTCACCACAATATGAAGAACTGTATTAAAGGGTCGCAGCATTAGGAAGCTTGAGAACCACTGGTCCTGAAGCAATGGGAATGAAGAGGATCAGAAACACTCAGTGACAACAATGACATGACAAACTTCATAAAGATACACCTGCCTGGCTTTTGAATTTCATCATCTTTCAAAAACATAAGATTATACAAAGCTATAATTACAACAAAATAGATATACCAAAACTCCTTAATATTTAGACTTCTGTTGCAAATAGTACCATTAGCAAGCTAAGAAAACAACCCACAGGGTGGGATAAACGATGCATGGCAATAAAGTCCTGTAAACGGTGGGCAGCACATTCAGTGCTCTATTTCACTAGCCAGTAAAGACGTACAGTCAAAACCACAGTAAGATTCCACTTCAAGTTACTGATGGGCTGCAGCGCAAAAGAGAATATTAAGTGTTGGCAGGGATGTGGAGAAACTGAATTTCTGAGATGAAGAACTGGTAAGAATGATAAATATTACTGACAAGAGAGTTCTGGACACAGTCTAGTTACATCCAGGAAGTAAGCATGGAGTGGCTGTGTGCTTATCCAACACTCCTTGGTAGAGATTCTAGAAGTGTAATTGGAAACCACACAGAGGCATAGACATAAATATTCATAGCAGCATGGCTGCTAGATTATAATAAAAAAAGGAAACCCGATGCTTATTCCCCAAAGAAGGACAACTAAAACACATTATGTTCATATACCAAAATATTATGTAGTCACAAGAGGGCACTGATTTACTTACATGAAGAAACCTTGAAGCCTTCCCCTGAATGACAGGAACAAGATATGCCAAGTCACATGCATGTCTGACCCTAGCTACATGAAGTGCCCAGAGAAGATAAATCTACAAAGAAATTAGAAAATGGTGGATGGGTTTGGGCAGCTGGCGATGCTTAAGCTGCACTGAATTTCTTCTGAACAATAGACACGGTCCATCAGTCACTGTGGCCATAGTTGCACAGCTCTGTAAATGTGCTAAATGACCTTGAACTTGACACTTTGAGTGGATTTTATGGTAAGCAAGACATATCTCAATACAGGAGTATAAATAATGATAGAAGTAGGGCTCAGGCAGCCTTAGACAGGATCTTAGTTTCACAACATCAAATATATCTGGACCTGCTTCAAATGGTGCCAGATGTTAATCCCTTTTCTAAAGGTATCAGGACTATTTGGCCTGTTCTTTCAGCCTGGTGAGAAATAAGTGTCCGGGTGATATACTTCCTGTAACAAAGTGTGCCTTTTACCTTGGGCTAAAAACACATTTCTCACCCCACTCCAATGACTTGTGGCAGAAATACCATTAAAAAAAAATGTTCCGTATTTTTGTGTCTCAGAAAGTAACATGGTGTATAGTCTGTCTAGAAGAGTGCTTTCCCTCAGCTTTTAGTTGTATACAGTAGCAAATGTGTTCCGTGTGCCGCTGCTTCCTTCTCTCTGTATAAATCCTCCAAGTGGGGGAGGTGAGTTTCTAGTTCAGCTCGTTCAGCTTGGTGGTTGTCTCAATGAACATGCACTCCTTTGCCACACAGGTGCTTTTAGTATGTGAACCGCCTGCAACTCTGGACTTGCCGAGGGAAGCCTATCTCCCGAGCTTGCTCAGGGTGTGCCAGAATACCCCAACAGCACCTTGAGGACATTAGCTTTGCCAGCCTTGCTAGCTTCATGAGTCTTCACACCAAGTGGGCAAAGGCGTTGAGAAAAGCCACTCGGGGTGCTGCTTGGGATTTGGGTGAATATGAGTCTGAGACATTTTGAGACCGGTTGCCGTTGGCTCAAAAAGCCCCCTGGGTACATGAAGGATTGCAGAGTGCTGTGGACAGTATGGTTCACTGCTGGGAACTTCATGTGTGTGTCCGCCCAGAGGACTGAAGACAGTGTGGTGATATTGGCTCAAAGGATTTCACCATCTGTATCCATCTCAGATTCTGCGGTCCTCCCCACCTCACTGTTAAGTCAGGGAGCTGAAGACTCCTCTTCTGTTTTCCATATTTGTCAGCTGTATCGCGTGGCAGTGGTTGAGTGGCTTGTTCTGGGAGTATGGAGAGGCAGGCCTATTGTGGAATATTATTTTAAGGTGTGTTACATTTGTTTATGCTATGGAACATTTGTTTTAACTTTGCAAAGATGTGTTACATTCCTTTATGTTGCATTTGTTTACCTCTGTGGATCTGTGAGCACCAGAGTGACAGGTATGGCCATGTAGAAGTGTGGCAGGAATCCTAACAGCCAAAACTACATATGTATATATCCTGGCTTCTGATTTTTTTCTCTGTGAATTGCAATGCACTTCTCCAATTCATAGGCGGAGAGAAACAGAAATTTTCTCTCCCTAGTTCTTCTAGTCAAGACTATGCAGAAACTAGTATCTTTTTATAAATTCCCCTTCTCATGGCTTTTTTGGTAAAGTGACAAGCACTGGACCTGAGATTTCAGTTGCAAGAGTATTATTGGATAGCTGGTGCCATGGTTCTCAGGAATCGAGTACAACGGCCTAGGTCAGCATTTAGTCACTAAGTCCTGTGGAACCTTAGCCTCCTGGCTTTCATATTTCTCAACTGTAAACAACAGGACTGGCCCTCTAGGATTGATTGATAAGGCATGTGTGACCATATACAGACCTGAATAGAACATGCTTGTCAACGGTGTCCTCATCAGAGGTCTGGCTCTGCCTATGTGCCTATGTCCTGTATGAGGGTTGGCCTCTGTTCAGGTGATGTCTTTATACATCCCTGGCATCAAAGAAATGAGACAACAGGTAGCTTTGGCTGTTAGGTAAGTTATCAGAGCTGTGGGATGATGTGGTATTTACAGAAACAGGGTCTTCCTCTGGGGGCTCCTTTGGCTCCTTCTCCCCCAGTGTGAAAGGTTCTAGAGAAAGTTTTTTTGTTTTGTTTATGACTTCTACCACACTACTGCACCATCATACCTGTCCCTCTGTTGCTCATAGCATAGAAATCTGGCCCACCATATAGGCAGAAGTTATGCCAGGCCCATGCCACATACCATCAGGTGTTTTAGACAGGCAGAGAATCACAGCTTCCCTGCCTGGCCATGGGACCAGGGCATGAGAACAAGGAGCCACATGTCCAGAGGGTGCACATGGAGAACGAGTAAAGCCAAGTTCTTTGTCATCATGTTATCATTTAGGCAGGATGCTGAGCAATGTCCATGGCAGGACAAATGGAAGTCTGGAGCAAACCAGTGCTCAAAAGAGCTTTGCCCTGCCTCCTTCATCACATACCCCCTGACCCAAGTTCAAGAACTTAATGTCCTACTGTTATGGGTTGAGTTGTGTCCTTTCTACAAGAGACATGTAGGAATTCTAACCCCCCCACCATCTCCCAGAATGTGACCATATATCTCTACAGAGCTCATCAATGTAAAATGAGGATGTTACGGCAGGCCCTGATCCAAAGGGATTGGTATCCTTGTATCTTTCTAGAAGGAGGAGGAGGAAGATGGGGAGAGGGAGGAGATGGTGGTGGTGCTGAAGGAGAAATGGTTGAGATGTGCCAGAGAAATGCCATGGGGGGGGTAAAAGGAAAACCAAAAAGGGTGACTTTGGGGAAGAGAACAGCCCCCACCTATATCTTCATCTTCCTGTTCAGAAGATGGGAAGACAGATTTTCCGTGTAGAATTTGTCTACCTTGTGGTATTTTTCTACAGCTTCCCTGGTACACCACTGAACGCAGGAATGCTAAGTTCTTTGGAGCATGGAGGATGGCACTAACAGCTGAGTGATGTGTTTGCTCTGTGCCTTGTGTAGTAGCAAGGCCTTTATGACTTCCCAGTACAAAGGCTCTTACAAGGCAGCTCTGATATAACTCCACCTCCTATGACTTCTTTAGTGTACAAAGGCATCTGGAGCAATTATGTTCTCTGATGATGAGCAAACAAGGTGGGTGTTCCAGTCAGAGGCAGCTTCCATGCCCAAGTGAGGCATTGTCTGAGAACACCACATAGAAAGGGAGGGTGCGCGGAACGAGAGAGGGGTGTTCTCCATGGACAGCCTGTGTCCTCACAGTACACAAGCCAAGGCACCTTCTGATGGTAACCCCAGTTATGATCATAGCTCTACCTTCAGGTCAGCTTGCAGCATGGTGATGAACTGGGGTCAGAAGACCACCTGGGGTGCCAGTAAAACTTGGAGATGGAGTCTAGCTGTATGCCTAGGAAGCTGAGAACTAGCACATTCTGCCTTCAACTATGATTTGGTCACTGCATACCTATCTCTCGTCCCCAGTGCAAGGGAGGCAACCCAGAGTTTTTCCCTGATACTGAATTTAGCTAAAGATTTAGGACATTTAGCCGGGCGTTGGTGGTGCATGCCTTTAATCCCAGCACTTGGGAGGCAGAGGCAGGTGGATCTCTGTGAGTTTGAGGCCAGCCTGGTCTCCAGAGCGAGTGCCAGGATAGCTCCAAAGCTACACAGAGAAACCCTGTCTTGAAAAAAAAAAAAAAAAAGAGATTTAGGACATTTGCACAATATTCAGCACCCTGATAGAGTCCACAGTATTTCTTCTGGATAAGCACACAGTAAATTGAGCACAAGCCACTGTTTGCTCCCAGCCCAATCAGGAAAAACATTTTTTTTTTTTTTTTGTAACATAAATTCGCAGTCCAGAGGGGCATGAGCCATGGTGGTAACACAATACTGAATGGGAACACGAAGTCCTTGCTGTGGAGTGGAACCTAGGGTCCACAGCAGGACCCTTCTGGTGACCTTTTGGCTCTGCCTTCTTTTCCAGTGTCCAACTTGACTTTTGGAGAGCACTCCTGGGAAATGCTCTGAGAGCAGTTACAACCATTGTAATCCATAGACTGCTGGGGCTCAGGGGTTAATTAAGGGTCTACAGTCAGAATCCAACACCATGCTGAGCTTTAAGGAAGCTCCTGGGGTGAGGATGAGGAGCTGGTTGATTTTTTTTTTTTTTTTTTTTTTTTAGTCTTCTTGGGTCCTTTCTCCTTTGCCCTTGTTTCTGACCTCAGTTTCCTTTTTATCAATAAACTCATCCTCAGATAAAACAATTAGGCTTGGGCTGTGGGGCACAGGGCACATCCATATTCTTTTCTTTCAATTTATAAACTTTATTTTTTTTAATTTCAAATTAAAAAAACATTATGCACCAAAATTAACCAGACCCCAAATCTATACCACTCATTCTTTTTTTTTTCAATCAGGTGTTTTCTTTCTTTCTTTTTCATTTAAATTAGAAACAAGATTGTTTTACATGTCAATCCTAGTTCCCTCTCCCTCCCCTCCTCTCCTACCCCCCACTAACACCCTTCCTATCCCATACCCTTTCTGCTACCCAGGGAGTCTGTCATATCCTTTGGGTTAGGGCATAGGCCCGACCCCTGTGTCTAGGCTGAGAGAGTATCCCTCTATGTGGAATAGGCTCCCAAAGTCCATTCTTTTGCTAGGGATAAGTATTGATCTACTACCAGAGGCCCCATAGATTTCCGAGGCCTCCTCACTGACACCCACATTCATGGGGTTTGAATCAGTCCCATGCTGGTTTCCCAGCTATCAGTCTGGGGTCCATGAGCTCTCCCTTGTTCAGGTCAGCTGTTTCTGTGTGTTTTTCCAGCCTGGTCTGACCCTTTTGCTCATGGTTCCTCCCTCTGTGCAACTGGATTCCAGTTCAGTTCAGTGTTTAGCTGTGGGTGTCTGCTTCTACTTCCATCAGCTGCTGGATGAAGGCTCTAGGATGGCATACAAGGTAGTCATCAATCTCATTATCAGGGGAGGACATTTAAGGCAGCCTTTCCACTGTTGCTTAGAATGGTAATTTACAGGCAAATGGATGGAACTAGAAGAAACCATCCTGAGTGAGGTAACCCAGTCACAAAATGACAAACATGGTATGTACTCACTCATAAATGGATTTTAGACACAGAGCAAAGGATTACCAGCCTACAATCCACACTGCCAGAGAAGCCAGGAAACAAGGAGGACTCCAAGGAAGACATACATGGTCCCCTGGAGAAGGGGAAAGGGACAAGATCTCCTGAGCAAATTGGGAGCAAATTGGGGCAGGGGAGAGGGAACTAGGAGAATGAGAAGGGGAGAAGAGGAGGGGTGAGGAGGATATGAGGGATCAGGAAGGTTGGGTCCGGGGAAGAATAGAGGAGAGCAAGAAAAGAGATAATATAATAGAGGGAGCCGTTATACATTTAAAGAGAAATCAGGTACCAGGGAAATGTCCAGAGATCTACAAAGATGACACCAACTAACAATCTAACCACTCATTCTTAACTTGATTTTTACCCTGGAGCACTGTTTCCCTTTTCTGTGAATCTTGGAAGTCCATATCAGTAAAGGCCTTTCACATCTTGCTCCTCTAAGGGTTTATGTTTTTAGACAGGGGAGTCCTGGGAGTCTGTAGATTTAGTTCCCCATTTTTGTTGAGTAACCTGTTTCCATGACAACAAGCGGCACACTAGGCCTCACCAAATTTTGGTAGAGCTCTGGCCCCGTAGGCCTCTCTATTTGCCTTCCCAGTAAGCCAACTGTGGGTTTCACCAGGTATTTTGCTACTGTCTGATCTGACCAGTCTTCTCATACCCAGTTGCCCAATGCTGTCAGTAGCCTGCGTTTCAGGTTTTCTTGAATGGCTTGCCACTTCCAGATACTAATTCCTTGGGTCCTTACGGCTACATGGTCTGTTAAACAGACCTAACTTGCATCTTAGCTGCAATTTCAGAGGATGACAGGAGCAGCTGGAGGAAGGGGTCCTGCTTCTAGACTCATTCACCTTGATGTCTGTCACTGTACTGACTATGGTCAGCATTTTCTAAACCCAAGAGCAGAGTGCAGGGAAGCTTGTGGGTGAGTTTTTTAAATTAATTAATAAATTTTTCGAGACTGGGTTTCTCTGTGTAGCTTTGGAGCCTGTCCTGGAACTCACTCTGTAGACCAGGCTGGCCTGGAACTCATAGAGATCAGCCTGCCTCTGCTTCCTGAGAGCTGGGATTGAAGGGTGTGTGCCATCACCACCATCCGGCTGGTGTGTGAGTCTTGGTGGGCGTCGTCCTTCCCTCTTACTGGTTACAGCTTTATCACATGGCCATAATAAACCACAAGGAAACTGGGAGCATTCTGGTTGTGTTGTGTGCCAGGAAGACGAGAATTTGGTGAGTAGCTGGCCATTTCTGCCACTGGTGAGTATGTGGGGTATCCAGGGCTCAAATTTAGTCCTCAGGTGTAAGGACATACATACAGCCAGGGTATTCCTTGTCACATAGACAAGGCTGCTGTAGACATCTGGGCATTGGGTAATGTTCAGGTACATCTTATTGCTGAAGGCAGCGACTCGGCAAGCGTGTGGAGAATTTGCATTCCTAGCATGCTTCGAAATTCTAACCAGTAGGTTTTCTAGAAGGGCTGGATCTGTAGAGAAGCTGGTAGAGGGAAGCAATGAATTGACACAATGAGCTATTGTTCTCCAGCAATGAACTGTTTACACACAGAAAGCAGGTAGTTGTTGGACAGTGTGAATATGACTTGGGGGCAACAGTTACCTCATGTTTAAGGAGGGGCAGAGGTCATTGCAGCTGAATATTTGAGCAATACACTGCTTCAAGAGCCCCAAATTGCTGGATGTGGTTGCCACACACACCTTTAATTGCCACACTCCAGATGCAGGCTGATCTCTGAGACAGAGATCTAGGCCAGCCTAGTCTACAAAGAAAGTTCTAGGCCAACCAGAGCTACATAGTGAACCCCTGTCTCAACAAACGAACAGACAAGAAACACAATGAAGCAAACACCTCAAAACATGCTCTTGCATTTTGAAATGCTTTCTCTTTGATTGTTCTCCAGGGTCACTGGCCTGCAAGCTCCTTCAGCCTCAGCACTGATCCCTGGGTCAGGTCTCTGCTCTAGCCTGGCTCTGACAAGAGCATCATGAAAGCTAAAACACTTCCGGAGGTTCCTTCTCCAGTCAAGATGTCTTGCTCTGGGTCTAGCTCATTTCCTTCAGAGTTGGGCACACCCTGGAATGTACAAGTGGGGGCCGATTCATGTTTATAGGATTTCCCCACTCCTGCTCTTATAAAAACACCAAAGCCAAGGAATAGGCATCAGCAAGATGCTCCTCCAACAGAGACGATGACCTCGTGGGAAAGGGACTCACACCTGTATGCGTTGACTCTACAGTAGCACTGAGTTCTAACTCACCTCATGTGTGCAGAGCCACCTGCTCCTTCCATACCCTTCAAAGGTTCTCTCTCTTGTTGAGTTAGGCCTGGACACACATGTGCCCCGCTGCTAAAACCCTAAGATAGGCTGATATAACACAGATGGACAACACTGTTCATACCTCAGAGGCTCACATTACCTGGAGACAAAACTGGATTTTTTTTTTCACAGTCCATGTACAATGGAGGGATGGGGACGGGTTATAGAGTGGTTCCAATTAGATTCTGACATAAGCCAATAAACTCTTTAGATAGTTGACATTCTTTTTTTAATTCAGTTTTGTTTCAACGAAACTTCAAAGCAAGTTCCTTTAGGGAGAATGAGTGTTTGAAGCAATGTCTAACACTCAGCAAAGTGCTCCAGTTCACCTCCTCAGCCAGTGGGGGTTCGTGGGGGCTCTGCTCTTGAAGAACAGACTCAAAGTGATTGCCCGAACCAGAACATCCCAAACACTCGTGACTTCTCAATCACTTGGCAGGGGACATAGAGGGCTAAGCGTTTACTCCACTCTCTAACGCACATTTCCATTACTGTAAAATGGCGGAGGATCTTTTGGAGCCAACTATGTTTATTTTTCAAAATTTCTTCAACTAATTATTTCAAAGGGAAAGTCCTCAGCTTGGTTTGGGCCTTCCTCAGTTTGTTGTCTCAATGAACAAGATTCGCAACCTAAAATGAAGTTCACTGCCTGGATGGATGCCCCTTCATGGCTAAATGTAAGCTGCATTGTCAGGGTCTTGTTTTCAACCTTAACAATAAAAACGAAGGAACTCTCCAAGTGTCCTTAAGCAGTATTACTTAGGAAACTGAAAGGAAGCAGAATCACACTTCTGACTCTGGAAGGCTTTCATTGGCTTGGTGACGGTTAATAGCGTGTACTCTGATGCGCTTCTTAGGATGCTCCACTCATTCCTGGTCTACCAAAACTTTCTTCAAAGGTTATCCCAATTATGGCCAGTGACAGTCTTTACTGCACAAGGAAAACCTCGTCATGTCTGAGCTTGTTTAACTCCTATGCATAGAGGCAGCTCTCCCATGCCTTATTGGCACTGGCCAATCACTTTCGGGATCTTCTTTTCCATCTACTGACGCTGGTTTTTCCATGTTTCCCCCAATACTTCATCTCTGTGAAGCCTGCAGAAGCCCAGCAGATGGAGTGTCTCTGCTCAACAGCCTCTCTTGCAATAACTCCTCCTCTTTACCTCGCAGAGGATTATCCCTTTCTCCACCATCCACTAGGCCCGGTAGCTGTTGCCTTGATACACTCCTGATGAGGGGGCGGGGTCACTCCTGGGAACCAGGAACCCAGGGTCAGCTCCCATCCTTGGCACCATGGGTATTTTGTGGTCTGACTCTTGTGTTCTTGAGTCCTGACTCCAGGGTAGGCTGACCTCAGGTGAGAGTAGCAAATGGAAAGGGCAGAGGAATCCGTAGAGCTGGTAAAACCTGAGTATCTTCAGCTTCCAGCTGAGACTGTTATCCTGGTTTTACACTGTGTTATTAATATCAAGCTAAGTTTGTGTTGGAGTCTTCTGTCTGTGAATTGAAACTTAGCAATTCTTTGAATTATCGCGTTGCCTAGGTGGACACCACTCTAAGAGCTGAATGCCAGGTCTGCACATGGATGAGATATGTTGACCCAACTTTCTGGGCTGTTTCTGAATTTCCTCCATCTCCTGTATCCAGTGACCTTACTGTGAAGTCCAATGGAGACATGTATAATTAAATGGAGATACTTCAGTTCTTTTTCTGAGTGTTTGGCATTATCTGTCTGAAACGACAGCTGTTATCAAAAATCATCATAACCCATTTACTTTTTCGCAGGTGCTTAATTAAAATCTCCCTAAACTATTAGGAGATTCAGCTAGGTGAAGTCCATGCTGACTCAAACTAGTTTTAGCATATTACAAGCCAGAATGATTCAAGCAGAACATACACAGCATTTCAAATGCTCTAATTAAAAAGGAGAAAAAAAAATAGGATTATTTTCTTATGTATTCAGAGTCATTCTCCACAAACTGGAAGGAAAAAAAAACTCTTTAGAGTAACTAGAAGAGACCTGGAAAAGGTTTCTGGCTCTCTCAAGGACTAAGATTTTTCTAAATTGACATTTAACAAAATACAGACCGGAAACCAGTTTCAGGTAGAGCTTTTCACACCACGATATGAACAGCAAGTGAGGGCTCATGGTGTGCTGCCACCAGTAGTACAGGCAATACATGAAGCCACTGAATTACCTCTCAAGAATGAGACTCTCCAGAGGCTCCAAGAGCAGAGCCTGGCTCCAAGAGCAGAGCCTGGCTCCAAGAGCAGAGCCTGGCTCCAAATCCTCTGTCAATGCTTAACCAGGCTGGAGGGCAGCAGAGTGTCTCAGACTCCCCCTCCCCCCATCAGCCTCTGTGATCCCCAGAGTTGCCTATTTGATCTTCTCCAGTTGTGATGGCTTGAATGAGAATGGCCCTATGGACTCATATATTTGAATACTTGGTACCCAGTTAGTGGAACTTTTTGGGAAGGACCTAGAGGGTGTGACCTTGTGGGAAGAGGTGTGTCACCAGGGGTGGAGCTAGAGATTTCAAAAGGCTTGTACCATCCCAAGTTTCTGTCTTTTACTTGTGGGTCAAGATGTGAGCTCTCAGTTACTGCTCCAATTCCATGCTTGCCTGCCTGCTGCCATGCTCCCTGTCATGATGATCATAGATTCTACCCCTTTGAAACTAAATCAATATTCTTTTTCTTCTATAAGCTGCCTTGGACATGCACTCTTATCATAGTGGTAGAAAAGTAGCTAAGACAGACACATTAGGCTGTTACTAGCCCCACATTTAGAGTGGAAACCAAAGCTCAGGTCTGGACAGATGGGCTGTTTACAGCAGGCCTAGTGTAAGGCTTATATACTACACGCCCTCTGAGGGAGCTGTGTATTTATTATTGTTCTTGATGGGTAGGATGTTTTCCAATTCCCAAGGTACCCTAGCTCTAAGGAAGTTGTCACATTCGACATGTGATTATTTCACAACCACTAGTTATGACCACTTTTGATAATGAAGATGTGTGGTTATAAGTAAACACTAATCCATACCTGTTCTAAACTCAATAACACACTTGGTGGGGGGCTGTCAAGTCAGGAACCTGAATCCCCTTGAAAAGAAGGTCACATGAGCTTGACATCTGCATGGAGACTTAGGATTGAGATACCACCCACACCTGCATCCACAGTCGCCTAAGTGGGCATGCCCCTTCTCCAAGGATTGCTATTAACTAACAAGCTGTTATAACCTTAGCATTAGCTCATTTTCCCAGTCACCAGAAAATGAAGAAAGTTACTACTGGATCAGTTTGCTCAAAATTACTTTTGTGCTGGAGAAATGGTTCAGCTGTTGAAGGCCGAAGTTAACCACCGAAATGTCAGAAATTCCTCTTTCTCCATTGATGACAAACCTAGACTCCAGCTTTCCTCCTGGAATGACATAAGTGGGACTAACTGTTTGCTTTATCTTATGTTATTTTGAGTAATTGTCAATCATGAATACTGAGCTTCCGTGTGACATTTTATTTTTATTTTTTATTTATATTTTTATTTGAATTAGAAACAAGATTGTTTTACATGACAATCCCAGTTCCCTTGTCCCTCCTGTCCTCCCCTACTACCCCCACCAACTAAAACCCTACCTATCACATATCCTTTCTGCTTCCCCTGGATGGTGAGGCCTTCCATAGGGTGTCATCAGAGTCTATTGTATCCTTTGGGATAGGGCCTAGGCCCACCCCTGTGTGTCTTGGCTCAGGGAGTATTCCTCTATGTGGAATGGGCTCCCAAAGTCCACACCTATGCTAGGGATAAGTACTGAACTACTACAGGAGGTCCCGTAGATTTCCGAGGTTTCCTCACTGAAACCCATGTTCCTGGGGTCTGGATCAGTCCCATGCTGGTATCCCAGCTATCAGTCCGGGGAGCAAGAGTTCCCCGATGTTCAGGTCAGCTGTTTCTGTGGGTTTCACCAGAAGGCGAAAGGTCTGGACCCCTTTGCTCTTCACTCCTCCTTCTCTGCATCTGGATTCCAGTTCAGTTCAGTGATTAGTTGTGGGTGTCAGCTTTTACTTCCACCAGCTGCTGGATGAGGGCTATCGGGTGGCATATAAGTCAGTCATCAATCTCATTATCAGGGGAGGACATTTACCGTGTGACATTTTAACACATGCATATTCACTGATCAAATCCAGGCACTTCCTAATCACTCCTAACCCCCCTCCTGTGTTAGCCACATTTCTCATTGCTGGCACAAAATGCCTAACAAAAAACACCTTGGGGAATATTTTCGGCTCATGGTTTCAGACAGTTCTGTCCATCATGGTGGTGGAGGCATGGTGGCCAGTGTTAGAGGCAGCTGCCCAAATTGCATTTGCATCTGCATCTGTACCAGTCTGTCCCATTACCACAGTCCCCAAATAATTTTTTTCTGGAGGGGCATAATAGGAATGGAAATTATTTGATTTTCCTCGATAAGGATGAAGCCATAATTTAGGCTTAGGATAAGAAACTAAGTGTCTTGTCCTGTCTCAAAGGAGACATGAAAGCTAAATGGGATTGCTGTAGACAAGCTGTTAGCATCAGGACCTGAGCTGTCAGAAACCAGAAGATAATGTTCTACACAGGCCATTTCCCCCTAGCTGCTATGTTGGCATGTGGCCTCTGGACTAGGAGGCCCTCCTTGCTTACTGGGGCTGCTTGTTCAGCATGAGCCATAACATGGTTGCACCACGGGGCACATGATCAAGAGACCATCATGTACTAGGGGCCTCAGGTAAAATACTCTCCGACTAGATGTCACATCAGTAGTTGTTGGGTAGGCGGGCCTGGGAAATTAATTACAACACAGCTCAGGGCAACCTCAGCTTATCAGAGACCAGAGTAACAGATCAGCTTGAGGCCTCCCAGGGGATTGACTGGGTCTTAGAGGGACCAAGGACCAAAGTCCAATGAGAAAACAGTGACATCATTCAGGGAACAGGTAAGAGAGGGAAAGAGCCAGGAAGAGGGGAAAGAGGAGTTAAGAGTAGTGCATCCACTCAAAACAGGGAGCAGTTTTAGGTTGTGCTGCTGAGAGGTAAAATATCTGGAGTCTGCAATGTGAGCCTAGAGAGAGGGAGGCCTGGCGATAAAGGCTGCTAAACAGATAGAGCCCTATTCCTTCCACCTGCCACTTTTTCTTCAACCTTTCCCAGAGCTTTGGACTGAACTCTCTCCCCAAAGCATCGTGGTTGGGACTCTGAGCCTTAAGAGGCCGAGAGAGAATGTATATGAGAGCCAAACAGGACACAGGACTTCAGTCCTACAATCACAGGTGTGGATGGAAGCAGCCATGATCTATCTCTTGTTAGTCTTTTCAAGACCCCCAAGCAGAGTACCTAGTCTAGCTGTGACCAGACCTGACCTGCAAACACTGTGGGGTGCAAAGCAGTGCTGTCTCAAACAGAATTTTTTGTTGTGTATTAGTAGCAG
Organism: Cricetulus griseus; assembly: GCF_003668045.3. NCBI lineage: Eukaryota > Metazoa > Chordata > Mammalia > Rodentia > Cricetidae > Cricetulus > Cricetulus griseus. Next base: position 66,861,888 of record NW_023276807.1, on the reverse strand, counting down.
AATAGGAATTGTAGCTAAAAGGCCCTGGAAGGTGAGATGTAAAGCCCCCTTGGAACTGCAAAGGACTCTCTGTGGCTGCAGTTTGCATGGACGTGCTCTATGGACAGACATGCTTGGAGAAGGAGAAATGCATTTGTCAGGGTTTCAGAATACAGTGCTCTGGAAGCAGAAGACATACTCAGGGTTAGGTGGGGGACAACTCAGAATGGATCAGGTGGTACTAGTGTGTAGGGAGCTCAGCACAGTTCAGCTATGGAAGCAGCAATGCTGGGCACCAGCACAGCTAGGGAGGTGTCTCCACCTGCTGTCACTGCTCCAGTTTGTGCAAAATGACACTAACAGCAATCAGCTTAGAAAACACCCCAGCCCCTTTTGTAGGATAACCTTCATTAGCAATCTCACAAGACTTCCCTATATTCTTAAGAGCTCGCTTTTCTTTGTCTCCGCAAAGGTTTGCAGAGATTAAAGAGGGCTGTAGGCACAGTTTGCAACACTGCAGGAGAGAAAGTGATCTCATTACTATTGACTTCAATCATAGCAGGATAAACAGATTAGCTGTGGTTATCTGAACATAATACAGGCAAGCTCTGCTTCTACACATTTTTCTGTTTGAAACAGAATTATATGCAAAAGTTATGAGTTACAATTATTGCACCTGTCCCCATCCCATCCCATTCTCCCTGCTCCAAACTAATGTGTAACCCTGCATAGGTGCCTAAAGAAGCAACTGGCGGGCACCAGGAAAGAAGCCATCAAAGTTGCCTCATCTTAAATTGGAGATGCTCCCTAGACATTACCAAGGATAAATGCTGCAGAGATGAAAATGGAGAATCAAATGTGTGAAGTCACAAGCATAATGGGACATTATGTATAGAAGAGACTGAGGCTTGAATGAACTCATGGCTGAAGACTAGGCCCAGGTGTACTGACTCCAGCTTACCATTCTTTCCTGTCATTCTAAGTTTGTTTTAAAAGGTAGCACGAAGTGTGGGGAATAACAGAAGTCATATGACATTTACATATGTGTATATTCTGTACCTTGGTCTTCCTCAGGACCTGTGTGGTTAAGTGACTAATGCTTTTAGAGCTCAACATTTACACACTGGTGGCTGTTCCCTTAATATAAAGGACAAAACAAGAAAAACAGATTCTTTATACTATTTCTAACATAGATAAGAGCTATATTGTTTATTTAATAAAATGTCAATTTTTTAATTTGACAGGCATTAGAAAAAATCAGGTTTTATGTAGTAATTCAAAACATATGTGACGATAAGCAAGTGAAAACACTTCAATTTTACCCGTTTCTCACTTAATACCTTACCTACAATACAAAAACACAGAAATAAATTAGATAGAAACGTCTTCAATGTATCCAATTTGTGTCACAAAGAAAATAAATCTTTATGTACAAGAATGAAGTCTCAGTTCGTGTCATATTTGTATTTAACATCTTCTTGTTAGACAGTAGGTAGCTCTTCTTAAAGACACAATACTTTATTCGCTGTTTTGTTTTTCAGGAAGAATATGTGTGATCCAATAATTAAAAAAAGCTGAGATTACTTTTGCATGGTCTGTAAGGCAAAAACAAAAACAGAACAAACAAAAAAATAAAATCATAAATAATAATAACTATTTTATAGGTTTGAGCCCTTGGGCCCAGAGAATACTCTGAAACAATGTAATAAAATGCCATTTTGGCATAAAAAAAGTGGACAGTGATACAACGCAAATGAAAATAAAAAAGAAAATAGAAGTTCGTGTCAAGGAAAGAAATAGAATCCTAAGCGGTGTGTACCAGGAGTTAGTTGCACAGCCTTTGGCTTTCATGATGGCAATGCTGTGCCAGGACACCAAAACTCAGCCAAGGGGACAAAGCACATTTCCAACATCACCTCCACCCTCCAGTCCCTTCCTAAGGAGTCATGACTTTTCTCCAACATCAGGTTTTATAGTCACACTGTGCTGCATGTGAGTGACATCTAGAGTTTAGTTTAGGATGGTTCTACTTCTAAAGTTCACAGCTACAGAGAATACAAGCTAACCCTGAGCCTGGAGGTAGAGGGTGGGGGCAGAGGGGACCCCTCCCCAGGTCTGGCCAAACCCCAGGGCTGCCCTTGATGTGGTCTGTCTGATGCTTTACTTCCTAACTATGTAGTATACAGTATCCGGGAGTCCTGGTGCTGAGGTGGGGTGTCCAAGTTCCCCTTTATTTCACACAGCCCTCTGAGATTCTCCTAATGCTTTATTAATTATTATTATTATTATTATTATTATTATTATTGCCCGGGGACAAGGTGTTTGACCTGTTTCTTTTTTCTCTATTGGGATAATGTAAGGAAGCTCCACACAGTGAATACAGGGGGTTCAGTGCAGACATTCCCACCTCGTCATACGTGTCTGAGCGTGACAGAGGTCAGCTCAGCAAATGGCATCCAGACTCATAAAGGGGTCTGTGACAACAAAGGAACAAGGGAGTGTGAGTCTGAGCTTTCCTTAGCACCCATGTGGCCCTCACACCCTGAAGGCAGTGAGCCTGTGAAAGGGGTCTGAGCCCCTTTGCAGTGGGGCCTCTGTGGGCTCAGAAGAGAATCCCCAGCAATGGGGAGAAGATAACGTGGGCAGGACACATGTGCCTGCTTTTAAGTTCAGACCCTAGGGCTGACGCACACTGCTACTAGACTTCATAAGCTCACTTACGGAGAATAAAACCTGATCCCAAAGAGTTGCACAGGCCACATCTCCTTAGGTAACCCTGGTATTTAAGAATTTAATGTCTTATTGTTTGTGAAACTGTTCCACAAAATAGCTTGACACAGAAACAATTTGAAGTGCATATCCTACCTGGTGCTTTGAGGGAACCCATGTTAAAAGAACAGATTCATGTACAAGCTTCAGCTCTATCGACTGCTTGTGGCAAATGTGTCTGAAATCTAATCTGTTCAATAACCTTAAGGCAGAATCAGTGACTCCAACAATGCAGAGTCTCCCCCCTCAAGCACACACCCCAGATGTGCCTCAGGATAGATACATGAAGGTCTTATGATATGCCAGAACAGGACAATCTCATAAGACGTTCCCATTAGTTTAACTGAATAAAACTAGCTTCAAACAGTTCGCTTTTTAAAACAGTTCTCGAGTTTGTGTGTGTGTGTGTGTGTGTGTGTGTGTGTGTGTGTGTGTGTGTGTGTGTGCATGTGTGCATGTGTGCATGTGTGCATGTGTGGTGTGGTGTGTGTGTGGTTATGTGGTGTGGTATGTATGATTACGTGGCATGTGGTGTGGTGTGGTGTGTGTGGTCCATGTGGTGGTGGTATGGTGTGTGGTTGGTTATGTGGTGTGCGGTATGATGTGTGTGGTTATGTGGTATGTGGTGTGGTTATGTGGTGTGTGACATGGTATGTGTGGTATGTGGTATGTTACGTGTGGTGTGCGGTGTGGTATGTAATGTGTGGTGAGTGTGATTATGTGGTGTGTGGTGTAGTATGCATGGTATGTGGTTATGTGGTTATGTGGTGTGTGGTGTGGGGTGTGGTATGTGTGGTCCTGTGCGTGCAGAAGCCAAAGCAAGATTTCAGGCGTCTTCCTCTATGGCTTCCATCTTATTAAGATAGTACCTCTTGCTGAAATGGAAGCTCACCATTGGATAGGCCAGCTGGCCAGTGATCTGGGATCTGTCTGTCTTCACTGCATTGCTGGAGACTCAGGCACATGCGTTCATTCCTCTCTTTCTGGGTGGGGGCTGGGATTCACATTTGGGCTCCCATGCATATATAGTGAGTGCTCATATCCACTGAGCCATCTCCTTAACCTTGACTTTTTTTTTTCTTTTTTTTTTTAATAAAACTCCTTTGCAGTTGTTTGGTATAAGACGTTAATGGATGTTTAAATTTGTCAAATACTTAATACAGTAAGCACAATAATGGCAACTAGCCTCAGGTCTGTTAGGTGGTGGTTCTTGCTTTCAGGGGAGCATCTGAGTTTTCTTTTTCTGCGATGCACACTGTACTTCCCATGAGCTTCTTTGGTCCTACTGCCTTCTTCAGTTTCCTTCCCTATGTGTTCTCTCACCTGGTCTGTCATGGGTCATCTTTGCTCAAGTCTCTTATGATTCCTTATTCATCCGTCATAAAGAAGCCTTTGTCCTCTACCTTCCCCTCAGCTCTATCCAGGTGACCACTGACTCTCAGACTCCTCCAGAGTCCATCCAGGTGACCACTGACCCTCATCCTTCTCCGATCCTTCTGGACAAACCCTGGGCCTCTAACAGGACCACACACCAAGCCTGATAACACACATACTACAGCTTGCATACAGCAGGGAACCAAAAATGATTGGAGAAGTGAAAAAGGAAAGACCACTGTAGTAATCTAATACTCTTTCTAACTGTCCCCACGGTGAGATTTTAATAAGGCACCAAGATCTTTGGAAGACAGAAAACTTCACCCTCTACCAAATCAGCAGAGAAAAGAGGAAAAAATGAATTATTCTACTTCCAATTAAACGTAGAGTTCCCCCTCCCAATGAAAACTTTTAACTCAAAGACCAAAAATTAGATGACATGCATTTTTGCATCCATTATGAGACATCTTTTTATGCCAACCATAAGCACATAGAGCCCCTTTCTCTGAGGGTTCTATTCCTCTGGGTCTTTTGAGTATCTTTTTATGCTCAGGTCCAGGGAACATCCTTAAGTAGACGCTGTGGTACTTACCAGGGGGCATTGCACAGTGCTCTGGGAACATCTCCAGAGCGCTCTGCAGTCTCTCAGTGTCCTGCAGAAGCAGCAGAGTTTTCATGTGGTCCAGAATGAGCACATCGGAGGCAGGCATGCGCCGAGACTCGAGGAGGTGAAGCAGCTCTTCAGCTGTTTCTATACACACAGCTGGATCGAAGCCTTCAGAAGTATCTGGAACAAGTCCCACAGAACCTGAGTTTCAAGATAAACTTTCAATTCTTTAAGAGTCCTCAAATACACATTCCTCTGGTGATGAGATGTACGGAATATAACGAGCTCCCAGGAGATAACTGGAATAGAACTATGGAAAGAAAGATGATAATGTGCCACTATTGGAACGACACCGGAATGTTGGCTCGTGTGTGTCTGATCTTTTAAACACCTCCTGAGCATAACACAGTGGTCGGAGTCAGAGACAGCAGCAGGAAGAAACAGACAAGGAAACAAAGCTCAAAGGCATGCTACAGGTCTTTAAAAACATCAGCAACAGAGCAAGAGTTCTGGCTGTTTAGCACAAATCAAGGAAACCCACCCAAGAGGCCAGCTTTGTTTGTTCTCTGAAAGGTCCATTGGTCTAGGTGTCTGTCTTGGAAAGACAATAAGGTCTTTTTTCTTTGGCTCTTTTAAAGATCTTTTAAACTTTCCATTTGTTGACTTATTATTTTTAGTCACTTCATTTTCACATGTACACCTGGTTCTTATTTGCCTCATCACTGCCTTTTCCTGCTGCCATCACCACTCTTTGTGGTCCTGTGTCACATGTTTTCCATCCCCTCTGCTGTCCCTCCCTTCCCACTTTCTTTGGCTCTCTTCCTCCATCTCATGGTCCCCTTACTAAAGAGGGGCGGTGCTTGTATATCCGAGTCTGGGTTGTTTCACTGAACATCATGATGATCTTAGCTCCAGTTTCCTGTAAGGGTCACAGTTTCAATCTCTTTGCATCTGGATACAATTCCACTGTAGTATGTACCTAATTTTCTTTGCCAGTTTCAGGGTTTACTTTGTCACCAGCCTTCTGTGGTTGATGGTGTTAGTACTTGTGGTGGTTTGAATAAGAGTGGCCAACACAGGCTCAGAGATTTGAATGCTTGGTCACCAGGGAGTGTCGCTATTAGGAGGTGTGGCCTTGCTGGAATAGGTGTGGCTTTGTGGAAGGAAGTATGTCACAGCGGGGGGGGGGGTGTGGTGTGGTGTGGTGTGGTGGTGGTCTTTGAGGTTTCAGAAGCTCAAGCAAGGCCAACTGTCTCTCTCTTCCTGCTGCCTGCAGATCAAGATGTAGCACTCTCAGCTCCTCCAGCACCATGTCTGCCTATGTGCCACCATGGTCTCCTCCATGATAATACTGAACTAAATCTCTGAAACTGTCAGCCAATCCCATTGCAATGTTTTCCTTTATAAGAATTGCTGTGGTCAGCAATAAACACTGAATAGTGGTGGTGCACGCTTTTAATCCCAGCACTCGGGAGGGAGAGGCAGGTAGATCTCTGTGGGTTCGAGACTAGTCTGGTCTACAAGAGCTAGTTCCAGGACAGCCTCCAAAGTCACAGAGAAATCCTGTCTCAAAACAACAACAACAACAAAAAAGACAGTCTTGCTGGAGTATGTATGTCCTTCACCTGGTTGAAAAGTTCAGCTGTCATCTCTAGAAACAGTTCCTGTTATGTCTACTCTCTTCCTGAATTATGGTTGTGTGAGTGTTAGACCTCCTGCTGTGTCAGGTGCATTTCACACACAAATCAGGAATATTTTTACATTAGTGTAAACAGTTACTTATCACATGACTATATATGTCTCAGTTGTACTTTTTTTTTTAAAGATTTATTTATTTATTAATGTATACAACATTCTGCCTCCATGTATGTCTGCAGGCCTGAAGAGGGCACCAGATCTTATTATGGATGGTCGTGAGCCACCATGTGTTTGCTGGGAATTGAACTCAGGACCTCTGGAAGAGCAGCCAGTGCTCTTAACCTCTAAGCCATCTCTCCAGCCCCCTCAGTTGTACTTTTAAGAACATTTAGTATCTGGCTGAAATTTGCATCTACCACACCCTCTACCATAATGCTCTTGTACACTGTAAAGATTTGTTACTCGTATTGGTTTAATAAAGTACTGACTGGCCAGTAACCAGGCAGGAAGTATAGGTGGGGCAACCAGACTAGAAGAATTCTGGGAAGAGGAAGGGCAGAGACACAGTCGCTAGCCAGACCCAGAGGAAGCAAGATGAGAATGCCTTACTGAGAAAATGTACCAAGCCAAGTGGCTAAACATAGGTAAGAATTATGGGTTAAGTTGTAAGAGCTTGTTAGTAATAAGCCTGAGCTATAGGCCAAACAGTTTATAATTAATATAAGCCTCTGTGTGTTTATTTGTGATTGAACGGCTGCAGGAACTGGGCAGGACAGAAACTTCTGTCAACAGCCATTCAAATGGGGGAGCAAACTCTCAGTGCATCTCTTTCTGAATGTGATCACAGTGGATCCTGATTGGCACTTGCTCTTTCTGGTCCTTAGGTCAAATGCTAATAAAACAGTATGAAAATGAACAATTGTCAACCATGAGAATAAATATTTTTTTTCATATCCTATAAGTATATATACAATGACTCAGAAATGCTTACAGAAAACTCAAGTCAGCAAGTTCTATATGAAAAAGTGACCCTCCAGGAAAAAGCCATGGCTCTTCTATTTCTCTGGTAGCTAATAAAAACAAGCTGCCAGCTGGAATGGTCTTCGTTTAGAAACACAGACTCGAACACCAACATATCCCAAAGCCTGACCTTAGAGAAATAAAGCTATTAGCTCACTCCTCACGTGGAGCCCCCAATTTCACCAAGGGAACACAACTTTACTGAGGGAGCATTGACTTCACAGCACTGGCTGTTATTTCTCCCAAGGTGCACAGGAGAGATAACATGGGCTAATGTAGTTTCATGTTAGAAAGAATTGAAATGTCCTGGGTTTCAGCTTGAATCTTACTGTTTACTTGGAACACTGTGATGGTCAGTCCCAACTGTCAACTAGAATCAGCTGTGAGACGGTCTACAGTGGACTATACTAGATAGGGCTAGTTAAAATGGGAAGCTCCATCCACTGTGGGTGGGCATTGTTTTAGACTTGGATCCTGGACTGTACAAAAGGGAGAAAGAGAGATGAGGACAAACATCCACTGCTCCCTTCTTCCTGATTGTGGATGCCATAGGACCAGCAGCCTGAAGCTCCCCAGCCCTGACTTCCCCACCATGATGAATTTATATGTTATTTTAAACATATAAAAGCCAATCAGCCCCCCTCTTCTTCCCTAAGTTACTCTGATATCTCATCAGATATGACTTACACTTTAATGTGTTTTATACAGTAACAGTAAGTATTTTACTACACTTAGTTATTCTTCCTAATACTAAATGGATGTCACTATCCAAAGGAAGACATGGGTAGGGACACTTACCATCATAAAAATAAATTTCTTGTGTTGACTTGAGAAAACTCAGGATGCCTTCTGCCTTGCTGTTGGCAAGTTCAATGTCTTCCTGGGTGGCATCTGTGACGGAGCCCTCCTGGTCATCTTCGGCCTCTCCTCCTGTGACATCATCTGCATCTGCCTCACTGCTGCTCTCAGGCTGATACATGAAACTGACCCCAAAGGTCTTTGTCACTAAGCCGGCTGCTTTCTTCCTCCTCAGCTGCAGCTTCTTTTTCAGCTTCTTTCTTTTGTTTTTGCTCATTGTGGGGGTATCTGCATGCATTTTCTCTTGTAAAAGACCTGGCTGTGTCTCTAGTTCTGCTTGCTTTATCACAACATCATTAGGGTTTTTAATATTTTTCTTGGATTTGTGCCTTCTGACTCTTCTCCTTTTTGGTTGGTCATGAAGATCTGGCTCTGTTAAAAAAAAATCCAGATAGAGTAATTTTTAGTATGATAGAACCATAACAACCATATTTAACTTAAATACATCTACTACCAGGATTTTTATAGTTTCAGTACAAAAGGAATTTAAACAACTTACTTCAGTGAGTCTTAACCTTACCTTAAGTGATCACACCAGTTAAACCTTAGTATAAACCTGGATTCAAATGAATATCCTTATTCCCCCGCCTTACAAAAAATATACACACTCACAGCTACTAGAATTGTGACATCTAGTGTGTGTTTTTAGGGATATAATTGTTGTTTTATTAATGCAAAATTTAAACTTCCATGGCCCTGGAATAAGAGCATATGAACTAGTCTTATTTATTTACTTAATTATTTTGCTTGAGATAGGGACTTTCTATATAGCTGAGACAGGGCTGTTTTTAAATTTGAGATTGTCTTGGAGACTCTTGAGACTGTATATGAAGACTATGAAGACTGTATATGGAGACTGTGAAAAAATACTACACAAAATTCTGCATTCCATCACACATATATCTGACAGGTTTGAAGGTCACTAAACACACAGGCCACTGACATGGCATTCTTCTCATCACAGGTAACTCATGTGCTATGGGCCCTGACTGAACAGATCTACAATTGCAAAGTGTGCCTATACCTTGTGCTTTGGTTTTCAGACTATTCTAAATTTTAGGAAATTCTTGCTTGAGATTTCTGAGCTGTAGCCTCTTGAGAAATCAAGTTTAACCAAAGTGCAGCTTACTGACCTCACAGGAAACTGCCTAGCAGGGCCCTTTCTCTGTTTGTACACTAGAGTCCTCATGTGTAGCCAACTCCCATGGAGATGTGTAAGCAGTTCCAGCATGCTTCATCCACCTTGGAAACACACAAGACTCTGTCTTTTAGTGAGCGTGAACCCTTCTCTCTTTCACCTGACATGGATCATTCCAGCTTTGTGCCCTTGATGGATTAGATGCTGTGTTGTGAGAACGGTGAGCAATCCCATTGCTATTTTTGAATAAGAGTTCTCAGTTTTCTCCTGACACACTTAGCAACAGTATCTATGAAACCTACTGCTACCTCAAACTTGACATGAGGCCAAACTATGCCTCATGAAATCATGGTATTAGATTATGGTCTAGCTCATAAATTGCTTTCCTTAATCGATGGTAGATTTTTGAAGAGTATTTTGCCATTTCATTTGCAAGTATGAATTGATACCAGGGGCCTGCTAAGTGTGGCTGACAGATCAATGTTGATTTCAAGTATCTTTGACTTCCTGACCATGAAATGGTCTATTAAATATTCATGGCCCCAAAGTGACTACTGTTTGTGGAACTGTTTTTTCTTGAGTTTATTTTACAACAGAAAAAATTATTCTTACTGGTGTCTTTAGAAATAGTTAATGTTAGTAATTTGGAGAACAGAATCTACAGAGATTTTTATCATCTCAAAGGAAGAGTGCACCAGGGAAGCAGTGTGACAGGTCCCTGGTGTGTAAGTCCTCATTGCTCACCAAAGAGGGTGGGCAGAGGCTCTGCAGTTATCCTCAGGCTATTTGTGAGCACCTCCCTCCCCGCTGGAAGCCACCTCCAGGACTATAGCTAGCTGCCAACTTTGTTCTTTGTGGTTCATTCCTTTTTCAAGTGGTCATACCATAATACGAACAGCTGTCACATTGAGAATAATTACAGTACTGTTCTGCTAGTTAAAAAAAGACTATAAAGTAGTCATTTTAAAAGATGGCAATAGCAAAACAGCTTTCAAATGATGTATTTACCATACTTTATTTTCAAATAAATATATGTGTGCTATTGAAAAGGAAAACTTAAAGTGACTGTTAACCCAGACCTGGGAAGCCCACTATGGTCACTCTGGATGAGAAGAGTGCAGACTACTTGTACTCTGCTGTACTTATCTGATGTCTATGTTTAAAATATTGAACATCTACTGCCTTATAACGAGGAAAACTTATTTTAAACTTGAAATTATGACATCTCAAAATGTATAGGCTGCCATTAAGTCATTCTTGGATGTATTTGTTAATCACAAGAGGAAAGAAAACCAAGGGTAAGCCTTTGTCTTAAGTAGATAGAGGTCTAGGGATACAAGGGATACAAGGGATATACCTCAATGGTTAAGTATGTGTCTAATATAAAGGAGGAGGCTCTGGACTATCATCAGCACTGAAAAGCAAAATGAATATATATATATATATACATATATATATATGCACACACACACATATATATATTATATGTTTATACATATACACACACATACACACATATGTATGTATATATATGGCTCTCTCTCCACTGGTATGAATCTCTACAATTCCTCTAGTCTGTTTCTTAATCGTTTATCTACTCCAGTCCACTTCCTGGTGCTTCTTTTATCCTCAGCTTGCTCCTTTTCATTATAAATCTTTGTAAGCATGAACACCAGTAACTAACTACACGTCAGAGTCTATACTGGGCTGTTTGGAGATTTCCTCTGCCAATGGAATTTGTCCAAATCTCTTCACTTTAGCCTCAGGCAGACTTACAAGGGCAAAAAGCAGCCACATGCTTCATCAAAATATCACAGGACCAGTCTCTAGGCCATATACTAACATTCTTCTCCTCTGAAACCTCTTGAGCCAGCCCCCCATGGTTCAGATCTTCCATGCTCCTCCTATTATGGTCCATTAAGTAGTGCTTAAAGCATTCAACTGCTTTTCTAATCCATAGTCCCAAGGTCCATATTCCTTCAAATAAAAACATGTCAGGTCTCTCACGGCAATACCCCAGTCTCCAGCACAACTTCTGTCTTAGTTAGGATTTCTATTGTTGTGAAGAGACACCATGACCACAGCAATTCTTATAAAGGAAAACATTTAACTGTGCTGGCTTATAGTAATAGTTTTGAGTAGAGACCCAAAGCAAGCATCGGAAAGACAATTGCGTCACCCATGAAGGAATAATTTTCACCAGAACACGTGAGAAGCCAAGTGCATTGCTTACTTCTGTGTCCCTATAACACCACCACCAACACCATCAACAGTTTAGAGCAGAGATGTGGGCTCCTGCAGAGCATCTTGGTGTGGGAGCATGTGGCAGAAGCTGTTCCTCACTTGTTGGAAGGCAGTATGCAAAGGAAGGCTGGCAACACAGGAAGGTGTCACGGTAAGTCACCACCTCCCACCTTTCTCCACCTCCCAATAATACCATCATAAGAACCCACCAAAGGATTAATTAATGGATTAGCTCAGAGTCCTTCAGCCCTGTGATGGAAACCCCTTCACAGACATACCCAGAGCTTTGACTAACACCCTAGTCATTTCTTAATCCAACTAGCATGATAATTCAAATTAGCCATCACACAAAATAATCTCAGTTAATTCACAAACTGAAACATGAATTTCCAACCCCATTGATCCAGCACTGGGGCAAGGAAAACAACCAATGCACACAGAATCCTGGACAGGAAGCCTGGGATGATGGTCACCAGGACTTTGACCACAGAGGAGACAGAATTATAGCCCATCTCATTTAACTACAGGCCTTTAAGGCAGAGTTGATGGCATACTTCTTATTTTAAAGTAATGATAGATTGGAATTCCTGCTCATTGCACATCAGAAGTGTCAGATATGGCCACAATAAAGAGTTTCCTGTTTTGTTTCCAAGGGACAGTGGCCTTCTCCTCAGCAGATAGCTGCTGAGTACAGGTTTCGTTTTTTAGATCAGACCTGGGAACTCTGCTCCCCCCCACCCCCCACCCAGACAGGGTTTCTCTGTGTAGACCTAGCTGTCCTAGAACTAGCTCTTGTAGACCAGGCTGACCTTGAACTCACAGAGATCCACCTACCTCTGTCTCCCTAGTGCTGGGATTAAAGGTGTGCGCCACCACTGCCTAGGGAACTCTACTCTTTGGTTCTTTCCTATTTCCTCACACCAGAGGTTCATGTTAATTGCACATAAATACAAGTGCTGACTTATTCTAGAGCCATCCATGTTCCTGATTCTTTGTTTGTCTGGAAATGATCTGCTATAAGAACTCAGTTGGTCCAACCTAAACTGGGTGACAGTCCCATCTTCTAAGCCGCCACTCTAACAGGGTTCTCCAGTGTGCCTCCTTCCCTAGTGCTTCCAGACTACTGAGGCCTTTCTCCAGGCCTGGGAATCTTTCCTTCGAACTGTCATGAATGATGAGCCCGTTTCTTGTTGCAGGGAAGAGAGAGACACAGACACAGACCACTCAGCTCAACCACACTTTGAACGGAGTCTGTACTAAAGCCTGCTGGTGACTGCCTGTAGAGAAACACTTCTCATGGAGCAGCCTCGGATAGATTTTACAGGGAGTTTCTAAAGGTAAAGAACAGAAAAACTACTTCCTGGTTGGCAATTGCAGGGGGAGTAAAGCAAGCAAGCAAGCAAGCAAGCAAGCAAGCAAGCAAGCAAGCAAGCAGTTTAACAGAAGCTAGAAGCATGCAGTTAGTTAGGGCATTTTTCTATTATTATTATTATTATTATTATTATTATTACTACTACTACTACTTTTTTTTTTACTATTTTCTTATTTTTACTGAAAATAGATTCTTTTCTTATAGTTTTTCCTTTCTCTACTTCTTCCAGCTCCTACCCAGTTCCAGATCAACTCCCTTTCCATCTCTCATTAGAAAAGAACAGGCTTCTGGTGCATGCCTTTAATCCCAGCACTCGGGAGGCAGAGGCAGGAGGATCTCTGTGAGTTTGAGACCAGCCTGGTCTTCAGAGAAAGTGCCAGGATAGGCTCCAAAGCTACACAGAGAAACCCTGTTTCGAAAAACAAAAAAAAAAAAATAAAAGAAAAAAAAAAAAAAGAAAAGAACAGGCTTCTAAGTGACAACATGACAAAATAAAATATATTAATATGAAACAAAAACTTTCACATGGAAGTTGGACATGGCAACCCAATAGGGGGGAAAAAGTCCTAAGAGCAGAGAAAAGATCAGAGACCCACTCATTCTCACATAACAACACTAAACAACACTCATAACAACACTAAAGTAATGGCTACAGCCCATTCTAAGAGGACCTGGTGCAGACTTGTGTAGCCATGTGCTTGCTGCTTCAGTCTCTGTGAGCTCATGTGTGTCATGCTTAGTTGATTCAGAGAGCCTTGTTCTCTTGTATCCTGCATCCCCTCTGGCTCTTCTATTCCATCTGCCTCCTCTTCTACAGGGTTTCCTGAACTCTGAGGAGAGTGATTTGATGGAGACCTCCCATTTAGACTTTTCTTGCATAATGTCTGGCTGTGGGTCTCTGCATGTGTTCCTGTCTGCTGCTGGAGGAAGCTTCTCTGATGATGACTGGATAAAGCACTGATCTATGAGTACAGCAGAATATCAGTAAGGAGTCATTTTATTGACTTGTTTTGATCAGTCATGTTTGGTTTTACCCTAGGTCTCTGGTTTTTGGTCACTCAAGCAGTGTCAGATATGAGTTCCTTCTCATGGAGTGGGCCTTAGAGCAAATCAGACATTGGTTGCTTACTTCCACGTGTTCTATGCCATCATTGCCCTAGTATATTTTGCAGGCAGGACAGATTGTAGGTCATAGGTTTTGTGGCTGGACTGGTGTCCATGTTTCTCTTTTGGCGGCCTACAGAGTACCTTCCTGCACTGAAGAGACTACAATGTAGGGGTGAAGGCTTCATGTAGGCACCATATGATCACCTGATTTTTGATAAATAAGATGGAAATGTACACCGGAAAAAGATAGCATCTTCAACAAATGGTGCTGGTCAGACTGGATGTCTGCATGTAGAAGAATGCAAATAGATCCATATTTGTCACCCTGCATCAAACTCAACTCCAAATGGATCAAAGACTTACACATAAAACTAGATACACTGAACCTGACAGAAGAGAAAGTGGGGAATAACTTTGATAGCTGGGGCATTTTGACCCCGAGTTTCTGAATGGGGTTGGGTTCTTTCCCACCAGACTTTTCATGATGTGGGTAGAAAAGGTGTGTGTGTGTGTGTGTGTGTGTGTGTGTGTGTGTGTGTGTGTGCATGTGTGTGGGGTGAGGGGTCAGTTTCTGGTTAAACCAAAGTTGGCCCCAGCTGAGACAAGATAGAGGAAACTTTGCTTTGTCACATCTCCTAGTCACTGTGGGTAGGCAGGGGACTAACGTTCACAGTGGCCAGCTGGCATACAAGGCTATCCTTACTTGATGTATGCAGGAATGCAGAGCCCCCAGGGTCACTCCCTACCCTAGGTCTATGGTGCCATACTTGAGTCTTCCCCTTCCTCCTATTAAATCTCCAGACATCAATATTTATTATCATGAAAGAAGGGTTATTTCATAGAATTTGCAAACTTTTACATGGTATTTTCCCTCAGTTTGAATGTAAAAATAGGTTTTAGAATTTTTCTGGAAGTCCTAATTAAAACTGTTAAATATTCAAGTGTCCTCCCATCCCATGGCAAGTTGCACACATCTCTTTTAAAAAGACCATTTCAGAAATGCTCAGCTTTGAGGATGGGGAGTTTGGCCAGTAAACTTATGATGGGACCAAATAGTGGCTCTGCTGCAGTTCACAGGCTAACATCAGATGACTCTATTCTGGGCTAACAAACTGCATTTCTTTATCCACAATGACAAAGTGATAAAAACATTCATTTAGTATTGAGCACGATCAAGTGGATGACACAGAAAAGAAACAACATTAATCAAATACATGGAGACTGTTTAAAAACAGAGCAGCAGAGAGGATAAAATAAACATAAATAAAAGACCTCATTTTATAAATTACATCACTGAATTCAATTTTCATTCTTAAACGCTTGCCTCAGTGACTAATGCTGCTGAGTTCCTGATGAAAAAGTAGTGACTTGGAGGTCTCAAACACAGCCCAGAAAGTGACAGTGACCCACCATGTCACGGGATGAGTACACAGGTCTGCACAGACAGTGACAGTGATCCACTATACTCTTTATCTGTTATGGTTTGAATGTCAAATGTCCCCTCAACAGGCTCACACTTTAACATTTTTTTCCCCTAGTTGGTGGCACTGTGTTGGGAGGTCATTGGGATTTTGTGTAAGGGACATGACCGGTGGAGGTAGTTACTGATGGCAGAACCCATCTGGGTTCTGGCCAGAGCTTTCTGTCCCCTGGCTGGTGTCATGTGAGAAGCAGCCACTGCAAGCTTGCCGCAGACTATATGACCCACTCATGCTGCCATGCTTTTCCACATGATGGACTGTAACCTCTGAACTATAAGCCAAAAGAACTCTGTCTTTCTTTAAGTTGCATCTTTCAAGTCTCTGGTCATGGTGACAAGAAAAGCAGCTAATGCACTGTCCCTGACCAGCACTACAGGGCATCTGGGAGTTATTCTCCTTAGAGTTTACAGAATTGCCGGGAGAGGCACTTGACCGTGGCCCAGGGTCTGGCACCAGTTCTGGATGTGCTGTAGGAGGAAAAGCATGTTGTCAGGATCCCGAAGAATGGTATCTGCATGCTCCTTTATCATGCTTTGGTGTGTGTGTGTGTGTGTGTGTGTGTGTGTGTGTGTGTGTGTGTGTGTGTGTGTGTGTGTGAGAGAGAGAGAGAGAGAGAGAGAGAGAGAGAGAGAGAGAGAGAGAGAGAGAGAGAGAGAAAGAGAGGGGGGTAAAGTATAGAATATTAGAATCAAAAGGGCACTAGATGTAGTCAGTAAAAAACATTGTGAAGGGTGAAAACTATCATTACTGGATTTAATGCATCTTGACTTTTAACTAGGCATTCACAGTGTTAGCTAGAGCCTGGGGTGACGCTCAGTGGATGACTTCTTTTCTTGCCTTGTGAAGTCCTGGATTTACTCTCTAGTTCCTCAAAACAAAACTACTCCCAGTGTTTACACAAGTTCCCTTCCCCCATTTTGAGACTGCATCTGCTATGATGATCTGGCTGGCCTTGAACTTGAGATCCCCTCCAATTTTGTCCTTTGGGTGCTGTTGGGTTAGTTCTTGTGTATTAGTGCAGGACTTAAAATTACTGTAATACTCTATTTCTTATGTATAACCTTCTTAAATATAGTATTATTTAAAAAACTGAATGTATGGCACCTATGAAATTTTCTAGTAAAACTTTAAAGCAAAACTTAAAAAAAGAGAAGTAGGCTAATAAATAAAAAATATTCCAAATGATGTGAATGTATCTCCAAGGTTTCTGTGTTAGAAACTTAACCCCTACACAACAATATAGAGGCTGGACCTTTGGGAAGAGGTCAGGCCATGAGAGTCCTGCCTTTGTGAGTGGATTCGGCCTTCACGGATAAAGCAGGCTCCTACTGAAAGGAAGAGTCTAGCCTCTTCCCTCTCCTGGCCACCTTGCCCAGCATTCTACCACAGATGATATAATACAAATGCCTTCATCAGATGTGGCCTTTTGATCCTAAGGGTTCCCAGGCGGGCAGCCCTTCCACAGGTCCTCAGGTCAATTCCCAGCAACCACAGGGTGGCTCACAACCATCTATAATGAGACAGGATGCCCTCTTCTGGTGTGCAGGCATACATAGAGTACTGTATACATAATCAATAAATCTGAAAAAAAAAAAGAAGAGTTTCCCAGGCTCCAGAAACATGAGGCAAACACATAGCTGTTCATTATAAATTACACAGCCTCTGGCATTCCTAATGGCAGAAGAAAAAACAAAGACTATTTGATTAAAAAAAAGTATTATGGAAATAGAAAAAAATCAATGCATTTGATTGCTAAAATGGAGGGATGAATCCATGATAACCATCTCAAGGATTCTACAAAATAGGCTGGGGCTTTCTGGATTTCTATTTTTGTGCTACCAAGAGAACACTCACAGGAGTTCTCAAGCTAAAGCTGCACAAGTGAAGACCTAGATGTGGAGACATTTGCTAGCAGACTCTCAGAGCTCCTGGGAGGTATGGACTGCTCTCAAGGACATGGCAGGCAGAGGCAGTTGAGCACATTGCATGCAGAAGAAGAGCTCTTGTGCAAGGAAGACCTCAGGAGATCAAGAAGCTGGTTACCTTGTGTGTCTGTATCCATGGTGTGTGTGGGGGAGCAATAAGTACACACCAATGTCAAGCCATTTCCGGCTCTGGTCCTATTACTCTTTGCAACCCACTACTATTGCCAAGATGGGATTGTATGCTTTCTCACCATGGAAATAGCTGTTCTCACCAACTGCATGATAAACAAAACCCCAGAAGGCACAGCCACTGGAGTTCACATCATTCACCAGAGGCCACATAGGGCTGGACAAGTTACACTTTCTGTCTGCACTCAGAGGTGGGCAAGATGATCTGTGCTATGAGTCGGCTCTTCCTGTTGTCTTTATGACAAGTGCTCAGAGGCGGTGATGACAGAAAGTCAGCCGAGGGCCTTGGCTGCACAGGAGCCCCACTGGAGCCTTTTCCATAAAAGCACAGAGTAGAAAGCCATGCCTTACTCTAGCAGAGTCTCAGGTGTGGGGGCTGTGTTGTAAATGTATCAGTTGGGGCCAGGCAACCCACAATTAGTTTCTCTCTGAGTTTTGACCAGGTGTGGCTTTCTGTAATAGTCTCCATTAAGACGGACATTCTTGATCCCTGCTGCAGCTGCCTAAGCTTTGCCAATGGAGTCAAACTGACATGAAGGAAGGAAAATCATTAAAGACTCCATTTTCCAGGTGCCAGGAAGGTCATAGCAGAGAGCAAGGAGAATCAAGAAGGTGATAACAGCTAACAGTTACATAAACAACTTAGGAAACCTTCCCCAGTACTTCTCTTCTCCTGTCTAAGAGACAGGGGCCCTTGGGCTGTGCCAAGCAGCCTTTTGGCTTGTCTTCTTAGGGGATTTTAGCTACACGCCCACTCAAAGCTCCAAAGGTCCACAATCCGACCCTCTTCACATGAGACAAATAAAAGCTGTAAGAAAATGTGCATGAGAGTGAACCAGAGAGGCATGGCTATTTACAACTTCTGAAGCATGAAGTTTGAAATGATGCTATCCCCACGACATGCCTCTCAAGACCTTATAATTAAAAAAATAGTAATAATCTAAATTTGCTGAAATTCTCTTAGCTGCTGTTGGGCACCTGCATTCTGGATACACTGCTGAGTGGAACTAGGTACTAAAAATAGCCATCGCCTTCTGATCAATTCTCACAGCTTACTTTAAAATGGCCTTGAGTTATGGGACACAGTTCAATCTGAATGACACTGAAAGAATACACAGGATAGCAGACAGGGAGAGGGAGTTAAAATATGACAATCTAGACACAGACCTTTTTATGATTTTAAATGCTAATGCCTGATAATTATTAGGTACTGTTCTGGTTAGCTTTGCTGTTGACTTGACACTACTGGGAAGGAGGATCCTCAGTTGAAGAACTGCCATCAGATGGCTTGTGGGTTTATCTATGGGGCATTTTCTCAGTTGCTTATTGATGCACAAAGGCCTGGCCCACCTTGGGCAGTGTCATCCCTAGGCATGTGAGCCTGTGCTGCATGGGAAGGCAGCTGAGCAGCCAGGGGAAAGGAACAAGTGAATGGCACTCTTCTAGGCTTTCTGCCTCAGCTCTTGGGACCAGATCCCTGTCTTCACTTCCTTCTCTGGTGTCCCTTGATGGGGAGCTGTAACCTGTGAGCCAAACAAACCCTTTCCTCTCCAACTTGGTTTTAGTCAGTGTTTTATCACAGCAATAAGAAACCTATCCATGACAGATGCCAACTAAGGAAACACCTACTTCAGCTCTTATTAAAGAAAAAAGATATTTTCATTGCTAAACTACACGCTTACTTTATAAATACTTGATAAGCATGGGGACAAATATATATCATTTAACTACTTTTAATAAGATTAATTCTTGGATTCCTTCCTGAAAAAGCTCTGATATGCTGAAGTAAGGTCCAATTTTTCTAGGTTAATATTTATATAAATATTTTAATTCTCTGTGTGAAGTTTATACTAGACAGATGCCATGACAGAGAAGGACAAATGGACACCAAGTCCCATACCTAACCAAGAAGCTATTTACAACTAGTAGCTGCTGGGAGGATGAAACCAGTTTTCTTCAACAGTGTGGCACTGGGCATACCAACCAGGTCAGACTACATGCATAGGAACAATTGGCTAACACAAAAGAGACTCCATGCCTGTTGCTTTCAATTTGTTTTGGGTTTTCTTTTCTTTTCTTTCTTTCTTCTTTTTTTTTTTAAGAGAAAGAATATGACGATAGGTAGGTGGGGAAGAGGATCTGGGAAGAGTTGGGGGAGGGGAAAGAAAAACTGAAAACAATAAAAAAAGAAGAGAAGGTGATACGTATAATGGCTGTTCAACAAGCACTTATTAAATGCCCAAATAAAAGTGTGTGTGTGTTGTTTTTATGTGGTGCATATATTTGTTATTATGAGTGTGTGTGAGGGCAGGTGCAGAAGCCAGAGGTTGATATTAGATGTCCTACCTCAGTTGTTCTTTATCTATTTTTGTGTCTTTGAGTCAGGGTCTCTAATGGAACCTAGTGTTCATTGAAATGGCCAGACCAAAATAAACCTAACCATGGAGGGGAAAGATCTCTACAAAGAAAACTTCAAACCTCTGAAGACAGAGAAGGAGAATAACACTAAAAATGGAAAGACATCTCACACTCGGGGATTGGTAGGCTCAATATTGTGAATTGGTACAAAAGTAGTTTACAGAATCAATGCAATCCCAATCAAAATACCTACAGCATTCTTCACAGAAAAAGGAAAAAAAAAATCCCTAAATTCACATGGGACCAGAAAAGACCCCGATCCGGAGTAAAAGACTCAATCCTGAGGAGAATGGTTAACACCAGAGGGATTGCCATTCTAGACTCCAGCTGGGCCCTGAGAACCTGACAGGTGTAATGATGAAGAAAGGACAGACACACAGATAGATACCTGTACAGAAAACCTGGCATTGGGCTGTGTGCTCTGATGGAGAGGCACTATCGGCCTGGAAACTCAGCACATTCACTCAGGAGTTCATCCATTCCCTACAATAGACCTATCATGATAGAAATAATGTGGTACTATTACAAAAAACAGACATGTAGAAAACAGAATAAAACAGAAGACCCAAATGTTATTATACATTACTACAACCACTTGATGTTCAACAAAGAGGCCAAAACATACACAACAGCTTCAGCAACTGGTGCCGGGAGAACTGGATGTCTCCATGCTGAAGAATTTAGGTTCCTATCTATCACCCTACATGAAAACTAGCTCAAGTGGATCAAAACCCTCCCTCAGAAACCTGAAATGCTAAAATCTGTTGGAAGAAAATATAGGCCGTATCCTATAAAATGTAGGTATAGGAAAGGGCTTTCTGAACAGGACCCCATTAGGCAGGAATCAAGGCCAACAATGGACAAGTGGGAGCCTCAAAAAGTCAAAAGGCTTCTGCACAGCTAAGGAAACAATCAATCACCTGGAGAAGAAACACAGAATGAGAAAGAATCTTCTGTCAGTATAAATCTGTCAAAGGATTAACATCCCGAACGCACTAAAAAAACAGAGTCAAGGGAACAAACGATCTAATTAAAAAGGAGCTGGGGGATCTAAACAGCATTCTCAATAGAAGAAACAAAAATGGCTAAGCAACATCTTCAAAAGCATTCATCACCCTCAGCAATTAGGCAAATGCAAATTGAGATCTCATCTCATCACAGTCAGAATGGGTAAGATGAACAAAACAACTGACAGTAAATTCTGGATGGGGCATGAGGAAAAGGGAGCCCTTGTTCACTGCTGGTCGGAAGGCAAACTTGTCCAGCCACTTGGGAAGTTAGTAGGGAGAGCACTCAAAAGACTAAAAGTAAATCTACCTTATGACCCAGCTATACCATGTTCAATATTCACAATAGCCAGGAAAAGGAAACAACCCAAATGCCCTTCAACAGAAGAATGGATGATGAAAATGTGGCACATAAACCCATTCAGCTGTGAAGAAAAAGAAAACCATGAAATTTGCAGTTAAATGTATGGACCTAGAAAAGGGTATATTGAGTGAAGTAACCCAGACCCAGAAAGACAAATGCCACATGCTCTCTCTTATCTGTGGTTCTTGGTTCCAAGTCTTCAGATGTAAGCACATAACCTGGAGTAAATGCAGAAACCAGAAAAGCAAAGTGTGACCATGCAGGCGGGCAACAGAGAGAGGACTGGCAAGATACAAGTGATATAAAGGGGGAAATGGAAAAAATGGGGAGGGAGGTCACAGAAGAATGAGGAAGGAGTAGGGACAAATAATTCCAGTGGCAGTGTTTTTGAGGATAATGGTCTCCATGTTTGAATACTTGGTCCCCAGTTAGTAGGAATGTTTGGGAAGGATTAGGAAGTGTGGCATTGTTAGAGGTGTGTCACGGTGTGTGTGTGTGTGTGTGTGTGTGTGTGTGTGTGTGTGTGTGACACAACGATGATGACAGATTTTGAGATTTCAAATGGTGTCATTTTTAGTGTTCTCTCTGCCTCCTGACTGTGGTTTGAGATATAAGTGATGTAAGTCCTGCCACCATGCCTTTCTTCCAGTGTTAAGGACTCCGAAACCATAAGCCATGACTCTCATCTCTTGAGTATGAGGCTGTGTGACTGCTTTGTTGGAACCCTATCTGTTGCTGCTGCACTGAAGGTAATAACGCCCATACCCCAGAACAGCGGAGGTGATGTTCACACTGTAGGACACACTACAGCCACTCAGGCACCTCTTCTCAACCCTGGAGAACAACTTCAAGATTCTCCCATGGTACCCACTTTTCTAGGAGGATGTGACTGGCTCTACCACCTTTAGCTGCTCATCAATTGTGGGCTTAGATTATACTTTAGCTATTAGATTGTCAAGCTGCACTTCCCCTTCTTCCTGGGAGCAAACAGAACCAACTAATTTATCAGAAATAACATCTAGTCCTCAAGGTCCTTCCATACTTGGTGCTTGCTCCTGACTCTCACATCCCGTCTTTCTCTTGTGGAGGTCTGACACTAGTTACTGTAGGAAAAACCAACTGTCCTAGATGTATGCCTGTGTCCAGCTTTCTCACAGAGCACTGTCTTTTTGCTAGGTGCTTAGAAACTATTTCTCTAGAGAGAAATTTTTAATAATTGTTTCTTAAGTTTAACATTTTGGTGTTATTTAGTCTGAAGAGCTCCTCATTAATTTAGACACACTGTTTAATGGCTCTTCAGCACACAGTCTTTTATGTTTATATATGGCATGTACTCCACGTCAAGATCCATTTATTGTCTTCTTTGGTGTTAAATATCACATTGTCAAGCAAAACTCATATATTACACACATAAGCATTATTTTTTAAAACAATAGTTTAAAAATTCTTTTACATTTATTCATTTTTAAATATGGTTCTGGATTGGGTCATATGTACCATGATCTCTTCTTGGCAAAGGAAGATAGTTTACAGGCTTGGAGACATGCCAAGCTTGACCCTTCAGAATAGTTTTCACCCCAAATGAGGTGTCACTCACAATTATTTGCTTTCTGCCTAAACCCAAATCATTCCTCTCACTTACTTGAGCAATTTCTTACCTGTACAGCTTGAGCTTAAAATTTAAGTCTTTCATAAAACCTGCCTGGACTCCCCAAAGCTGACCTCTTGTTGTCTGCATTCCCACAACACATGGTCCTTATTAGTGATAAAGTATGTTGTTTTTCCTGCATACTGACTACTAGCTTTCTACTAGGAAGGAACCAGTCATAGGTGTTTCTGCATTTCCAACATCTGCATGGGAGGGTCTCAGACAGTTTTAATTTTAGATGAGGCCGAAATAAAGAGCACATGGGAAACTCCCTTGTATTCTAAAAGTCAAATACAGGATAGACTTGTTTATCCTCATAAACACCAGCCAATGACTTCTGGAGTCCAAAGTAGTAAGCTTGGTCCATTTAGACCTACTAGGTGTCAGTGCTACTCCTTGGTGTCTGTCACCAAAAAGAGTCTCTAACTCAGGCTTTCTACAGCTCCCAATCAGGAAGATTAGGATGAGTTTAAATTGGAACCCTGGTTCTTCTTGATTTTAACTAGGGGTCCTTGAGCTGTCAATCCATTAATCCATATCAATACCGCCAGTGGCTTCTACAACCCAAGAGGACACAGTGAATCCCAATATTCCTCGGCTGAACAGTTCATTGGGTACAGGCATGGCAACCACACAACCTAGCAGGCCATTTGTGCGGAAAGTTTTGAAACAGAAATCTTGCAAAAAAAAAAAAAACCCACAAAAAACCAAACCAAACCAAACCAAAACAAAAAAAACTTTCATGACTCAAGCCCCGTGACTTCTGAATTGGAAACCAATTTACAGTGCTCACTCTTGTTAGGAGTTAAGTCCCAGAAGTCATGGTCAAATGAGGGCAAGAGAGCCACCTGGTGGAAGTGGACTGTAAGGCTCTTTGCACAGTCATCTGGGCAAACTCAAGGCCAGCGGCTAGTTCACAGCCACAGGGTTTTAATGAACAGCAGTGTTCCTCACTCAGCTGAAAGTAAGACTGGCAGGGCACATGACAACAGTGGAGCCATTGATATTCCAAGTTCAGACCATCATTTTGCTCCCCTCTTTTACAGGTCTTTGGAATCTTAAGCTACGCTCACACTGTGGTCCTGCTTCTGCACTGTGTCTATGTTGATATCGACCATATACACTTTCCTGGTATTTGGAAGTTCTTTCCTTCCACATTTCATGGAAAATGTTTAGTAATAATGCATAGTGCTGGCAAGATGGGATGATGCTCGACGTCAAGCCTGACCACATGAGTTTGAGCCTCAGAAGCCAGAGGCGGAGAGAATCAGCTGTACAGAGTTGTCCGCTCACCTCGGTACACCACTGTAGGTGGTGACGGGAGGGCTGGAAATGGTTGCATCTTTTAAAACCTCAAAGTGACACACCTCTTCTAACAAGGCCACACCTCATAATCCTTGCCAATTAGTTCTCCCAACTGGAGACCAAGTATTAAAACATATGAGCCTATGGGGGCCATTCATTCAAGCCACCACATGATTTCATTGGAGATATCTCCATCTGGAGCCTCACACATGGCCATCTCACCTCATATGAGGGAGAAGCCAGGCATGAACAGAGTTACAGGTTCTGTCTCGTGTCCACACGCAATAAGAATGAACCATTCTCACACCCTGGGTGTGTACAGTGTCCAGGAATGTGACCTCTGTCCAAGTCAGAGCTTTGCTGGGCTTGGCTGTACCAGGGTAAACTGACCTTGCTATCCACCGGTTGCATGGCCACACAATACCCAGAGGCCTGGCTCAGGCTCTCCTCAGCAAAGACAAGAAGTGGAATAGAGGCCAGGGCAACAGTAATAAGATTTGAAACCTGTCTGTCTTGAAACAAAGGCTGATTCTGTCTAAACATATTTAAAAGATGGATGGCTACCTCTCAGAGTATACACTGGGAATGTGCATTGTTCATGCTTCCAGTCAACAACCTACCTCACCTGGCGATCACTTCTGGAATAATAACCACAGGAACCAACAATTAGAGCATACAGAAAAGATTCCTTTCAAAGACTTGCCTGTTAGTCACAACGACTGAGGTTTTCACATCTATAGAGTCAACGAAGGCTTTCTATGTAATATTGATGTTCTAGGACTTGGTCTGGTTCCACCTCCACCAGGCAGGGCTTGTGTCCTCATTAGATCACTTAGAAGTAACAGCCATGGTGGTGGGTCAGGAGCCTTGGTCTAGAACCACACAAGCTTGCCACCCTCACAAATAATTGTCAGTTTATTTTGTTTCAAGTGACACATCCTTGCTAATGAGATGAGAACATCTGAAAGCAGAAAAGGGAAATGAGGGAGCTAATGGAAATATTTTATTTATCCGGGGAAATGGAGATTAAAGTGGAGAATGTGGTGGCTGACAGGTGTGGTTGCAACCAGCTGAATACACTTCAGACATCGCCCAGTGCTATTTTCAATAACGCACATGCAAGACAGCGGGCTCCTTGGATGCCTAGGGGTTCACTGTAGAGCTGGGACTGTGATTTGAGAGCATAGTTACAATACTGTTTCTAAGGAGACGGGGCAAGGCTTGTTGCTATCTGCTGCAAAGCTGCATCCTTGGTTCATCTACTTAAGCAGTTAGCAAATATAGGACATGAGAATCAGAAACTGAGCCATCAGTATTCAACAGCAAAAGGTGGATTTCTCAAAAACACTAATGTGACACAAGGTTAACATGTGGGACGAGTAGTTAGGCAATAGGGATCAACGTCAGAGAACACAAGAAATCTACAAAAGAGACATGAAGAGATATTTCAATTTTGAAACAAAATACATTTTACCAGTATTGTTCTGTCTTCAAGAAAACTGTGATTTGGCCCACAGTGACAGTTTAAATGGCACGTTGCATTCTGTCTTACAAGAACCTCACGATTGGCTTTGGACTAGAACATGTTCACCTGGCTCCTCGAATATTCCAGTACATGCCTATTCTGGCTGATGAGTAGACATCTAGATGGAAGTCATGTGTCATGCTAATGCTATACTGAGTGTGAGCAGCTCAAGGCTGACAGGCAGTGGGGGTGTAGCGGGGGGGGGGAAGGGGGGACTAATACCACGTGACTGACACTCCAAAACAGGAGGGAAACGATCAGGTTTTCTAACAAACACTGTGAGGATCTCAGAGGAAGGAGCTGAAGACTAGCATCAGGTCAGGAGACCAACCCCCACAATAGATACAATGTCACCACATGAAATATGAATGTCAGGGTTGGTCTCATAATTCTTGGGATATGTTAGATGTTCTGGCTCCAGATAATTTGTAAGGCTTTCAACACACTCTACCCTAACTGTTGAAAGTCTTCTGGATGTCACTGTGTCAGACACCCTACCATTTTGAATATCTTTAAATGTACATTTTATGGAATTTATGGTGAAAAATATACTTAAAAGTTGATAGAAAAAAACCCAAATATTGGGGTATAAGTTATAAGCTGAGATACCAACTTCCTGGCTGAATCAGATCCGTGAGTTGTTTAAAGACATCCTGAGAAACTGGAATGGTGTTTTTAGTTCATGTTGACTCATGATAGACAAACAGGACCTCTAGAAGGCAGCAGCAGTCTAGTCTCTGGCAGCTCCTCTGCAGGCAGGGCTGGGTGTCAGGGCAGAGGTGGCACTGGGTTAGAGAAATGGAGGTGCCAACAGAGAACTGGGAGAGGGCTGGGTATGGCAGTACACCCCTATAATCCTAGCTACAAGAGAGTCTGAGGAGACAAGTTGTGAGCTTGATGCTAGCTTGGGTGAAAAAGCAAGACTTACCCCTCAAAAAACAAATGAACAACAACAACAAATTAGTTTGGGACTCAGAGGGTCCTGGCCTGCTCTAAGCATCCATGTTCCTGGCCCACTTGCTCTAGGGCAGGTGTGATTTTCACCCACACTTCCCATCTACAAGGTAGGAGACAGGAAGCAGAGTGGAAAATGAGTAGTAGAAACACTTTGAGCCAGGCTTTGGTGGCACATGCCTTTAATCCCAGCACTGGGGAGGCAGAGGCAGGTGGATCTCTGTGAGTTCGAGACCAGCCTGGTCTACAGAGTGAGTTCCAGGACAGCTTCCAAAGCCACAGAAAAACCCTGTCTCGAAAAACCAAAAAAAAAAAAAAAAAAAAAAAAAAAAAAAAAAAAAAACCAAAAACTTTGACTAACAATCAACTAAAAATGTAACTTGTAAGAGCTATTCAAAGCTACAGCAATACCATTGACTTTGTCTAATTGCCATTGTAGTTTCAGTGGAACGAATCCAACAAGGGTTTCAAAACTCAATTCAACTTTGTTTTCACCAGGCTACAACTGTTTCCAGCATCCTGCCTGTAGGAGGTGGCAATTGTTGCAGGTTACAGGAAGAGGGTAACCATTTAAGGGCCCAGGAACATTAATCACACAGAAAAACCTTTAACATAGTTCCTTGCATTAGGCCACCCTCAGGAATATCAGCAATGGAGACAACTGAATACAACGACAGCAAACAACTACGTACAATAGCAACTACATACAGCAGTATGTGAGTGGATACTGATTATGTTACAACAGCAAGTGAGAACCAAATGTGTGTAAAAACATGTGAGAGATGACTGTTCTCAACATCACAAAAACAAATGACAGCAAACTTTATACAGAGCCGTGTGAGAGTTAAATGTACGCAGGGATTAGTGAGAGATAACTCTATACAATGATATGTGAATGAGAACTAAATGTAGATAATGCTATGTGATAGCCAACTCCACAACAGCAGGTGAATGAGAGTCAGCTCAATGCAATGTCATCTGGGTGAGTGTCACCTGGGTATAAAAGCACAGGAGAGCCCACGTTAAGCAGCAGCACCTGGATCAACTACATAGAATGAAATAACTGTACATGAAGGCATGTCAGTGAATGAACTGTATACAGGGGTGCATAAATTAGAGCCACCTGCATGTAACAGCTCATGAGTGAACCCAACACACTTCCTCATAAAACACATTAAGTTCACAATGATATATATTCACTAAAATAATCCATCTCTATAAGCACACAGTTAAATTTCCTAAGTAAATTATTTATCTGATAATTAATATTTCAAAGATTTTTCAACAGGGCTTGAAACAATGACTATATGATTTCTGAGTTATTCCAATTCTGGTTTTCTGATTTTTTAATTAGGAAACCAGAAAGATCAATGTGTTAGAAAAAAAACACAATTTCTTGATAGTCAAATTAACTAAGATTTAGAGTACAGGCTTTCTTTATACTTGATAGGAATCATCTCAGGGTGGGTGGTAGGTGGGGGAATCTTTATTCAAAGATTATAAGTTCCTGTTTTAAAAGTTTTCAAATTGAATATTCAAAAGGAAAACCAACCATTTTCAATGTTAAGATAAAAATATTTGGAAATACTAGTACTTCTACATCAATAATGAACTGTGTAAGTATTGGACTACTCTCTTTCAATAAGACATTCAACAATAAATGCAATTTTAATAGGCTATATTTTCCTCAAAGAGATATAGAACATGTTAGTTCCTTGATTTTATAATTTTTAGAAAATCTGAAAAGCTTGGAAAATCACGGCAGAAGTTCTATTAAACCAAGTATTAGCATTGTGATGCATTTGATTCCAGATTGCTCAGGCATTACCCAATATTTTCATAAACTTTCCAAGCTTTAATTTCTCCTGACCCAAGTTCTCTTCTGCTATTACAAGTTTGTAATCATTTTTAATGGCTGCAAAATATCTATCGGCCTTCTATATGGTTGATTATGCAATAATATGCTTATCCATATCCATCAAATTATAAGTTTAGAAGCTAATTTATGAGATTGAAGAATGATGCAATACTAGAAAATAAAGATAGAAACAATACTCAATTTTCCCTGCCCAGACTTTTTACCTTCTGTGTCACCACCACTGGAAGCATTTTCAGAATTCACACAGCTGGTAGGTTCTGGCAAACTAGGAACATACCCTGGAGGAGGCAAACTCACAGTGTAGAGCCGACGTTCAGGCTGGATCTTAATGTCACCATCTATAGAGAAGAGGGGCATGGCATGCACTAGTAAATATTACATAATAGAAGCAGTTATTTGCCCTTATTACATTAGCGTTGTTTCTCCAATAAAATTCAGCGAAGACAAGAAAATCAAGTAACTCAATAACACCAAATCACTGTCATAAACACTGAATTTAAAAAGCCAAGTAGTTTTTCAGTAAAGCAAGTCAGCATATGACCAGTGAACCATCTACAATTACTTAAATTCACATTAAGTTAGTAAAAATGTAAACTTGTGAGTTCTTGTAAGATGATATGAACTATAACTTAGGAATGTGAGACAGAAAATATAAACAGTGCAAACAACATACTCTTTATTAGCATAACATGAATTTTCCAACGTTTCTGTACCTAGCTTCCCCTGAATTGTGTCTACATGTTTTCTCTGTAACATGTACAGAGAATGTGGATACATTTTCCTCACATTTGGAACACACACTTACAAATATAGAGACACACAAATGCATGCACAGACACAACCATGTATAGACACAGACATGGACTCCCTCTCAGATCAACATGTGCACACAGAACTCGTACTTCTAAGTCACAAGTACATTCAGATATGCAGACATGCAGAATTCAGGACAATGATTACAAGATCAATTATACATATAGTATCCTTTTGATATCACACAATACACAATTCACATGGAGTATATTTATTACATGAGCATTTAAAATTGAGTATAATATCATAAAATGATACAGCACATTATATGGGACTTTAACCAACACACTCTTTTAATAGTACAAAATAGTCCATGCTACGGACAAATTATAATTTATCTTTTAATCCGTGTCCTGAATTCTGCGTGTGGGGGGTGGCTGGCTTTGAATGGTCACTGTTACGAACAGTGGGTATGGCCATCTGCATTAGTCACTGTATTCACTTCTGTAACCAAGTACCTGACAAGTACCTTAAGCAAAGAAGTGTTTATTTTGGCTCACAGCTAAAAGGGCTACTCCATAATGGCTGTAAGGCTACCTGCACACATCTCCAAGGAGCAAGAAGTAGAAACAGGACAGAGAAAGAATACAGACTTCAAGACCTGTCACCCAGAGATCTACTGCTTCCAGCTAGCTCAACCTCTCAAAGCTTCTACAGGGTCCCCTCAGTGCCATCAGGTGATGACCAGGAAAACAAACTAACCTGTATTAGACAACCGAATGATAATTCCACCCTGCTCCTTATTCCTTTGTGTGCTTGGCCATTTCGTATCTTCTGATGAATTTTTGGAAATGGAAATGCTGATTTGAAAAGTCCGAACCTTTTGCTGTGTTTTTATATTAACAAACCAGATAAGGGATCTTCCCTCCCCACACTCTAATATTTCCTATCAATTCTCTTACATTTTGTATTTCCATTGATAAAATGTTAAAGTGACTCTCATATACATGGCAAACACAAATGGATTTCCCCGCTAGTCTTTCACAGAATAACTAACATTTTATTTTAAACCAACAACTAGCAATTTATTTTAAACTTAACAATGATCGAGACAGAATAAAATAACATGCCAAAGACGTGCTTTTTAAGACATTTAAATGCAAAAACCATGAAACCTTTTCAAATTCCTCTGCCATCAATATATTTCACTCTCTGGAGGCTAAGTATTCAGAACGTTGCCAGAATTCTGGTTGTTCTGTTAATTTGATTCACATGGTTGATTAATTACTACGCCATTCCCTGCTAGAATTAAGGGCAGATGGAGATATGCTTCTATGTATATTAATCCTATCGTGCAACATCAACACTTGATCATTTTTCACAGGGTACTTTTGGAAGCCTTTCACCACTAAATCTTTCTTAATAAGAAAGTTAAACAAAACTTAGAAATGTCACTGTTCACTTAAATTATTGGAATGGATAAAGGAAGTATATGGAAGTTGAAGGATGAGATGAGTCACACAATAAAAAATAATGACATGTCTAAGAACAGATTTGGAAGTGGAACATGTGGTTGGAGAGCACATGCTGACTCTACAGACAGGCTCCTGTCTTATAGACCTCTCTGTTGCTGGGATTAAAGGTGTGCACTACCACTGCCTGGCCTCTATGGCTGAGGCTAGCTTTGAATTCTGATCTTCAGGACAGCTTTCTTAGATCATGAACAATGTATCACCACAACAAACGTTGCCATATGCTGGGGTGAATATGCAAACAGAGAGATGCACTAAACCTGTCTTAGTCTCTGTAGTGGATCTGATGGTAAACTCATTGTCTCTTACCTTTCCACCTGATAACACATCTTCGCTTTCATTCTAGTGGACCACCTAGGAGCTTGCAAGACTTTTGAAGAAAGCACAACCTCCCAGGAAACAAATGTGCCACAAATCATTTAAACACCTTTCCACCCTCATTCCCACCCCAGGGCTGGTGAGAAAACTTAGCAGGTAAAAGTGCTTTTGCCAAACCTGACAACCTGCGTTCAATCCCAGAACACACAGTGGGCAGAGCTGACTTCTGTATGTTGTCCTCTACAAGTACACTACGCTATGTACACACACACACACACACACACACACACACACACACACACACACACTCACTCTGTCCACACAAAATATATGGATAAATGTACAAAGGTTTGAACTAGCCCCCAGTGTGAAAATTTAGACTTCTAATCTGTCTTTGCTCTGAATAATGCTATAGTTAATAACCTGGAGCATGCCAATCTTACTACACAGGAGACAGTTCACAGGAAGACTGGCTAGATTAGAATTTCTGTGCCCAGGTGGATGTATTTGGAGCTGACCACAACCTCTCTCTGCCTTTAGTCATGACAGTCAGGCTTGCACGCCTGACAAAGGACATGGATCGATGATTCCAGGACAATAGAATAGACGAAAAAGGGCTCAAAATTCACTTTTAATTTGTGTTTCTCTCATTAGTAGAAGCAGATGCCCTGTCTTTCTTTGGTGTTGAGAGGGGTTGCATGTTTGTTTTGTGAAATGCCAATGACCCTGTTTTGTCTACTTGCCCCTGATGTATTTATCCTTTTTTTTTTAAACTAACGCATGAGCCTTTTAGATATTAAATAAATGAACACTTTGTCCATGCTATCAGTTACCATTGTTTTCTTAGTTCACTATTTTCCCCCCCTACTTCACATGTAGCAATTCTGGCAATGTATACTTTTGTGTCTTATAAAGTACAACCAACAATCTTTATGATCCTGGGCCATATGTATAATTTTATAGAGAAAGAATTCTCCTATGTTGTCTATATTTTCATGTTCAATTTTAAATTCTGTATGCTTCTGGAATTTAGTCAGCTCATTTTTTCCTTAGCTATGCAGGTGGTCTCAATAAAATAAAAAAAAATCACAACCCACTAATTCATCAGGCCCACTGTGCTCTGTGGATTAGAGAGAACACGTTGCTCTGATAAAAATGCCCTACATCTGAGTGTTCATTGCCTCAGTTGCCATCCTAGGTGGCCGGGGAGTGCTAGACACACAGCTAGCACAACAGGAAAGGGAACCTTTAATTTAAACAAAATACAGTTTCAACTTAAACATTTGAATATAGACAAAGGCTGGTGTCAGAAATTAACCACCCTGAACAAAGGAAAGGCTAGAACAGCGTGTTGCCTCACCGGGTGAGGGTCTGTCTCACTGTCCTTGACCTCCGTGGTCTGTCCTGCTTATACTCTCATCCTGTGTGTCTACACTGCCCTTCTTCCTTTTTACCCACTCCATGTTTTTCCTAACCGTAAAGACTGCACAGCCATTCTTCAGTTGAGAACGGTCTTCACAGTGTCCCCTCACTATAGAGTCTGCTCCTGGACCTCAGTATCTACTACATTTCAAATGCACCTCTGTGGCTGTCTCCTGTGTTATGATCTCTTCAATTTCCTCTTTGCAGGAACTATAGAAATATTTGTAGCCAACCATACTCTGGGCACAGTTTTATTGCAAATTTTCATATTTTCTATTACTTATTCACAGGTTTGATCATGTCTCTCAGTAAAGTGTGAGCTTAAGCTTGGCAGAATGTGTCTGTTTTGCTATGCTACAATTTACAATCATCATAAATATGTTGATGAGAGAGATTGTTGCCTGATTGGTAATTCCTAGTGTTGCTTCTGTAACACAGTGATGGATTTCAGGGTCTCTCATTCCTGGAGTTCTACAGCTCTACCATAACTGCTCAGAATTTATGAATCTAGCAACTACAGCACCCTTTTGGGCAGGCAAAAGTATTTGTTGGGCCCAGTATGATTTTAAGCACTAACATCATAGCTGGGTTAGGATAGGACTCATGGTAACTAGTCATGTAGTCTGAGTCCCAGTTTTCCCATTTGTGGAGTAAGTGTCTCTCCTTGAAAAGACTGTTGGAGAACTGCATCACGTGCACACCAGTGGCTCAGCAGCAAAGAGAACACTGTAGACAGAGGCCAGGACCAAGGACAGCACCACACTGATGGGGCAGCACCTAGGACAGCACCCTGGATCTAGACAGTTCCTTAGGCTAGCGTCAGCACCAAGGACAGCATCCCTATGCTGGCAGTAGTACTGAGGACCAAATTAACCCTCTACAAACAACTCGAAGAAAGCCTTCAGGAGGACATTAGTAATGACAGCAGAGTATGGGAAGACTCAGGGGAGCTGTCACTTTCTGTTGCTGCTGCTGCAAGCTCACACTGGGTGTGCCTTTGATCTGTAGGTGCTTGTACTTCCCCAGACATATTCCCCAGACATATTCACGTGCTGGTTACTGAATACAATAATGAAGCAATACCTCCTTTTCCAGGGTCCAGGGAAGACCATAAGGATCAGGATAGTCAAGACTTCCATAACACAGACCCAAACTCCTTAATAATAAGTGTGTACACTGACCTTCAGCGCAAGATGATCTGATCCAATGTAGCAACAGAAGAAGCCTGTGGGAGACTCTTTGTGAGGTGTTAGCACCGATGTGACTATGACTCAGTGCAGTTCCAGGGAGGATTCCTAAACCTCATGTGATAAGTGTTCATGCATGTGTCTATAGGAGAATGAAACTCTTACATGAATCCTGCAGTTACTTTTCCAATGGAGTATCCTTAATGGACCCTCGAAGGAATTCAGTGATTTGAAGAGCTTATAACATTCTTCTAAATGAACATACTACATTTAATTTCTCCACTTCCAATTCACGTTAATGGCAAGAAGGCTTATCAGGGATTATTTAAAACAATTTTAAAAGCAGTTTTAGGTTTTTCCTCATACATATATTTTTAAGTTCTTAAAACAGTTTCAGTTAGCACACATACTCTTTCATATATATAGGTCATTGTACCCTGTCCCTAATTCACTCCTACTGTCTTCCCACACCTTTTCCCCTTGATAGAGCCCTTCCTTCCCCTGAGAGATTCCCTTTGCTTTCATATCACATACTATATACACATGTGCAATTAAATGCACCTTTGCATATGATAAAACGTGCAATATCATGCCTCTCTCCCCCAACATTCCCCTTTTGTATTTCTCTAGTGGCTGAGGACCAGGCAATTGTACCTTAAGAAACAATAATAACAATGAAAATTCAAAATGTTACAGCAAGTGTGGCCATTAGTCAAGGAAAAGAGTAAACATTTTTCCACAGTTCCATCAATAAAACAGCCACTGTTAAAACTCAATAGAATATTTAAAATCTGAATTTGTTTACATGGCTGGAATGCATTTCTCTATCAAGTAATACCACTCACATACTTAATAGCCTGACTTTAATGCATGAAAATATTTCCTCCTATGAATATACCACAGAGAACCAATTTCAAATGTTGAGTGCTCAGATTTATAACTTGAAGCTCAAATGAGAATAGCCTGATACAGTTTTGTTTTTTTTTTTCCCCTTCCACATCTTAGAGAATGAAGAAAAGTTGGCTCAGGCTCCCAACTGCAAGACTCATGACAGTCAAAAGCCCACCTACAAGATGCAAAATACCTCCAGGCAACACTTTCTCGTCAACTGCCCTGTCCCTGGCTACAGAAGCCGTTCCTCATTCGTACTTTGTCAGTCCAGATGCCAATCGTCACTTAGTCCACACTTGAAGAGTAGAGTGATTTTAATGGGAAGCTATGGATTAGGTGTCAGGTCATGTCCTGCTCAGTCTTTGCATTTATGGAAAGTTTCCCAGTCTGTTCCTCCTGCATCTTGTTAAATTGTCCCAACATCTAAATAAAATGTGTTCCTACTAAGATTCACACCCTCCACCACTCCAACAAGTATACCACTTAAGGGGGAAACAAGCTTCCAGTTCAGAGTTTCCCATGACAAGAGGCCAGAATGAGGTACACAGACCTGTGGTTTACGACAAAACACAAAATATGACTGATAGTCTGGGCATGAGCAATGCATCCAAAAGATGCATGATGACCAACCTAGACTACAGTACCAGCTACCCACCATAGTTATAGGAGAAAGGAAAACTTTCCATGATACAAACAACCTTAAGAAGTTACATCCCACAGACCAAACCTAAAGAAAGCACAGGATGCAGTATTTTGGGCTGAAGAGAGAAATGATTATAGCCAAGAAGATGTAGAAAGAAAAAAAAAAACTATGATTACTAACACACAAAGTACTACTGAGAACACAAA
This sequence comes from Cricetulus griseus, assembly GCF_003668045.3. Lineage (NCBI taxonomy): Eukaryota > Metazoa > Chordata > Mammalia > Rodentia > Cricetidae > Cricetulus > Cricetulus griseus. The sequence continues at coordinate 66,826,135 of NW_023276807.1, read as the reverse complement.
CAACAGCACCATGTTAGCTGTGCCCATACACATGAGTATGTATAACTTACAGCCATCCAGTGTCTGACAAAGATGCCCAAAACATGCACTGAAGAAGATAGCATTTTCAGCTAATGGTGTGGAAGAAATTAGACTGGGATCTATGATCCTGCACAAAAACTAACTCCAAATAGAGCAAAACCTCATGTGAAGCCTGAAATATCAAAACCTGTAGAAGAGAACACAGTGCATTACAGGATGATAGGGCACAGGAAAGGGTTTCCCGAATAGGGCCCCATTTACCTGGGAATAAAGCCAAAAATTGATAAGTGGGGCTTCATAAGACTGAAAAGCTTCTGTACAGCTAAAGAAATAATTGAATAAAGAAGCTCACAAAACAGTATTTTTCCCAGATGTATATCTGACAGAAAATTAATATCCAGAATTCACAAAAAGCTCCACAATAAGGAGTCAAAGAGACAAATTCCCCCCCCCCCCAAAAAAAAGGCTTTGGAGCTAAAGAGAGAGTTCTCAATAGAAGAAATAAAAATAGCTTAGAAATAGCTCAAAAAATGTTCATCATCCCTAACAATCAGGGGAATGCAAATCAAAACAGTTCTGAGATTCATTTTACTCCAGTCAGAATGGCAAAGATCAACAAAACAATAGATAACAATGCTGGCAAGGATAGAGGGAAAAGGAGCCTAGACTTGTTGGTGGGACTGGAAACTGGAGTAGGCACTCTGGAAATCAGTATGGAGAACCCTCAAAGAAGCTAAAGATAAATCTACCATATTACCCAGATGTACCACTCCTTGGTATATGTCTAAAGGACTTGACATCCTTACTCCAAGGATATATGCGTAGCCATGTTCATTACTTCTCCATTCAAAATTGTATATGCACATGAAATAATATTTAGCTGTAAAGAAAAATGATACCATGAAATTTGCAGTTAAATAGCTAGAACTGGAAAAGATTATATTGAGTGAAGTAACCCAGACCCAGAAAGACAAATGCCATATGCCCTCTCTTATTTGTGGTTCCTGATTCCAAGTCTTCAGATGTGAGCATATAACCTAGAGTAACTCTAGGAACCCAGGAAAGTAAAGGGGAAGCAATACAATAGAGATGAGAACAGCAAGGAACAAGTGATTTTTAAGGGGGAAATAGGAAAAGGGGAAACTTGTGGGGTTTAATTTGATAGAGAGGAGGGAAATTAATACAGATGGAGAGAGCGTAATAAAATAACTGTAAGGATGTCTAAAAAAGTATAAGGAATCATATTATTATCTATTTAACTAAAATGACATATATTACATATAAGTCTGTACACATACACACACACACACACACACACACACACAGAGAGAGAGAGAGAGAGAGAGAGAGAGAGAGAGAGAGAGAGAGAGAGAGAGTTTAAATGAAATCATGAAATCTCATTTGGGCTGACAATGCTCCCCCAAGATCCAAGAACTATCTATCAAAACCCACAACAACTAGTACGAGAAGGTCCTCTTCTGAACTGTTGACTGGGGCTGCCCAAGGGACTCCCAAAACATTATAGGCCACCCTTAATTGGCTCCCTGAAGAAGTAGGTTAAATCTCAATTGCTGAAGACACCATACACTTTGGACATTGAACCCAAAAGACCTGAGCTGGAACTGACCAGAAAGTCTTCTCCCTGAAGACCAGCTTTCATGGTACCAGAAGGATTGATGCAAGCTTCCAAGGGAGGGAGGCAACCAATAGTCTGGCCCAGCTATGACACCTATGAACCACATCAATCACCATGGCTCTATAACCCTAAAGGTACAGTAATGGTAAACACATCCTGGTGGTAACCAACAGCTTTCTAATTGGTCTTAAGACTCACTCACTAAAAAGAGAAACCTACCCAACTATCTGGTACAAGAGAAGCCAGGGATATTGGAGACTAATCTACAACTACCACTTTACTAAACCAGCATAATTCCTAATCATATTCTAAATATTTATCCTTATACTCATAAATAAGTGCAATTCACACACTTGATCAAGGAAACTTCTGTTTTCAATAGATGGAAACTATTTCAGAAAACTGTAACTGGTCAAAATGCAGAATAAGAGATCAGGAGATTGTGTGGTACCCAGTCTCAACTGATACATCTATAACAATTCTTGCACCTAAGGCTCAGGAATCATGCACAAGAGGAGTCAGAAAAAGAGTAATAACTATAGAGGAAACAGGATGCTTGCTAAGACTGTATCTCCTAGAAATGTCAAAGAAGATACACCCATGAAATCTCATCAACATGGTTGCCTCAAGAAGGCCTGCTAACATGCCAGGAGGAAAGCCTTGACCCTAGACAAAGAACTATAGGCAACTAAGGGATGATGACAGTGGAAGAAATAGTCTTCTTCAAGGGAGAGCACCCTCCCCTGCCTCCAGCTGGTTACCAAATACCAAATGGTCAGCCCTGAAATCATCAACACACACACACACACACACACACACACACACACACACAGAGGTAACAGTATATGGACTAAGTACACACAAATCCCTACCTCATGTGGAAAAACACTGAAAGAAAAGAGGCCATGAATTTGAGATAGAGCAAGAAATGGAGTACATGGGAGGGGGTAGAGGAAGGAAAGAGGGGGGAAGAAATGGTTTAACTATAATTTCAGAAAATAAAAATTATATAAAAATTGACAGAAGTGATCTTAAAAAATTCCTAAGTCCAATGTTAGCTTTAAGTATTAACATATTTGTGAGGAACAAAGGAGTTTCACATTCTGTGCCTGTACATCATGTGGTCCAGGCACAGGACTTTTGAGGAACTGTCCCCTAGGTTGACACTACTAAACTGGAATTGTTGGGGCTCTCACTGCAGGTTTCCCTGCTGCCCACTTCTCCAGGATAAATATTTGCTGAAGAACAATGCACAAGTAGCATCAACTGCTCTCCCTGAATGAACAGAAGCCAAATTGGTACCAAACAGGCTGTCAGGAATCAACGTAATGACTGTGGATAAGGTGACAGTGGCAGAGGCTACTGTTCTCATTTAGCTGAGCCCAGACCCACTCACATGTCCAGTCTCCTTTGTCAGAACACAACATAAAATGAACCCAACAAAACCACACGGTGGCCTCCATGTGGCTGGGAAGCACTAACCCCAGATGGTCTCCATCAAGTCAGCACTGTATGTGTAGAGAATGAGGCAGACCTGCCAGGCAAAACTTGAAGCGTTTTCTGCAGGCTAAGGGTACATAAACCCAGCAGTAAGTGTAGGGAAACACTGATACCTGCAACCCATCCTTACCTGCCAGCTTGTGACCATGGGTGTGCTCTACTGCCTCTGGGGTCACATTCTTGGGCGGTGTCTCCAAAGCAGGAGTCTGAGGTGTCCCTTTATCTTGTCCACTTGAAACATTAGGAAAAAGTCTCTTCAGCACTTTTTCAGTAAACACTACAAAGACAACAGATTAAAAATAGGAATGATTTAATACATTTACTTAAACTACATATAGCTTTCATTCAAAACAAAGACCTCCTTACTACCCTAAAGCCAAGTGGTTGGCTCCAACACCAGTCACTAGCCCTCAGAGAGTTCCTAGGAACATGCTCTCAGGCCACTATGCTGACACTGCTTGGCAGATGACCTCCTAGAGCCTCTCTTCAAATGGACCCCCATGGCCTCTGCTCTTCAAATGACCTCACACAGGCCCCACCACTTAAGAGGATGATCCACTTTGTGTTTGCTGGCCTTCTCAAGGCACAGACTTGCAGATAGCAGAGGATCCTTGGCCTGCCAGGGATGAAGAGCCCTCAGGGCATTACCTGTTACTGCACCTGCAGGAGGCATCTGTACTACATGACCCTGCTTTTCCCTGATGGGGGTCAGTCTTGCATTGCATTTTTCCTATACTGAGCACTAGGAATTGGCACTAGGCTCCAGAAACCAGCTAGGCTGGACAGTCCACGCGTAGGTTGTATGTTTCCTATTGCCTGAGGTGTGACAGGTTAGCTATGAGAACAGCAGGGCATGGAAGGGAAATAGTCTGTCTAGGTGATAGCTGGAAGCTAAGTTCTCTCTCCTCCTGCTCAAGACCCTGCCCCTCAGAAAGCCACCAAGGGTCAGCTCTTCCCCCAGAGATGCTCAAGACCATGCCTGCAGGGTATTTAAATAGTCTCCTAAGGAAAGGTCATGTGGTTTCCCCTTTCCCAAGACCACCTGGGAATGCTTTGCTCAGATTAAAACCTGGACTTTAATTCGGTGTGATTTGGCCTCATCTGATTTATTGCATCAGCGTAGCTACCCATTACCGGGGAATATTTTTACTCATCAGACTCTCTGACATCTCTCCTTTGAACTGTCAGACAACTGTCATTGGAGAAACATTTTTCCACAGATCCTACAGCTTTAGCACGAATGTGGAAATTCTTCCCTTTATTTTATAGTTTGCACTCTCATGATGCCTAAGTATCCTAGAACCTTCAGATAGGCAGTGGAAGATGTAGAATCAAAACAACTGAAGACAGTGATTTGCAATATCAAAAATAAGAGAAAAGTTATTGAGAGTGGTTTGTAGATGATGTAGATGAGATTTCTTTGGTCATTTACAGAAACACTCTAGTTATAAAAGGATCATACCCTCATATAATTTGTGCTGGGTAACCCCTTTAATGTGTGTTTCAGTGGTAGTAAATACAACTTTTTTTTTTTTTTTTTTTTTGGACTTGATATTCTTTCTTTCTTCTACAAGTTTCTGTTTTAGGCCTAACATTGAGATCTTTGAACAATCTGGAATTGATTTGTGTACAGGGTGAGAGGGAAGGACCACAGTTTGTTCTTCCACATCTAAACAGCCAGGCTTCCCCACACCGTTAAAGATGCTGTCTTTCCTCCCAATGTGTATTTTTGGCATCTTTGTCAAAAATCAGGTGGCTGCACTTAGACTTGGGTCCTTAGTTCTATCCCCTTGATCAATGTGTCTGTGTCTGTGCAGGCACCACGCCGTTCTGCTACTAAGACTCTGTGGTATTAAACTCAGGGATGGATGTCTCCAGCAGTGTTTTTAGTGTTCGAGATGGTTTTGGCTACCTGAGGTCTCTTGTGTCTCCATGTGAATTTCAGACTTTTTTTTTCAATTTCTGTTTAGAATTGAGTTAGAATTTTGATAGATTGTATTGAGTTTGCAGACTGCTTTTGATGGGAAGCCATTTTCACAATATTAATCCTACCAATCAATGCATGTGCATGGAGGTCTCTCCATCCACTGGTACCTTCTTCAACTAGTCTTCAGTGTTCTAAAGTTTTCATTGGATAAATCTTCTACTTTCTTGGTTGGTTTTATGCCACATGCTCTCCCTTCTTCCCTCCTCCCTCTCTTCTACCCCCCCCCCGTGTGTGTGTGTGTGTGTGTGTATGTGTGTGTGTGTGTGTGTGTGTGTGTGTGTGTGTGTTTTGTTTTGTTTGTTTTTAGTGAATAGAACTGATATGGGATAATGCTCTTGTACACTGTAAAGATTTGTCACTTGTATAATTTTATTTGCTGTCACTTTATCATGTGAGACCATGGGGCTGTGAAGTCCTGACATTAAGAGATTTCCTACATACTATTTTTATGTAGCATATCATTTTTTTTTTTTTTTGGTTTTTTCGAGACAGGGTTTCTCTGTAGGTTTGGAGACTGTCCTGGAACTCTCTTTGAAGACCAGGCTGGCCTCAAACTCACAGAGATCCACCTGCCTCTGCCTCAAGAGTGCTAAAATTAAAGGCATGCACCACCAACGCCCGGAAGCATATAAAGTTGTAAGTAGCATGTTGGACCCTGACAAAGTGTGGGTCTCATATAATCTGTTGATGATGAGCAGAACCAAGACCCTTGTGCAGAAGGGCCATGTGTGGGACAACCCATATGGAATACACCTTAGTGTCCACCCAAGCTGCAAATGATGTCTTGGGCTATTCGGAAGAGGCAGGTAGCCTGTGAAACATTTTTAGCAATATACTATAAAATATTTAAAAAGAAAGCTTAAACATTCACATAAAAACCAAATTGCCATGGGTATTTTTTTTTTCAAATGGTAAAGGAGCAAATATCTTATTCCAAATGAATATGGTGGGTATTCCTAGGAGAAACAAAGACAGATAAACATTTACAAATGGTCAATGAACAAGTATTTTCATGAACTATAACAAATTCTAAGACAAAGTTGTAACTAAAGACTCTATTTTATGAAGGAGGACAGGGAAGCTCCAAGTTTAAAAGACTTGAGGAGAAAAAGCAATCCTGCCATGGAGCTGAGATCACCTCCAAGCTACAGCATCTGGTATGTGTGCATGTGTGTCTGCTCAGGCATAGAAAGAGTAAAATACTATGAAGAAACGCCACATAAGAGTCAGGGCCAAGCAATGCAATGGAAGCCAGTGGCTAAGTGGCTACCCAAAGCAAAAGGATGCCAAAAAGAAAGAAAAAACAATCCCAAAGGTGAGCAACCGCATAGAAGAAATCAGGCCACCTCTGGGACTTCACCCCAGAGTCTGATTAAACAAGAAAGCTGATGTTTAAATACTCGAGCATGCATACATGTACACACACACACACACAAAAAAAAAAAAAAAAAAAAAAAAAACCAGGTACAGACTGAAATTTGAAACCTCTGGATCAATTTGTCTGCCAAGGTTTTCCAATAGAGATTTCTGGGTCATCACAAGCAACATGGTAAGAATGTGCTGAACAGCAAAGATTAGGAAGCATTTTTCACAGAATTTAATTAATGGCAGTTTTGTAACAAAACTATTAAATGCTCCATGTAAAAATAATTAATACAGATGTACCAACCCCATGGGAACTTTTAAAAGTAAGGTAAAAGGAAGGAACAAGGCTATGGCTGGCAGTGGGCATTTCTTTGAAAAGTAGGCCATAGTGCAAACCATGGCTGCAGCCTCCTCAATACAGAAGACAGAGGAGATGTCTAAGCATGTCCTGCAGGACCCATAAGTCAAGAGTGAATTTGTTATCACAGGGAGCCAAGACCAGAGAATTCTAAGGCCTCCTGGCCTCTCCACCTACTTTATTTCTCACTTTCACCTGCAGGACTTTTGCAGGTGACCACACCTTTTCTAGGGGTTTAGGAAGATGGTTCTTATCTCAGGAATAACTTCTAGGTAGGTAGGGGGTGGTCTGCATCATGGATGAGACCCTGAAAGAGCTCCTGAGTGCCAGGGGTCTTCTCAACACTCTATCACTCTTGGTTGGTGGGTCTGTCTGTCTGTCTGTCTGTCTGCCTTCCCTCCCTCCACCCCTGTAAGTGGTAGGATGCTCTTGGACCTGCCTGTGCTCCTTCCTCCTTTCTGTATGTTCTTGCCTGCTCAATTCGTCCCATGCTCTGACCATCTCCTCAAAGGGTGAAGCTGTCTCACACTTAGTTAGACCCGTTTCTCACAGCCTGTTGAATACCACACTTCTCAACCCCCTTACTCGCTGGTATTTTAACAACCAAGCCTTCACTCACTTTCTCTTCTTCAAACCTTGTACCTTTCTAGGCTAAGGCACTGCTGGATCCCAGAGGTCTAGAGACCTCGGCCTGCAACTGTCCTTCATGTTCCTTTAACAGGAACCCTGGCCAATGCAACCACCATGATGTCTGTTCAGGTCTTCACTAACCAGTCATTCCATCTGACCATACTGAAATCTTCAAGAGCTATGATTTGCTTTCCACTTTCCAGGACAAAACCATGAACAACAGAGAACCCCTGTGTACCCTTCAGTGTCCCCTGGGACCAACTTGTTACCAGACATGAAGCAACTGTCAACACTGGCCCGTGCTGGTACAGGTTCTGCAGCATCTTACTAACGGTGCAATCAGTTCCATATCTAACACCTCTCCTAGCCCCCATTTCTTCCCATGTCCTATAAACCAGCATGCACTTCTCCTGTTTACCTTGCTGTTTGTGTTCTTGATGCATTTTGAAGATCAGTGTGAGATATTCTGTAGACTATTCCTAATTTTGGTCTGTCTGATATCAGACTCAGGTTCTTTTAATTGGACAGCACTGTTGTTTATGGGGAGATGTTTTCAACACATCAACTAGGTTGACAGTGTTAGCCTGGGGTCTCCTTTCTGCTGACATTAGCCTCGACCACAACTGGGTAAGTCTGTTGGCTGGGATTTCTTCCTACAAAGTTACTGTGTTTCCCTTCCCAGTGTATCTCAGGAAAGAGATTTTTGGGGTTCATGCCTCTTCTCCACTATGTCTGTTAAATCAACTGTGGGTCCTGCTTATGGCACAAATGGCCGAGGGACTCAATGTGGGCTTTGATTCTCTCATTCCTTCTATATTTATTATATGGGAGCCCTCTTTAAGGAAGCTATTTACATTTTCACAGTTTATGGATTACTTTTTATTACTCTTTCATTTATGCATTAATAGTTACTCATTTATTCTGAGGGTTATAGCTTTGTACTATATTCACGTGTTTTCTGGTTCGGATTGTTCTATCATAGCAGTTTGCTCCTTCAGGGTGGGCCAGTGCCCTTTGGTCTGCTGTTCTTCAGTGAACACACAGCCACCAGCATGTTCCACAGGCTATAGCCTAGATAAGTCAGCATTTTCTCTGCCACCAGGATTGGGGGATATAATTGCTCATTGCTCATTTCGTAATACAAATCTATACCTGTTTGTTCTCTGCTTAACAACAGCTGACTGCTTTGCAGAAATAAGCAGTTGCAGGCCATAGAAAGCCATGTCTAGTCTCAAAAGCTAACTAGAAGGACAGTGAGATGGCTCAGAGGGTAAAGGTGCTTGCTGCCAAGCCTGACCACCTTAGTTAGATCCCAGGAATATAGTAGGAGGGGAGAATGGGCTCCCACAATTGTTGCTGGTATTGTTGTTGTCGTTGTGTGGGTGCATGTAAGGGTGTGCACACATAATAAACAAATGCAAAAGAAAAGGAGTCTTTGAATAGTAAACTGAGGCAGCACAGACATAACTAACAGCAAAAATGCTGATGCATCTAAAAAGGCTCATCCATGCCATACCCATCTTTATCATTAGACATGTAAGATGGCAGAACTAATATTAACAGTAATGGCTTGGGTTATCAAGAAGACCAAAGAAGGACTCATGAATGCAGGAAAATGGGTTTGCATTTTTAAAATAAATATACACAATTTAAGTATGAAAGTCCTTAAAGTTTACATCTCAACTTTTTATATAGAAGATAGGAATGGTAAAAAATGTCATATAACTCCAAGTGTGCATGAGTCAAGACATCTTCTAAATATACATAACCAAGGATTGAGGAGCAATCTTCCTTTATGAATTCAAAGTGAACAGAGTTCAAACAAAACAAGATAAAAACAAAAGAGGAAACCTTTCATTATCCCAACTATTCTAGTAAGAGCTTTGGAAACCCATGTGGCTACTGTAACTTCCATGCCACACTGGGATTTTTATCACTCACAAACTTGTCTTTGGCTTCTAGTCACTTCTCTGTAAGAGGGACATGTTCTGTAAGTGGCATGCATTCTGGAAATCCATCTCCACCACCACCCTGCTGTGAACATTATGGGAGAATGAACATTTAATACAGGAGTTAAGGCACGGTACTGATATTAAATACTGGCAGATGGTGGCTTTGAGTCCTAATGTCAGTAATGGTCAACTCTTATGTTCAACATGAATCAATTCAGCATCACCTAGGACACACGTGTCTGGGTGTGTCTCTGAGGGCGTGTCCATGGAGGATTAAGTGAGGAAGGAAGACCTACCCTTGATGTCCCCATACCATCCATCTGTGGGATGGGTTACAGACTAAATAAAAAGGAAAAAAAAAATGAGACAACAAACAGAAAATCAGTGTTCACTTCTCCCTGATCCCTGAAGAATTCAATTTGACCAGTTGCCTTTATCCTGCAGCTGTAACTCCCACACGGTGATGAACTGTACTCTCAAGCTAGGAACCAAAATAAACCCTTCCTTTTAAAGGTCACAGAAATGAAGAAAGTTACTAATGCAAAAAAATTGGTATCAGAAGTGGGGCTTCTGCTGTGACAAACCTGATCATGTAGTTCATAGGCCTTTGGAGCAGGTTTGTGGGAAGGGTGTGGGGGTTTGGATCTCTGGGCTGGAGAAGTCTGATGGTGCCATAAGTAGAGCTTAAATGGTCATTCCAGTAGTTCAAAAACCAAAATGCTAAGAAAAATACAGATACTGGAGGTCCAGGCCATGAGGTTCAAGAGGGGAACAAAGGCTCTATTGTAACAAGGCTACAACTCATTGTGTTACATTCGGATGAAGAATCTGGCTGCTTTCTGCCCACGGCCTGTTAATTTGAGCGAGGCTACATTCAAAGTTAATGGGCTAAATTGGTTAATAGGTGAAATTTCAAAACAGCATAACATCCATGTTTTAGCATGGTTACTGCTCACTACTTGAGTGAGAGAACAGAAACACACACACACACACACACACACACACACACACACACACACACACACACAGACAGACAGTTTGGTGAGGAAGAGAGAGAGCATGGGCAAGTTTAAAGTTGCAAATAGGGCAGGTGAGAAGATAGCAGCCATTAAACAGAAACCCAGATGCTATGTACCGAGAAAACAAGATAATGGATCCTGAGGATAGACTTCACTCATTAAGGGATCCAACTTCTAAAAATGAATATTTATTTCAAAGAGCCTGAAATGAAAATGTGGTTGAAGGGATTAACTGCAAAAACAAAAACAAACAAAAAAACTGCCTGGGGCAGTCCTGGGGTCATTCACAGAGGCATACAGAGGCCTGATTACAGCTATGATAGGAGGCCAGATTACAACTCAAAATGACAGAACTTGACAGGATTTTCCACATGGTGCCAGTTTTGCAAGCATGCAAAATGCAAGACTTATGGGCTTATGGAGGCTTGTACCAGAAAGCAGTGTGGTAGGGTTGAATTTCCTATGAGGAAAGCCTCAGAGGTCACTAAATACATCTAGGAAACTAAAGTCCTAGATGTAATGGCAACTCCAGGATGTCAGAAATGCCAGTATCATAAATGTCTAACATGGAAAGGTCCAGATACATTCTAGAACTAACCCCAAAGAGAGGTGGCAGAACTGGAGGGGCAGAGATGCAGACTGTTAGAGCCCAGATGATGCCCCTGCAAGTCTCAGATGCTGGATATGGAGCTATAGCATTTGGCATTTGTCTTCTTGGGTTTGTGTCTTGCTTGGGTCCTGTCTTCCCTTGATATTTTCCCATTCTTCCTGTTTAGAATAGAGATGTTGAATTTATGCCACAGTATTGGAAATATGCAACACTATCCCCTTGAGATTGCCTTGAGTCAGAAGAGAGTTTGTAATTCTGAACAATGTTGAGACTTAAAGATATAGGGAGTTGGAGACTGGAAAAATGGCTCAGAGGTTAAGAGCACTGGCTGCTCTTGCAGAGAACCCAGGTTTGATTTTCACCACCCATATGGTACCACACAACCATCTGTAACTCCAGTTTCAGGAGAGCCAATGCCTTCTTCTTGCCTCTGCAGGCATCGGACACACATATGGTACACATACATATAAGCAGGCAAAACATTCATACACAGAAAATAAAAAAATCAATTAAAGAATATGGGGACTTTTGAAGTTGGAATGAATATATGTTACAAAATGGCCATAAGCCCATGGGTCCAGGAGGGCAATGGTCTCATTTAAAGCTTATGTGTGGGGCTGCAGAGACGGTTCAGTAGTTCAGAGCACTGGCTGCTCTTGCAGAGGACCCAAGCTCAATTCCCAGCACCCACATAGCAGCTCAAAGCTGTCTGTAATTCCTGTTCCACGGGATCTGATGCCCTCACACAGGCATACCTACAGGCAAAACACCAATGTACATAAGATAAAAATAAATAAATTATTTTTAAAAGGGGGAGGACTGGGGAGATGGTTCAATAGTTAAGAGCACTGGCTGCTCTTGCAGAGGGCCTGGGTTCAATTCCTAGCATCCACATGGCAGCTCACAGCTGTCTGTAATTCCAGTTCCAGGTGACCTGACACCCATGGCAAAACACCAATGCACGTAAAATGAAAATAAGTAAATGAAAGCTGATGTGTTTGGGCATTAAATTGACAAGGAGTGAACATGTGATTATCCTTCATTGTCAACTTAGGATTCAGAAGTATCCAGGTGACTCACGTGTGGTTTGTCTGTGAGAGGATTTTCTGAAAGGGAGGAAGGGCAGACCCTGGATGTGGACAGTACTTGTCATCCCATGGGCTGGGATCCCAGCCTGAATGAAAAGAAACAAGAGAATGTGAACTAGGCAACAGCAGTCATTTATTTCTCCACGTTTCCCAAACCTAGCTGCATCCTCACCAACAACCCCATGCTCTTGCTGCTGCACCTGGACCTTTCCTCACTGCTGTGCCCTCCTTGTCACAGACTCCAACTGTGACCCAAGACACCCTCCCTCCTGTCAGTTGTCTGTGCTACTTATTTTGTCACAGTGAAGAGAGAAGCAGCTAACACACCATCTTTCATGTATTATTTATGAAGTAAATCTGTGAATAAGTACAAATGCAGATGGCCTCAAAGGGATGTCTAAATGGTTTCACTACTAAATGGGATCCCGGGTTTTGTCTTTAACATTAAGTTTAACTAATAAATATTAATCCAATTTAATCCCAATATCTTGACATCCAAAATAACTTTTCCAGCAAATGTCTAAATATTTTCAACTGCTGCAATATAAAGCATAAAGTATCTTTTGAAAATAGTGTGATCTTAATTTGCAAATCACTTACAAAAGAGCAAAGCTTATAGAGCAAAATTAAAATATCATTAATTACTTTCTACCAACTAATATTGCTGGAAGGTTTATTCATAGGCTTTACTTTAATCCCTGCACTTGAGATCACAGGGTGGATGCTGAAACTGAAAGCAAGATTTTGTGGATACTGGACCTGCTACCTAAAAACCTGTCCTCTAAAATGAAACACTGTACGCTCTGCCCTTGTTTGTTTCCTCTCTCCCTACAATGCTTAAGAAACAGTAAACAGAATCCCTAAAGATTTATAAGGAGAGAGACACAGTTGCAATGCATCAGGCTGGCACACACAGTCTACAAATGTGAGACGAAAAGAATTGCTTTCCTGTCACTAACAGTGTTTGGGCCCCTGACTTAAACAGAATCATCAGCTATTTTAGATCATAATTTTGTGTTGACACTTTAGTGCTTACTACTAACATTGAACCTTCAGGTTAAAACAAGACAAAACTTGTAAACTGCTTGACCATTTCCTATAAATAAGAACTTCAACAATGTATGTTTTCTAATTGGCCAACTTACTTTTTTGATTAATATTAAAACAGACATGAATGGATGCTTTTTTTTTTTTTTGAAGGCTAGTCCACAGTGCATATAATAAAGTACTAGACAGGGTATGTAGCTCAGGAGACAGAGTGGTAGCCAACCTAGCATACTCAAAGCTCTGAATTTAATTCCTAGCACTACATAAAACCAGGCACAATGGTGAGTACCTATAACCCTGGCACTTAGGAAACAGAGGCAACATTATCAGAAATTCAAGGTCATCCTTGACTACAAAGCGACTTCAAGGCCAGTCTGATATATGAGTCTCTGTCTCAAAAAAAAAAAAGTATTTATTATTAAACTTGTTGAAATGCTTCTTTTTGACTGGGAATGTTTGTGGGGTATATGTGTGTGTGTGTGTATGTATGTATGTATGTATGTATGTATGTATGTATGTATTTTTGTGTGTTAAGAACCTCTCTTTCTCTTAAATTCTAATGTGCTTTTAAAAAGTTAAAGTTCCCCCACAAAGGCTAAGCTAGATGATCTACCGAGTCCCTGGGAGGCAGGCTCCTGTCCCAGGACCCAGAAGGCTCAAAAACTTTGAGTTTTCATGTGAGTGAAACAACAATTGCTTCCTGGCGGTAACAGATGCTTTCAAGCTTTTGCTAGGAACAGGAGGCCAGCCTGCCTTCTTTCTTGCTCACACCTCATCAACTTGCTCCTTTTCTAGCAGTGGGAGCAAGTTTTAACTTGAAACTCTAGTGTCTGTCAAAAAGCAATCACAGGAAAATGAAGGGCAGGGGATTGGGTGTTTAATACCAGCTGAAAAAAAAAAACCCCAAAAAACCCAAAACTCCACAATTACCAAGCTGACCGAGCAATCAGAATCGGGAAATGATAGATACAGAAAAAGGCCAATGTGAAAGAAAACATCCCAGTCAAAATTAATATGTTCCAACACCAAGCACAGAAATTAAGTCTACTTCCCACAGGGGAATTGAGTTATTTTGATATAATTTTCAGAAAGAACTAAAGGCTCTCTGTGTTTCTATTTCAACTTAAAGGCAGAAACCAAATGAAAATAAACCTTCCCAGTTGAGTGTTCTTTGGAAATTAGAAACTTAGGAAAACTGTTAAGTACATGTATTTCAGATAGAGGAATAGGAAACTTGATTGCCAGTGACAAACCTATGGTACCCTAAGCTCTCCCTCAATGTAGTTACTTGATTTAAAGCACTAACAGCTGGCCGTAAAACCAAACATCTCCCCCATTGTTAACAAAGGTGTTAATGGCAGCATCCAAGGAATTATTATTTCTGGTTACCTGTGCAGACATCAAATGTCTAACCTGTGGGTTGTGACCCCTTTGGGGGGGGTGAATGACCCTTTTACAGGGATTGCATATCAGATATCCTGCACATCAGACATTTACATTACGATTCACAACTGTAGCAAAATTACAGTTACAAAGCAGCAACGAAAAGAATTTTATGTTTTGGGGTCACCAAGACATGAGGAACTATATTAAAGGGTCACAGATTAGGAAGCTTGAGAACCCCCTGATCTAACAAGTTCACCCAGGAAAGAAGAGTCAATACCAAAGTGTCACATCACTCTGTGATGCTTCACAGCCCAGTCTACATTTTTATTAGTATTAAAAACAGAATATGATTGCAGAACTTCCCTTTCTATTTTATTTATCCTTTTACCTTACACACAATGGCTATATGTCTATGGGGAACACTGCAACACCTCAACACCTCACATATAAATAGATAATAGTCAAGTCATAGTAAATATCTTTGTGTTACTCCTTTGTGATTGGGGCCTTTGAGTGAACCTCTTTTTCTTCATGAAAGATACGATATGTTATTGTAAATTTACAATGCAAAGGAAACCATAGCTTTCCTGCTGTGTCAGAAAATAGATTTTATTCTTCCTGAGGCTGGAGGGACAGCTCCGTAGTTGAGTATCTACAGCTCTTGCAAAGTACCCAAGTTCAGAGCTGCCGACAACTCCAGCTCAGGGACATGGCTTCCACACACACTGCACTCACATGATCAAACCTACACTCAGACACACACTTACAAACAAACTTGAAAACAAAAGTAACATTCTAAAAGTGATCTCTTTTTCCTCCCAGTTGCATTTTGATGTGTAACCTGGCCACTTTCCAGTGTCTTCCCCTCTTCCACCCCTGGCCTCAAGTGACCACTATTTGACTCTCCTGTGCAATTAACTGAAGGATTTAAATTTCCCACTTTTATGACTGAATTTAGGTTTCAGTTCTCTGAGAGGGGCAAACAGGTGTCACTCCCAGCAAAGGGCCATTTGTCAACCAATTATATTCAGGGACCAGTGAGTGAGAGAGCCCAAACAAGGCCTGAGCTAGCCCGAATGTCTCAAGGACAGTTCCTGCAACCCCTTGAAAACTTACCCAAGTATGTCCAAAGATAAAACCTCAGCCAATTAAAAGTATACTAATATAACTACTGCTTGCTTGACCAGTTATGTTTGATTAACTGGTCAAGTTATGTTGACCTAACCGTCCCTGAAATTCCCTTAGCTGTGCTTAGAAGGAACCTGCACACTACCCTCGGGGTTGTTGTCATTCTGTACAGGTGCTGACTCCTGCATGTTGGAATAGTAATAAATGCTCTTTGTTCTTGCATACTATTTGAGTCTGGGGTCTTCCTTCAGCATTTTCTCAGTCCCTTACATTAACTTTTTCAGATGCCACAAGTGAGTGAAAACACATGCATATGTTTCTGTGCTTGGCTTATTACTTGGCACAATGTCCTCCTCTTCCAAACATGATGCTTCTAGTGGCAGGATTTCACTGATCATAAGAATCATACATACTTCTAATTTGAAAAGCTCTTATGCAAAAACAAAACAAATATATAAATATAAATTTTCCTTTTATAATATTCTTTTCTGCAAAAAGAAAAATGAAAGCCATATGACAGAAAAAATGAATTCTGCAATCTCCAAGACCACCAAATCTTACCCTATTATTCAATGAATATTTTAATATTTTTTTAAAAAATATTTTGATCAGAGAAATATTTGTTTGCCCCTTGTTATCTGTGTGTATAGTATGCCTTATTTAAAATGAAAATAAATGCATAAATTTCAATTTACTGATCATAAACCATACAACTAGAAAGTAGAAGTGATGGAAGACTGTCTTAGGGTTTCTATTGCTATAAAAACACTCTGTGACCATGGTAACTCTTACAATGGAAAATATTTAATTGAGGTGGTGGCTTACAGTTCAGAGGCTCAGTCCATTATCATCATGTCAGGGAGCATGGTGGCCTGCAGGCAGACATGTGCTGGCTACATCTTGATCAGAAGGCAACGGTGTCAACTGAGGCACTGGACATATATGCTTGGGCATATATGAGACCTCAGAGCTCACCCTCACAGTGACACACTTCCTCCAATATAGCCATACTCACTCCAACAAAGCCCCACCTCCTAATAGTGCCACTCCCTAAGAGCTTACAGGGGTCCAATTACATCCAAACTACTAAAGAGACATTGGAAATGATGTTGATTTGCAACTGGTTAATAAAAAGTTTCAAAAAAATTTCATGCTACCTATAAACTTATGCCTCTTGGGAAAGTGAAATTTCCAGAAGAAAAAACGTATATGCTCTTGTGGTGTAACAGTTTCCTTCAAGATGGAAACATTCCATCCTGCGGGAAGGTCAACAACTCAAGTAGCTTCAGGAAGTCCCTGAAACTGACCAGATTTGTTACAGCCAGATTTATTAGCTCCTTGCTGCCAGAGTGCCAAGAAGAATCTGACAAGCTGAACTGCAATGAAGATTGACAGAGCAGCTGAGTTGCCTAGACAGGACTATTGTGGGAAATTACCAATACGGAGTCAGGTAGAAATATAAGGGTATTTAATAGGGAAAAGCCTTACTTACAGAGCGACCTAGCCAGCCGGCATGGCAGCAGTCTGTACGCAAGCCCAAAAGAGAAAACGAAAGTGAAAACGCAGTCACCCTACGTCCCCTGACCACGCCCTCTCAAGCTTGCGAGGGCGTGGTCAGGCACACCTGTAGCCAGCCCCTAAGTAGGCGTGGCTACAGCTTCCCCTACAATTACCCTTTTAGTCTAAAAGAGGATTAAAACTTAACAGTTTAAAGTATCCAAAATTAACAATCATAAAGGTAAAATATAAGAAGAATAAAATATAAAATATAACTATCTATTTTAAATAAACCCTAAAGTCATCTGAAAGAGGTGTCCAAGCCTGAAACCTCCTTCCAATCCCAACCATAAACAATAGGAAGCTATCCCTAACTAGGTATATACACTATCCTAAGTGACAACAATGGGGAAAGGGGGCATAGCATTCTCCAAGTTACTTCCTGCTGAAATGGGACGATGATAGTCATGTGGGGTCCTGTAGGAAGAAAATGTTAGTATCCAGTCACACAGGACACGCTCCAATCTGTTGAACTGCCTGCAAGTTGTGCAGTGTGCTCCGAGTTCCCAGCTTTGGGAGCTGTCACCTGCGCTGGGGTGGGTGTTGGGGCCCATAAAGATGGCTCAACTTCATCCTGGCTCAAGGTCAGAGAGTTCAAAACTGTCCATAAGACCTAAGGGTCTAAGGCGTGGCTATAGTAGGATGTTTGATCTTGGCCTTGGGTGTCTTATGTAAATAACAACAGATTTGGCATGTGGTGTGGTTACTCTTGACCCTCAAGGCCAAATAATGAGAAATTGAATCTAAGGTGTGGTTACAGAATCCTTGGAGAATTGAGGAAGAAAGTCTGCCTGTTCCGTATACATGACACCATGTTTCCCCTTTTAGTTAAGGTATTTAAGAATGGTGAATAATACACTCCCAGGGCATTCAGTATTCATTGAATTGCCCTCCTGACTCTATCCTGTGTCTCTGTCTTTCTCTTAACGTCTCTACCTAGCCTTTCTCAATCCACACTCCCCCTCTCAGATATGAACCAGGGGCAAGTCGGTTGGTTCTGACTGTAATCCCATAAAGCTGGGTTCCCACAGGTAGGCTTTGGTGGTGCAGCTGTCTTGAGTAATTTCTGCTCCTGAAAATGACCCCTCACCCATACTCCAGTAAGTACCCTCAATAAAATTCATTAGCTCATCAAGTTACACTTCAGTGGTATCCATACTTTGGTCTGTCATTTGGGGTCCCTATCTGGTGTGAGTAGATGTGTGTGTCCCGTTGTCCCAGGAAAAGTTTTGTTATGCAACAGCTGCTAATTTAGAGATAAGATGGGTGAGTTCAGTTCAGAAAGAGTTATTTCAAAATGGAATGTCCATGGAAAGCCGCAACACTGACAGGGCCATATGTTCCCAGAAATTACACTGGAGCGAACGACACTGACAGCGACCACCAGCCTTTAAAATGTAACTTCTTGGTCTAGCATCTGCAGGGAAAGCCACACAGAATGAATGGGTTTATAAGAGGACCTTTGTATTTAATATAGATCTGTGACAGGGAACAGGGGTCATCAGGCTTTTAACCATTAGAACGGACCAGAAGTAGAAACTTTCACTATGGTCTGACAGCAACCCCTTCTCACCTCACTCTGTTGTATGAAGAAAAACTCAAATTATTATTACTCAAACTACAACGTTACTTTACCAATTTAAACTTTGAAAAGTTCCTCTACTTTAGGAAACATCAGCTTTGGTTATTCTCCTTTTCTTTGTAATATATGTACACACACACACACACACACACACACACACACACACACACACACTCCCCTTCATTTTATTGGGCACTTTAATTTTTCAAGGTTTGTTGCAGTTTATGGAAATCTGATACTTTGAATTTTCTTTTCAGTAAAACCTGGTTTAAACGTGCTGACTAAATGCATGCCAGTTCTACACAGAGTTCCTGAAAATGATAGTTTTTTTCCCCATTTTATTCCTATGAAAAGCCAAAGTATTTAACCTTTGCCTATAATCTAGAAAAAAATGAATAAACTGATTGCGTTGTCCCATCACAAGTTCAATGGAGTATATTAATTTGATAAATGATAGAATTACAGGTAGAAAAATGATTAGCTGAGATTTAAGCAAGAGTCACTAAGCTTTGTGAAATACTAATTAAAAGTAAACAGTACTCCAAATAAGATTCAAATGGAACATGGTTAGAATCTCTAAGTAACAGAAATAAACCAGAGAGCCAGGCATTGTGGCACATGCTTGCAACTCAGTAATACCGGACTGAGACCAAGATTGTGGGTTTTAAGACTCTAAACATGTCCAAGGCCAGCCTGGATGATTAAACAAAACCCTGCCTCAGAAACAAACAAACACCAAAAATCCATTTGCAAAAACTTTAATACTGACAGCCAGGCGGTGGTAGCACACGCCTTTAATCCCAGCACTTGGGAGGCAGAGGCAGGCGGATCTCTGTGAGTTCGAGACCAGCCTGGTCTACAAGAGCTAGTTCCAGGACAGCCTCCAAAGCCACAGAGAAACCCTGTCTTGAAAAACAAAACAAAACAACAACAACAACAACAAAAAAACCAAAAAACTTTAGTACTGAAAAAAACTGAAGAAAATGTTCTAGACCTTTGCCCTTAGAGGTTTTTAACAGCACTTGTCACACAATTAACTCCCTATAAACAGGTCCCAGGTAAGGCTACAAATGTTTTCATCCTTACTGGTAATTAAGTTGTAGCAGGGAGATGGCAAAGGGCACTTCCAGGAGGATGGGCTGCTTCTTTCACAAGACCATCCTGGCACCTTTAACAACTGCTCAGCTCACAGCGCTCACTGACTTCTCACTGAAACAGACTGAGTAATGCCAGCTGCTACTTTGGAGGCAAGTCAGTAAGCAGTGCTTATTAGAAACTGAAGACAAGCCAGGTGTTGGTGGCGCACGCCTTTAATACCAGCACTCGGGAGGCAGAGGCAGGCAGATCTCTGTGAGTTCAAGGCCGGCCTAGTCTCCAGAGCGAGTGCCAGGATAGGCTCCAAAGCTACACAGAGAAAACCAAAACCAAAACAAAAAACAACAACAAAAAAAAAACCAACCCCCCCCCTAAACTGAAGACACGAGACAAATTATAATCACATATAGTTTTTATACCAATAATTCTATTTTTCATTAGACATATTTTCAGTTCAACATAAGGAAGCAGTGACTGTAAAAAGATCTAGATTAGTGTTTCTCAAGCTGTGGTTCACAACCCCTTGGGGTCCAGCGACCCTTTCACAAGGGTCACCTAAGACCACTGGAAAACATAGATATTTAAATACCTTACTATTCATAAAAGTAGCAAAATTACAGTTATGAAGTAGCAATGAAAATGATTTTAAAAACGATGGGGGGTCACCACAACATGAGGAAGTGTGTTAAAGTGTGGCAGCATTAGGAAGGTTGAGAACCACGTATTTTCATATGGGGGTTCTGTTGGCTCAGCAGATGGGAAGGCTATGAAAGAAAAAAAGGATGTGGGTACAGTGTCACTTCCCAACATCTACATTGTTCTGTGGACTCAAACTTCCTAGGCTGTGACTTTAGGGCAGGATTTCATAGTATTTTTCTGGCACTTCGTATTTCTCTTGTCCCTCAAACATGTAGCCGTCTCCCACATTTTAAACCAGGCAGCACAGAAGCCTCACATATTTGGTATCTTTCATCACCCGCACTGCACTGCTCTTTAGAGGAATCTGCTGCCTCTTCCTGCATCCTGAGAAATTCACTGTGGTACCAACCTGCTAGCTGCCTCCTTAGACCCCCCACATCATGCAGGTTACCAGACTTGGTCCTTATAACACACCCCTGTTATTATCGATGTTTAAAAGATGACATCCCCATAACTGGAAGCAATTAACTCTAAGGCACTAGCTTAGGTTAGACTAGAGTCCGGGACGCTTCAAACTCCACCTCCTATCCCTAGGTGGCCAGCTTGGGTGGGTGGGAGTTGTGGAGACAGGTCTTCCCTTAGCTCTTCAACTCTCTTCTACAGTCTCAAGCCACAACAGTATTACCTTTGCAACTGGCCTGAGTTTCTGCTCTAGGTCCCAGAACCCTATTTACTACCGAGCCAAGTCTCTTCTATCAAGCAGCTGATGGCCTATTACAGAATCAATCTGCTTTCCAGAAGAAAGACAGAACAAAACCACCAAAAATGTACAGACATTTCTTCAACTAACCCTATGCCTTACAAGCTTTCTTGTCTAAATTAGGGCCCAGAGAAGGAACAGTCTGGCACCCTTAGACAATTCTCTACACTAGGGCTTAGCCTTGAATGACACTAGTGCCTCTGTACGGGGGTGGAGGGGTGGGGAGGTGGGGGGGTCATTCAATACCCCTAATGCCCGAGGCAGCTTACATTAGCACTGGATGCTCTACCAACACTGGGTAACTGAATGGATGTTGGCTCAGCGCTCTCTCTATATCCTGCTTCTATGTACATAGAACAGTCCAGCATCTTTGCCCACCACCTCAGCACTTGGGAGATTGAGGCAGAAGGATTCCTGTGAGTTCAAGGCCAGCCTGGGCCACAGAATAAGATGCTATCTTTAAAGGTTAAAAACACCTATCACCTCTCCTCACCACTGAGATCCAGTGTCCTTGAGGAACAGCTGGACCTGAACTATGAGTGACACCAGTGACAACATCTCCACCTGCCAGACCTACACACAAGGTGGGAGGGCAGGGTCAGCAAATAATAGGCCGGGAGACAGATCAGCTCCAGTTCCATGCTTTGCTTTGACAAATTGCAAGTGCTTAGCAGTTTTTATTCTGACTCAAGTCTCAAATATTTCTAGAGCTTGTTTTCCAGATTCAGGGTTCCTTAGGTGATCATGCTTAGAAAAGAAGAAAAGTTAACATTTTGGCTTTGATTACATATATAAATATTTATACACACATATAAAAATATATACGTATAGCCGGGCATTGATGGCGCACGCCTTTAATCCCAGCACTCAGGAGGCAGAGCCAGGCAGATCTCTGTGAGTTCGAGACCAGCCTGGTCTATAAGAACTAGTTCCAGGACAGTCTCCAAAAAGAGCCACAGAGAAAACCTGTCTCGAAAAACCAAAAAAATGTATGTATGAATGTATGTATATATTTAAATTTACACACATACCCATACATACACATATATGTGTGTATATTATATGTATAGATGTTTTACCTGTATGTATATCTGTGCACTATGTGTGTCTGGTGCATGTGGATGCTAGATTTGCAGATCCCCTGTAACTGGGGTTACAGAAAGTTGGGAGTCACCATGTGGGTACTCCCAGGAACCCAACAAGGGTACCCTGGGAGAGCAGTCAGTGCTCTTAACCACTGAGCTACCTCTCCAGCCTCTCCCATTTACACTTTGTCACTTTAAGATTTATTAATCTATCCTCATTCCTCCAAACACAATATTCTTAAACTGCTTACATTTTACCTGGTAATTTTGTCCTATATTCTCTCCAATAGAAACAGAGGCTTAAGATTTATTAATCTATCCTCATTCCTCCAAACACAATATTCTTAAACTGCTTACATTTTACCTGGTAATTTTGTCCTATATTCTCTCCAATAGAAACAGAGGCTATCTCCAGCGGGTAGTTTAGTGATTGATGAAAACAACCAAGAATTTAGTGAGGTTATAAAAGTTTTTTTAAAGTTGGCCAGATGCTCTACTTTGCTCAGGAAAAGGCATTTAATACCAGGTTTAGGCGCATCTTAGGCACAGAAGGGGCTGCAAGAAGATGAAGCATGGGATGTGGAACCAACCCAGAACGCAGGAGACAGCTGAACATATACTAACCAATAATGTTTGGACTCTTCCAGTGGAAGATTGATTATAACAAGGTTTTGCTACACGATAAAGAATGTTTATGTCCACTTTGGAACACCACATCTGATTGTTTCGAAATGGTTATATCTTTTCTAATACCTGAGATGGTCTTACTGGAGGGTTTTGGGGAGGAGGAGGACCAGGCAAATAGGTGAAAGTGGAAACTCATTGGGGCTGAAGTGGGAGCCCACTAGTATAGTTTTCTGCACAGAAACAATAACGACACAGAATGGGGATTTTTACTAGCTCGTTCATGGTTTTCTTGCTCGATGAAAAATTAGTTTCCTACTTTTTAAGCAGATACTTAGTAACGATATGCAGTTGACACTGGCTTTTGTTTTTTCCTTTTCCATTTCATAAGAGAGAAGCGTGATTTAAATACAGAAAAGCACGATAGTGTTTACTCCCATCACAAGACCTGCATTTCCAGGACCTCCAGACGCTAACCCAGACATGAGGGCCATAGGAATAGCGGGCTGTTCTGGGTGGGTGGCGGCAGGTCTTGTGTCACCCCACCCCCATCCACAAACACACACCCTTTCCCACGCGCCAGCTCCGCCCCAGTGCTATCCCAGGGACAAGAGAGGACACCAAGGCTCTGGGGAACTCTGCTCCATCAGTGAGGTCGCAGGGACAACGAAGACCCTTGAAAGGCTGCGACAGTCGCCTGACCCAGGCAGCAGCAGGAGGAACCCACCACATGAGACGGGGTCGCTAAGGACCTTCATACCACTCGGGCCCCCGCAAACTCCACGTCCGTCCCCACAGATCCCGGGTACTCTCAGGGCCCATCATACCCCGCCCTACACACTTGAGGTCCCTGAAGTCCCACGATCCCCCATCAGTCTACCACATCCGCTGGTCACAACATGAGGACACCCTCCACCCCTGGGGATCTCAGACCCAGTTTCGCTCACGTTCCGCGCTTCCTGCCTACCGTGCTTCCGATGAGCAGACATACCCGACCCCAGCCGGGATCCGGGGCCCCAACGCCACCAGATGCACGGCTCTTCCGGATTCCTCTCTCTTAGGCCCGCCCACAACATTAGGAGTGCCTAATCCGGACCCGAATTCCCCGCCGCCGGGGCTGCCAATCATCTCTATCCGGCGGTTTATTGGTTCGTATGGGGCCCGGGGGAGGTTTAAGCTCGGCCTCTAAGAGCCTGGCTGTGGAGCCTGCGCGGAAGGCAAGTGGCCCGGTAGCGCTGTTTCTGCGTTTGCCCGGCTGATGGTCTTGGCCCAAGACACAGCTAGGGTCTGTACCGGCTCTGCGCACTTGAGGAACTTGGGGTGCAAGCTGGAGAAAGGTTGGTAAGGAGAGAAGGAAGATCTGGAAGCTTGAGACAAGACAAGGTCCCTCTCGGCCTAGACATCCGTTCTCTGCGCCCCCTCTTTACATCTGCGGGTGGTCCGCTCGCACACCAGCGGGGGCCCAACGACAGTGCCTCCCCTTTGCTTCTCGTCTGCCGGTCCCTCTTTTTGTGGTGTCTTTCACTCGAGCCACGTTGCTTTCAGCCCGGCGGTGCTACCCACGGCGCTGGGACCCTTGAGCTCTGTTGACATTGACTCTTCGTCCTTGAATTGCTTCTTCAGAAACATGACTGCCGAGTGTCTGCACGAAACAACGTTCATGAAAGATCGGACAAGAGAGGTGCATGACAAAGAAGACTGAGAGACCGTATCCCAAAGAGAGGAGCTCCTTGAAGAGAAGTAACGCAGGGAGCAGGGTTCTAAGTAGAGAGCTTAAAACCAAGGACACAAAGTAGATGTCTTTGATTAGTGGAGGTTAGCAAGCACAGACTTGCGGAGACGAAAGAGGAAAGTCTGATGTTATGAAGACAATATTCAAAAAAGAAAGAAGACAAACTATGGTTCAAGTAAAGTGCATGCCTGCCAGCCAGCCGGTGTCTGGAGAGCTAAGGCAGTTTGGGATCAGGGAGGAGAGAAGGCGTGGCCTCGGGCGTTGCGGGACTCTGCAATCAGTGAGCATGGAAGGGTAGAGATGTTACTGATGGCCTCAAGCCAGGATAGTTCCTGAAAGGCCTCGGTTGGGGTCCAGTTTGTATTTGAGTTTTATAACCTTGCCCACAAGGTGGGGTGGACAATCAATAGAAATTTTACAGAAGCCTAAGTGGCAGTCTGCAGGTTGTTGAGGGCAGCATGACCCAGTGTTTCCACTTTTTCCCCTGGTCATGGTCATTCTGTTCCAGGTAGCAAGTGAAGACACACTTGGCAAATATGCAGTACAAGCGGTGCTTTGAGTAAATCACGGAATAAATCAATAAGTCAGTACTTAATAATTGGGCTTTGGTGCCTTATTCTGCTTCACCAGTGACAATCATGGAAGAAGCAACATTGAACTTCCACAGAGATGCAGAAAACCGATCGGTTTGGGGCCTAGAAGTGAAATGATCTGATGTAAATGTTAAGCAGGTGACTTCATCTTCTCTATTGAGAGTAAATTGCATTGGGGTGAAGCAAGAGAGGACTGTGTGCCAGCTGCAGTAAGAACAATATTGGTAGTTAGCAACATTGAGTTGTAACATTGAAGATCATAGGAAGAAATGGTCAGCGTGTGGATGCATTTGAAGGCAAAGCAAAAGAGATGTACTGACTCATCAGATTGGTCTGTGATAGAAAAGGGGAAGTCTAGAATGGGTGCAAGGTTTTTTGACTCAGAATCTGAAAAGTTGGGGTTTCAGGCTGATATGGGGGTCTTCTGGGAAGCCCTTCATTATGTAGCATTGAGCAGCTTTTGATACATAGACTTAGGAGACTGTGGAGGGAATGAATGTTGTGGCCAGAGTAGTGGCTAAGGAAGAGCTGAGCCACACAGCTTCTATCCTTTGTAAAACTGAGAGATGAGGAGGCACCAGCTCTGGCCCAAGAGGAGTGACCAGAGAGGACAAGGAATGACAACCATCCCACAGCGAAGTCAAAGGAGAATTTATTTGTTTGAATGCACGGTTGGATTTGTCAAGGGCTGGTCTTTAGGGTCTTTGGTCATCATCAATTTCATTGGAATACAAGATACAAATGTGTGATGGTTCAAGAAAACAGAAGGTCCTATGTAGGTGTCTTGTCTGTGAACCTGTAATGGTGGCCACACCCCTTTGGGTGTGGCTTCAGGTGGACAGAAGCAAGGAGGGAAGCTTGAGACATGGCTTCTGTTTGCAGGCTCTTTCTGGTGGGTCAGCCCATCTGGTAGGAAGGGTAGAGAAACGCTCCTGTGGTTCTTTGTATTTTTCCATGTAAACGTTCCCCAATAAACACCCATTTATCATATATCTTGGATCTAGTGAAGTCATTACATCCTTGCCTTCAGTCCTGGATGTAGACCTATGCCAGCTTCTGCTACAGTCCCCAAGACCTCCAGCAGACAGGGACACTCCTGTATCTCTCTAAGTGGGCCACAGCACCATCCATTCAGCTGCCAGGCTACTCTTGGGAAACAGTTGCTTCCTTCTCTCTTCTTTTCCCCACAGACCTGTCCAGAAAGATCACATCTAATTTGTGTCCTCGTCTCTCATGGAGATTCCATTTGAAAGTTGACCTCTCCCCCACTCCTACTGCTGTTTTCCAACTCTTATCCCACTACCATGTCACCTCTTCTGTTCATAGCAACCAAAAAGATCTTTTAAAAAATCTGAAATAATCACTCTGGGCTAGGAGGACAGCTCAGTTGTTAAGAACTCTTGCTGTTTTTTTTTTATTGTTTTGTTTTGTTTTTTGTTTTTTTTTTGTTTTTTGTTTTTTGTTTTTTGTTTTTTGTTTTGTTTTTTTTTTTTTTTTTGCACAGAACCTGGTTCAGTTTCCTGCACTCACATGGTGGTTCACAACCATCTGGAACTGTAGTTCCAGGAGATCTGATACCTCTGCCATCTGAGAGCACCAGGCATGCACACTGGTGCAATACATACATTCAGGAAAGATACTCATGCACATAAAAGACATTTTAAAAACTCACTCACTGTAACCCATCAAAGGACCAGAATAAAAAGAACAAAAACAAAAATGGAGAAAGCATTTGACCAAATCTAACACTTGTTCATGATTTATAAAAACAGCAACAAACAAAAACCTCTCAGTCAATACTTAATAAAAGGTAATTTATTCAATTTGATAAAGAACACTTACAAAAAAATTTTCAAATATCATCAAGGGAAAAAACAATTAGAATCTTTCCTACAAAGATCAGGAACAAGACAAAGATTCCCTCTAACCACTGATTTTCAAAATTGTACTAGAAATCCTAGCTAATGTAATGAGACAAGAAAAGGAAATAAAAAGACCATATATTGGGAAGAAAGAAATAAAATTGTCTTTGTCTGCAAGTGACATGAAGAAAATCCTAATGTCCTGGTTAAAATCCCACGTAAGACTACACTGTATGTAAGACATAATTCCAGTTCCTTTAAATGTGTTACAAAACCTCCCAACTCATTGTCCATCCACATTCATGATGGTCTCTCAGTTCCTACTCTAACTAGTCATTTAGAAGAAAAGGCAAGTCTCTCATTGTCTCTGAGTCTTCAGTCCTGTTTTTCCTACTGACAGAACTTTCCCCAACCTCACTCCCACATTCCCACCCCCAAGTCCTGTTCCTCCTGGGATGTTTGGTAGAAGCCAACCTCTGGCTTCATCCCATCCATATCACCATCTGAAGATGGTGCTCAGTTATCAGAGTTGCTCAGTATGGGCAGTAGAGGGGAGGGAGGATGGAAGCAGGTCTGAAGTGCACCTTAGACTGTTCCTCAAAGAATCTTCAATGGGATAGCTCCAGTTGCCTGAAGGAAGATCACCCTGATGACACACCCGTTATTAACTTTCCTTCCCTTTCCCAATCTTTCTATTCTTGTTCAGTTTCCAGAGACAAGGCATTCAAATTAATTACTTATACTCAAACCATGTCTTGGGACCTACTGTGGGGGGGGCAAACCCAGAGGAAGATTTAATGTAATGACACCCTCATAATACTTCCTCAGCATCACAAACTGTTTGCTGTCCTTTTTTTTTTTTTTTTGGTTTTTTGAGGCAGGGTTTCTCTGTGGCTTTTAGAGGCTGTCCTGGAACTAGCTCTTGTAGACCAGCATGGTCTCGAACTCACAGAGATCCGCCTGCCTCTGCCTCCCGAGTGCTGGGATTAAAGGCGTGCGTGCCACCAAAGCCGGGTTTCATTTTCTAGTAACATAGTATATTTCCTTCGTAGAAGCAAATGTAATCCAGGATTATACTCCTGTAACTTTAGTGTGACTCCATCCCAAAAACTTGATGTGTGCCCAGTGACAATCTCTCTTTCTGTTTTGTTCACACGTCCACAACACATAAGAACTCACTATAAGTGCTGCTTGTATTTCTTTCATTCCTGCCATTGTGTGAGATAGCAAATAAATGAATGGAAGATGGGATACACATGGGGAGGAGGAGAGAAAATGGATATTAGAATTTTAAAACTTGATATGCAATCTATATTTTGGTTTGAGGTTTGAAAAGCCATATTTCAAATAAATGAAATACAACTTTCCACCTAAACCAATTGGAACATGCCAAACACACTAAGAGGAAGGCCTGTCAGATTCTTTGATTCATTTATGTATCTCTCACACAATTTGTGTTTTGCTTTCAAAGTACTCTGCAGTTGTTGATTATATGAAAAACATTTTATGGAGATTGTTTTTGTGTCAAGGATCTTGGAGTTTGGAAAATATTGGGTTGTTCCAGTGCCTCCTTTATTCTACACCTATTCATCTTTCTGTTAACATTCATCTTGTTGATTAAGTTTTGGTCACATTTAAACTTAACAAAGGAGACAAAAGCCCTCCTTTACACTCATATTTACATGGAACCCAGTGACTTGTCCAAGGCTAGATAGGCTTAATTGTAGAGTTCCAGAGCCCAGTGTCAAACTATGTCTTTAGTTGTCAGGGCATTTTACTGTAGGCCACATCAACTTTTCTTCTTGGCTGGCCGACAGATCTGAGAAGGACATTCCCATGAATCTAACTAGGCTCCATCACAATGTGGTGAATTAGCTAAATTTGCCAGACCGTTCCTGGTTGTCTTCCAGACTTCTCTGAGAGAAAAGAATAAATTATTATTATTATTATTATTATTATTATTATTATTATTTATTAGCTTCCACTTGCACACTTCATGCGTCTATGTGCTGCTGCAGCAGACAAATGTCTGACACCGTCTCAATGCTGGGCCAGGTTTATTAATGGAGATGGCTGTTCTAGGTGCGTGCGCGGTGAGGGGTGTGGGGTGCCACTGGGAGATCCCCGATTCCTCTGAGCATAGCTCCAAGCGGTTTACTGGCAGGGAGGTTAACAGGTGGCAACAGAAAGGTTGTATTTGATAGCGCCCAGAGAAGCCGTGTGCACTCTCAGCGGCCATGGGGAGCTTTGTTTTCTAATGCTCCCTCTCTCTGACCTGAGAACGCATTAGATGTGGAGGACTTCACCCTGCAGAGTCCTGTGCATCACTGCCTCTGCAGATCTCACATCTCCATTCAGATCGAGCTACACCTTTCCAGGCGCATTGGCTTGTGTGTGGTTCCCACGCTGACCTACAAACACGCCGAGCACTTGCGGGGTGGGACCTCTCTGTTCCCCCGCCCGGTACCTTCACTGTCCTCGAGTGACCCAATGCTCTGCGCGCAACAGTTGGGACCTGCTGTGCGCGGGCTCCCGGGCCATGCGTGCCACGCTATCTCCGGGCCAGGCTTGCCATTGGCAGTCGCACAGGGGCCTGAGCGCTCCCCCTAGGCGCGCAGCTCTGGGCCCTTCCTCAGATGGAGCCACGCACCGGCCGCCCCCCAGTGCGCCGGTGCCTCCCCGGGCGCCGAGTGCGCAGGCGCCGGCCGTGAGGACCGACCGTGCGCCGGGCTCGAAAGGGGTTGGAGCGCGCGGCGGCAGCAGCAGCGGCGGCGGCGGCGGCGGGGCGGCGGACAGACAGACTGCGGATCGACGCACGGACCCAAGGATTCTCGAGCCTGGGAGCTGGCGGCAGTGCCGCGCGCGCCGCCTGGTCTGACGGGTGGCTACCTTGCCATGTCGCTCAGCATCTTCTGAACTAGGAAAGCCCAAGGATGTCCGCTCTGAGGAAGGTGCGAGACGCGCGGGGCCGCGGGGACTGGGATGCGGGGACCTGGGCGCTAAGTGGCAAGAGCCGTCGGAGCAGGGAGGGGGCGGTGCTGCCAGACCGACCCGCGTGGGCCCTGCCTAGGTGGCTGCGTTGGGTGGGTAGGAGGCTAATAGGAACACGCTCCGGGAGTGGGAAATAACCTTAGGGGGACCCGTGCTCCGGGGTCCACCACTGGGGTCCTTCCGGGCTGCAGAGCCCCATGGCTGGGTTGCTGGCACACGGGCTCCCGGGCTACAGGAGCGAGGCGGAGGTGTGAAATTCCCCGCTCTGCGAGGCCGGATAAGGGGGTGCAGTCTGGGGCGCTGGCCAGAGATGGGCTGGTGGGGCAATGGGCAGCGACCTGTGTTCCCCCTCCCCCAAGCGCAGGTGGCCACGGGGACCCAGATTGGGAATGAATAGAAGGTGCTTGGAGCCGGTGCTACAGAGCGCTGGGGTCGCGGAGGCGGGGAGGGGCCACTTGTGCCCTTTGCTGCAGCCGTCGCGATGAGCAGGGCCTGGGCCTAGGGGTTGGGAGGGAGTAGCCACTGCTGGGCTCTCTAAGTGCAAGCCGGGGAGCACGGGGGCTTTTTTAGGGGTGGTTGCTAAGCGAAGCGCTACCCAGCGCAGCGTTTTGTAACTAAGCCTCCCCCGGCAGCTGCTGTTGCTGTTCTCGGGCTCTTTCCCTAACGATCGCAGAAGAAATAATGAGGATGTAATTATTACAGCCCTGCGCGGCGAAGGGGTGGGGGGCGGCAGGCACGGGCTCCTCTGCTCGGCACCGGCCAGGTGGGGCCGGGAGGGGCAGGGATTCCTCTCCCATCCACCAGTAGCTGCTGGGTGGCTTGAGGTGCTCCGCTGGGACGCTGGGACTCGAGACCCGGGCTGGGGGATCTATACCGAGTTAGAAGAGGTGGGTGGGCAAGGGCAGCAGGCGACGTCTAGGCGGGTGCAGTGTCGCAGGTGGAGGGGAACCCGGAGCGCCGCGTCTGCTTAGCGATTCACACCCGAAACTCACAACACCCTGTGTGGCGCTCCTACACTTCGGGAATGTGGTGCCAGCCGCCCGCAGGTCGCTTTTCTTTCAAATGGATGTCGATTCCGGCCCGGGTCGAAATGCAGATGCCTGACTGACTTATTCAGCATCCGCTGTGTTGTATCGATGAGAAAATAAAGCCACGGGCAGCGAATTCGCCCTCGGTGTTGATGAACTCTGCCAGCCCAGGTTGTGGGCGGTTCAGGGCTGGAGATTAAAGCCCAGCAATTCTTCCTGGCGTCTCAGACTTGGCGGCGGGAGGGAGCTATCTGGACTCGGAGCCTTGGGATTGCTGTTAGTGGCCAGTGTGGGTACATCAGCCTCCAACCTTGAGATCTGACCGTTACCTTGGATCCCAGTCACCTGTGTTTTGTAGAAGCATCTTATTGTACAGTCCATGAACTAATTGCGTTTGTAATGAGAAAACAACCTGTAATGAGTCTGAACGTGGTCCAAAGTGGTCCACAACCGGTTCAAGGCAGTGTACAAGTCCAAGGCTGACTTGCTGAATTCAACCTCCTCAACAATATATCGCCTTAAAGTGCATTATAACATGATTTTCATTTTCATATTCTCCGTGGGAGATGCTTCATAGCCAGCCCCCCCCCAAAAACAACAAAAACTGGTGATATGATGAAAAAAATAATTTTTGGCAGGTCAGGTTGTTACTCTGTTGTTTTAAAAATGCCATTAATCAGGGTTTTCCAGTCGCCAAATCGTCTTGTGCAGGCTGTTGGGTGACTCACACAGATTCGGCTTCCATGGTTAATTGTAGAGTGTGCGTGCATACCACTTCCTTTTAGATGGTGTGACTTTTTCATTACTTAGAAGAGAAAAATTAGAATATTTTATGCCACACATCTGGCTGCACTACTGGCAGGCCACAGGGAGTCCTCTGCTCACACACATCTGGGTTGGTAGAAACAAATCCAATGAAAGAAGATGCAGTACAGTCCCCTCCAGTCACTCCTCTCCAAGCAGTGCAGTCCCCTCCAGTCACTCCTCTCCAATCACTGCATAGATATGATCTAGTAACTGTGGGGTTTGTTCTCTGAGGCGACCTATTACGAGCTAGCTGTGGTACGTCTGTTCTACTCCCTTCTGAAACCACCTCTTCAGTTAAGTCAGTAGGCCATCTGCTCCTGCTCTGAATTGTAAATACCTTGTATTTTAGGTCAGAGGGTAACATATCAAATGGTGTGTGCTACACCAAATAACACAAAGGAATATAATTAAAATTATCCCCTCCCTGGAACTAGTTTTCGATTGAGAAACCTTCCAGGCTGAGCAGTGTGGAGCTTTGTTCCCTTTGCTGCCATCAACCTTCTGCAGCCACAGTGAAGTTAACCTAAGTGTTGCCTCTGGAGGAGGCAAGAGACTCATATGCGGATATCTGATGTGCTATGCCCGAGGGCACATGTGATTCAGGTGGTTCAATAGCAGGGCTGTGATTTCTCCAGAGTGATGTAAGCATGTTCCTCTATGGAAATCTGTTGCTTCTCCTATTTTTGTCCACTTCATTTTTGACAGTGATAGAAATTCCAGATTGAATTAGAAGCAAAAAGAAAAAAACCCTGCTTCTTAGAATTTAATTCATGTATAAAGAACATAATCAATTGCACAACTAAAAAGTTCTAGTATTTTATTAAGTGTTATAGGATTTTTAATGCTATAATATTCTTTTATAATCACATTTGAGGGGGGAAAACCCCATCTCAGTTGCCCAAGGAGTAGAATGATATACACTTCAATTATAGAATTTATGAGGAAGTTAATTAAATATTATTTATTGACCCTTGGAATGGGTATGCCATGATCATGCATTGGCTACAATAAAAATAGCTGTGATTCATCATTTTGGCCAGATGGGAGTCATATTTAGAGCATTGCAGTATGTTGGCTATAAAAGAATTAGAGCTTTACCACACAGGAAGTTCGTGGGCAAAACATTCTATGCAGTTAAAACTGCTCTTAATCAACCTTAGTTTTAACTAGCCTTTGTTCTCCATCTTGTAAGCACTCACATTTTATTAGTGTCTACTGAAATTTGTACAGTTGTTGGTGCTTGTGTGTGGAAATCTTGAGCACAGCAATTTGATTGTATTTGTAACAAGCATTCTGGGTTTTCAGGAGGCCAAGTGTCTGGGCTTGATCCTGATGAGGTGTGGGATTGCAGGTTCCCATGCTGGTGTAAATCCTGCAGCCGCCCTTGGTCAGCTCTGCCTTCCAGGGCTTCGGAGCAGTGGCAGACAATATATTTGGTTCTTAATTAATCTCTTTGGCAAAGGCGGTGGGAATTAGCCAGCTGATTTTCCTTGATCCTGCCATTTTCTGTGAAAATGAGAAGTCCTCTTCGTTAGTAGCTCAGGGTTTCTTTCTTTCTTTCTTTCTTTTAAAAAGATACATTTGTTTATTCATTTTTACATCTCATCTGCAGTTTTCCCTCCCTCCTCTCCTCCAGGTCCTACCCCCACCCTTCCTCTGTTCCCACCTCTGTTTCCCTTCTTCATTTCTGTTTAGGAAAGGGCAGGTCTCCCAGAGTATCAACAAACCATAACATATAAAGTTACAATAAGACTAAGCACCTCTCCTTGTATGAAGGCTGGGTTAGGTGACCCAGCATGAGGACTAGGTTCCCAAAATCTAGTAAAAGAGTCAGAGAAAGCCCCTGTTCCTGCTGTTAGGAGTATCACAAGAGAACCAAGCTACACAACTGAAACATATATGCAGGGTGCCTAGGTCAGTTCCATGCAGGCCTCCCTGGTTGTCAGTTCAGTGTCTGTGAGCCCCTATGAGCCCAGGTTAGTTGATTCTGTGAGTTTTCTTGTGGTGTCCTTGACTCTTCTGGCTCCTACAATCCTTTTTTTCCCTCTTCTGCATGAATCCTCAAACTCAGGCCTGATGTTTGGCTGTGGTTCTGCATCTGTTTTCATCAGTTTCTGGAAGACTGATGACAATTGGGCTAGGTACCAATCTAGATACAGGAGATGGCCAGCTCAGGCTACCAATCTGCTATTGCTAGGAGTCTAAGCTGGGGTCACCCTTGTAGATTCCTGAGAGATTACCTTGCTCCAGGTTTTTGACTGACCCCCAAAGACTCCCCTTTTCCAGTCATCTCTTTCAGTACTCCCCCCAAACTGGATCACTCATGTTTGTTATAATTAAAAAAAAAAAAACCATGAAAGAGAAGTCATGCCATACAACAAGACTCACGTAGGAGGTTTACTGGAAGAGGAGAGAGAAGGGGCAGAGACCAGTCACTGGGCACAAGAGTGGTGGGAGGAGGGGGGGAAGTGGACAGGACCCTTTTAAAAGGGAATGTAGTGATGTGCACAGGTGGTGCTCTTAGTGGCTGCAGCTGAGGGCGTATCCTGTCAGAGCCCCAAGGGCAGGCCAGTACAGATGCCTGAATACTAATCACCACCTGCCCTCAGTTTGTTCATGAAATCTTTTCTATTTCCCCTTCCCAGGGAAATTTGGGTTACCTAGTTATCTTGTCTTTCTGGGTCTGTGGATTGTAGCGTAGTTATCCTTTATTTTACAACTAATATCCACTTATGAATGAGTTCATACCATGTTTGTCTTTGTCGATCTGAGTTACCTCACTCAGGATGATTTTTTTCTAGTTCCATCTATTTGCCTTCAAATTTCCTGGTGTTCTTGTTTTTAACAGCTGAGTAATACTCTCTTGTGAGAATGTACCACATTTTCTTTATCCTCTCCTTGGTTGAAGGACATAATGCAGGCAACTGGAATCAAAGAATACATCAAAAAGATCATCCACCATGACCAAGTAGGCTACCTCCCAGAGATGCACTGATGGTTCAACATACAAAAATCTGTCTGTCAATGTAATTCATCATATAAATAAACTGAAAGTAAAAAAAAAAAAACATGATTATCTCCATAGATGGTGAAAAAGCCTTTGACAAAATCCAACACCCCTTCAGGGATACAAGGGACATACCTAAACATAATAAAAGCAAGATGCAGCAAGATGATTGACAATACCAAATTAAATGGAGAGGAACTCAAAGCAATTCCACTAGAACAAGACAAGGTTGTTCACTTTTCACTTTCTCTATATCTATTCAATATAGAACCTGAAGTTCTAGTGAGGGCAATAAAACAACTAAAGGAGATCAAGGGGATACAAATTGGAAAGTAAGAAGTCAAAATATCATTATTTCCAGATGTTATGATATTATATATAAGCAGCTCCAAAACCTCTACCAGGGAACTCCTGCAGGTGATAAACACCTTTAGTCATGTGACTGGATACAAAATTAACAAAAAAAAAATCAGGAGGCCGCCTATATACAAAGAATAAATGGGTTGAGAAAGAAATCAGGGAATCAATACCCTTTACAGTAGCCTCTAATAACATAAAATATCCTGGTGTAACTCAAGCCAAGCAAATGAAAGACCTGTATAACAAGAACTTCAGTTCTTTGAAGAAAGAAACTGAAGAGGATATTGGAAGATGGAAAGATCTCCCATGCTCATGGATTGTCAGGATTAACATAGTAAAAATGGGCATATTACCCAAAGCAATCTACAGGGTTTCTTTATAGTGTCACTTTTGATAGGCCCAGGAGAACAGCTGCTGACTGTCCTTAAGGGGCACTGGCAGGGTGGGACCCTGTAAGAGCTTTTGCATCTGGTATTGCTGGGGAGGTTTTCCTGCTTGTGTGATAAAAGTCAGTACTTTAATATCCAGCCTTTCTTGCATGACCTTTCAAGAATCAGTGATCTTAGTGACTGCCAGTATATCAGATGTGCAGTGTGAATTTATTCCCTTATGTTTTGGTGATTCTTCTCATGCTCAGGGTATAGCTGTGGTGGGCCACCTCTGTCCAGCTCTAGGATGAATGAATGGCTGGGCCTGTCACAGGTTATAGGACTTTGTCAGGGTGTTGGATCATTAAAAAACATGGAACTCTACTCAAACCTAAAATTTTATGTGACTTTTAAGGAAAGAGACAATTTAGGAAGTAAGGATGGAAAGACAGAAGACTTGAAGTTGCTGTCACCAACTGACAGCTTCTCTAAAAAATTAGCCTCTGTCCCTCAACCCCTATCTGAGGAGAAGAGAGGGGCCAGGTTATTTGAGAGAGCCATTTTAACCTATTGCTTCAGATATGTAAATGTGAAAATTCTCCTTCTAAATTGTGCATTCTGTCCCTGAAATCAAGAGATATAGGTAGGTTTTTACTTTATTCGGCAATTGACAAGTAAACTTTTAGAGCAAGATTTGTTCATTATTAGGTGATGTTTTTGTCTAGTAAACTTCTATATTTCTGCCATAACAAAAGAAAAAATTTAACCAACTACTTCTTAAAAGGAATATACAATTGGAAACACCCCATCAATAAAAATGTAGCAAAAAATGGAGTAATTTATATATATAATTAGCTATTGGTTTAAAAATGATACTCCTCCATATTGTGCATACAGAGAGAGGCTGAATTAACAGGCACCAAAATCCAGCTGGAAAATAAAAGAATGGAATTATCCCCTCGAGCCAACCGAGTAGCCAGGTAATATGGAAAGGTATACTCTTGTGCTTAATGGACATTCACTGTGCTGTTTCTGCACAAGGTGACAAGTGGCATTTTATCTTGTTGGTGTAAAGGGTGACTGAGTGAAAGTCTGTCTATGCAACTGAGTGGTGTTTAGCAATCTTGTTGGCCTTGCTGTGTTTTAGTTACCCTCCACCAAAAGGGGGGTAATGTAATATTAACTTGGCAGGATGACCAAGTTAATGGATTAAATGAATTGATAGTGGTAGCATTGTATCAAGAGTGGTATAGAAGGTTTATTATGTCTTGATTCTTTCAACTGTGGAGAAACAAAGCTAGTCTCAGCACAGTTTAAGCCACCAGTGCTAGTAGTTATCAAATTACCATGAGGGTACTGTATTGCGTATGTATGTATGTATGTATGTATGTATGTATGTATGTATGTATGTATTTCCATCCTTCAAGAAACAAATTTGAGTGAACTTAACTAATAAAAGCATAGAAGAAATGCTAATAAAATAGAGATGGCCAACAAGGTGACAATCAGAGTTAAAGAAGCTTTTGAATGTTACATTTGACTATGAGCTCCCTAAAAGTCACATCAAGAAAACCTAAAACACATAAGCCCTTCCCTGGTTACCTTGTTGGGTGGACATCACAAATACATCAAAAAATTTCTTTTTCTAGTGATAAATCATGAAGGCTCTGTGCTAAGCAGATAATAGACAAAAGAGTTGGGGGTGTAATAAGTAGCTGGGTTTTTTTTTTTTTTGTTGTTTTTGAGACAGGGTTTCTCTGTATTGCTTTGGAGCCTGTCCTAGCACTCACTCTGTAGACCAGGCTGATCTCAAACTCACAGAGATCCACCTGCCTCTGCCTCCTGAGTGCTGGGATTAAAGGCATTCGCCCCCACTGCCCGGCTCCTGATTGTGTCTTATGACACACTAAGATGGAAATCAAAGACAAAAAAACCACAAGTCCACCCTAGAAGAGGGCATGTGAGTTTCTGCATTAGTCATACATTATCTCAGCCACAACATGGTAAAACAAGGCTGGGTCTTCATGCTTTTGCATCATTAACAAATCCATTATAGCTAATGCTAAAGATATGTGTGAACCATGGTATATATCCTGTGGAGAACTCAAGCTATTGCGTTTTATGCACGTATTTCCTAAAGTCCTGGTACATGATGTTTTATTGTAAGATAAATGGCCATAACATGTTGACAGTAACAGCATGTGGAGAGAGTCCTTATGCTTAACAAGTGCTGCTAAAATTAAGATGAGCCTACCACCTGCACACTCTTCATTAACTGAAGGTACCAGAAATCTAGATATGCATTTAATACATCTACCAAATGTGATAGATTAGCCTTGCCTGATTTAAATGTGCTCAAAACATTGGCATTAGCCTATAGCTGGGTAAAATTATCTAACAAAAAGCCTATTTTAGGTTTGGGTGTATCATAACTCATCCAGTAGCTGTACTGGAATTAAAAAATGGAAGGGTTGCATGGGTACCCTTCTGTATCATCGAGAGATTGAAGAATTGTAAACCCAGCCATCACCAATTAGAGACCAGTTTTGTTACTGCTGACTCATTTCTGGCTTATTGCCACTTCTCCTTGTTCTCCCATCTCACCCTTCGAAACTTAGGAGGTGTTTGTCTCGAAAGTTACCCCTGGGCCAGCACATGTCTCCTGGCATACCCTACACTGTGGTCTTTTCCAAAGACGCTAAAATAGTAGCTTTGTGAGCAAGAGTCTTTTGTCTTAATCAGTCACTGCTAGTGGACAAGGAAGATCTGTTGCATCCATGAATGATCCTAGGATCTGCATTCTACTCAGCACAGGACCAGGATTTTCCCAAGCTCTGGCTTGGAAATTGTTTTTGTTCTTCTGTTACCACTCTATATTTTGTGGTAGTTATAATTCCCCCACCCTGAACCACTCCATCTTGTAACTCTGTGTTGCTCTTTGTCCCTGATTTGGCTATAGGTATCACTTTTTTTTTTTTACCATACTTAATATTGCTTTTAAAAATATTTTTGTATGTGTTTTACCTGTATGCATGTGTATGTCATATCCATGTCTTGTGCCTTTGGAACCAGAAGAGGTCATCAGATCCTTGGAAACAATTGGAGTTGTAGACAGTTGTGGCAGTCATATGGGTTCTGGGAACTGATCTTGGGTCCCCTGGAAGAAGAGGAAGTGTTCTTAACCATCGAGCAATCTCTTCAGCCCCTAATAATGTTTTATTTTCCATCTTTCATACTTACTTTTCCAGACCTAGTTGAACACTGCTTTCCTGTGGCATATTTCCCAGGCCTGATGCCAGATGAAGTCATCCTCATAGTCCTTGCTTTGTACTCTAGGAGGGCACAGACCATGGAAAACACACACAGCGGGATGCCTGGGACATTCGCTGTCCTTGGTACTGAAGAGATAGCAATGAAAGGGACAGATCTGCCAGTCCTCAATATCTGCCATAGTGTTGTGGATCTTGTTGCTCAATAAACATTGGAATGATAAGTAAATCTATAGCCATTGGCCTAACTATACAGCCACCATGGGGTCTTCAGTCAAATCATCCATTGCCTCTCTGAGTTGTGTGCATATAAGTGAGACATGAAACTTTATTACTGTATCAGTGGGTTTGTATATACTTGTTTATTTGCTTTTAATGGGTAACTTTTGGCTCTTTAAAATAACATAATTTATGATACTATATCACTTTTACAGTTTCTGAACAAATATCTTTTACTATTTTCTGATAAAAGCTTAGTGTAGAATCTATATTATTGACAATGTAGAGATTTTTATAAGTAGTTGAAAGTTAGTTTCAAGATTATATTGAAACTATTGGGGCCATTTTAGTATATAACATTTCTGAATCTAAAACAAAATGTTCTGGTTTATCACTATAATTAGAATCAAAGTTTTATTTTTGTTGTAAATGATGAATTTATACAGTTTTTTTTTCAGGCAACCAAACAGTAGAAATACTTAGTAAATTTCTTCAATTTACCCCTTTTCTTGTTTCTATAATGGTATTTCTTAAATATCAACAACACTCAATCAAAAGAAAACTTTCTTTGTATGTAGTTAGCTTTGGGATGTTCACTATCATAAACCAGCAAGACTAATTAATCAGTCACACACTACAGCTTTGTTTCCTGGAATAATACTGGAACAAAGAAAAAACAAGAGACAGGATAAATTTGTTACAACACAGCCACAGTATAAAAATGTACAGCCATAAAAAGATGAAAGTTAAATATTTAATGTTACAATATGATCTTCCTATACTGGGGAGTAAAGGAAACAGACTATAAGATAGAATGCTCCACACTTTCACGTCTCAGAGCTCCTGTCCTTGGGCCTGAAAGGAAGACTGGAGAGTGTCCTGCAGCCTAAGCAAGGATTCAGCTCCCTGAGTCCTGTCTCCTGACAATGCATCAGGGGTCTACACCACCATCAGCCGTATCACTGCTGCCCTTAACACGTCCCTCTGTCACCACAGCCTCCTGGATAGTCTGCACCAATGGCTAGATCCATAGGCAGGAGCTTAACACCAAAGTCCTGCCACACTAGGTGATTTCCTCCCTACTCTGTGTCTCCTTCCCTCCTACACTTGCACCTCTTAGCAAGGTCAAGTGAAAACCAAAGCTTTGAGTCCTTCTTCCTTGCTACTTTCTCTTATGCTATGAAACTTATTTATTTGTAACATTTGTCTAATCATGGGTAACATTTATCGAGTACTTACTGTTTTCTAAGTATTCTAAATGTTAATTAAGTTACCAGAGTTAAGTTTTGCAGAGTACTATGAGGTCAGTGGTGATGCCATCTGCATGTTGCTGAATAAGAAGCTGAGGCATAGAGAATATATTACATTTTGTGGTTCATTGACATAGTCTGGCACACCATAGTGTGGTGAGCTGGCCCCACAGCATCTTGTTGGGATGGATCCCATAAGAGGGTTAGAGGTTTTATTTAGTTTGGTCACTGCTGTAGCCTAAACACATTCTTGGCTATGAACCAACATTTGAGTGAACTGATGCTGATGAATGAATAGATTCAGATAGAAATTTTTACCATGCATTTACAAATGCTGGACTGATAACGATTCATATTTTTTTGGTCTGTATCAAAAATACATTTGGCTTCAAGTATAGAAAAATTACACCAAGACAACTTGGGTAAGAGTACTTGTTAGCTCCTGATAGGTAGGGCTGCTGCAAAGTATCGTCAA
Organism: Cricetulus griseus; assembly: GCF_003668045.3. Lineage (NCBI taxonomy): Eukaryota > Metazoa > Chordata > Mammalia > Rodentia > Cricetidae > Cricetulus > Cricetulus griseus. The sequence goes on along the minus strand of NW_023276807.1, from coordinate 66,785,105 downwards.
GGATTGTCTGACCTGTGGTGTCTTCCATGGTCTTGGTGTCATTTCCACTGAAAAGTGTGATGACAGTCAGCAGCAGCATTAGAGCCACTGGGTTTTCTTTCTTTTTACATTTTTTTAAATTTGAATTAGAAACAAGATTGTTTTACATGTCAATCTCAGTTCCCTTTCCCTCCCCTCCTCTCCTACCACTCGCCAACTAAAACCCTACCTATACTATACCCTTTCTGCTCCTCAGGGAGGGTGAGGTCTTCCATAGGGTGTCATCAGAGTCTGTCATATCCTTGGGATAGGGCCTAGGCCCACCTCGTGTGTCTTGGCTCAGGAGTATTCCTCTATGGAGCCACTGGGTTTTCAAGTGCTGTAACCACCCTGAGCTGATGCCAACACGATGCAAGCAGGCCTCTGACTCTGTTAAACTTTCACAGGGCTCCCCAGGCCTGTCTCTGTGGGGGTGTCTTTCCCCAGAGTGTGCATTCTATACTCCATCATTTGTGGCTGGTGGCTCTGGCATGGTCAGGAGAGGTCTCCACGGGCATCTAGCATATCCTCAGCAGGGGAGGAGAGCATGCGGAGAGTGGTGTGGGGAGAAAGGATTCCCAGCCTTCTCATTTCTGTCAGCCTCTGACTTTGTTACACTTATGAGCATGTGTGGCAGCATGGAGACCTGAACAGACCCAGAAAGGTCAGAAGAGTTTGACCATGACACTGGGAAGTCTTCTTGTCTCACCTTTGCAGGGAAGAAAGCTTGATAGGAATCTCTGAAGTCTTTGTTTCACGTTCCACACCCATACCAGTTATTACCAAGAGCAGGAGCCACTGTTTGGGGCTTTGATTACTCTTGATCTGCTTCCAGGTTCAACTGTCCCTCAGTCCCCTGTACCTGTGTGGAGGACAGATCAATGGGGGGAAACTGGGTTCCTTTAACATCAGCAAGACCAGGGCCTGATCACAGCCAGTAGTCCCTGATGCACTTCTGCGTGTACCTCCCGCCAACGGCAAGTGATGGGTCTGTAATTTAAAGAGGTCTAACATGGCTTTGTGTATGCATTTTAAAAAAGGGATTTCAATACCATAAAGTATATAGGGAAGTAGAACTCTCCTTTGGGAACCCATTAAACCACTACAATAAACTCATGATTTACTGTTAATTCATTCACGTAATTGGATTCACTATCTAAAATCCGGTTCTATGGCTAGTTGTGTGGGGGCATGTTGGAAGGACATGGCTCATGTTGGAGACCAGGTATAGGCAGGGAAGGTCCTTGACATTTCAGCCATAGGGTAAACTAACAAGCACTATTCTCCACGCCTGAGAACTTTCTAAAGCTGGCTCTGTGTGTCACAGTTATGTGACAAAACACATCTACTCTTCCCAGCTAGGGATCCCATGACAGTAGAGATACCACTGAAGTCTAACTTGGTGAACTAATGAGTTTTATTGGAGTTATTTTTGGGGATATGGGTGAGTGGTTACTTACAGGAGCAGAAATGACTCAAAGACAGCTGTTGCATTACCAAGGCCCACCCCAGCATGGGTGACAGCTCACAAAATCTGGGAACCCAGAGCACACTGCACAGCCTGCAGGCAGCTCAACAGATTGGGGAGTGTCCTTTCCAAGCGACTCAGTTGCTCTAAACCTCCTCTAGGCAGTTTGGCTGGTTTCTGTTTCTTTCAGGAAGCTGGTCTGGTCTCAATCTTCTTTGCAGCTTTTGTTGCTTACACTGGTCGGGAGGGGCCTAGTGAATCTGCTCAGTTTCAGGGACTTCCTGTAGCTATTTTGAGTTGTTCATTTTCAGGTTTAAGTAACTTCCTGATTGGATGGAATGTTCCAATCTCAGAGGAAACTGTTAACACAATAGCCACATATTGTTCTGTTTTTAAGGAGTGTAGGAAATTCTGGGTAGAGGGAAGAGAACCAGTTACACAGGAGGGAGGAAGGAAGGGAGGGGAGGGGAAAGGATAAGAGGGGAGGGGAGGCCTCTTACTTCTCTTCCTTTGCAGAGCGCCAGAGTCCAAACAACAAAAGAGGCAAGAAATGCTTACTGAGTGTGTGCATGTTTTATGTGCATGTACATGTGTGTACATGCAGATGCATGTGCTTATATGTGCTTATGTGTGTGGAAGTCAGAGGTTAGTGTCAGGTGTCTTCCTCAGTACCCATCTATTCTGTGGAGAAAGTGTTTCACTGAACCTGAAGCTTACTCACTGCGTAGACTGGTAGGCCTGCAAACTTTAGGAATCTGCCTGTCTCAGCCCTCACTGGGGCTAGACTTACAGATATGTTACTACCCTCAACTTTTTACATGGGTGATGAGAATCCAACCTCAGGTCTTCTAATGTTCATGGCAGGCTGATTGGGCCATCTCACCAGTCCCAAGATCCTTGCCTTGCATCATATTAAAACATTGTAGTTTAAAAGGAAATTCTTAAGTGTGCCCTGGGTAAAGTTCAGATACTCGGTGATATGGGTTTGCTAATAGCATTGCCAACGGACATCTAAGGTATTAATCACCTGCCGTGTGCAGTTCTCTCGATTCTGCCTAGGAGTGCTTGCTCGGTTTCTTTAAATCTTTCTTCTGCAATACATTTAGGCTCCTCTTTGAAATGCATTTGTATGTTTCAAGGGAACAAGAATAGGGAGAACCCAGAGGTCAGTATTTTATTGTACAACTTGGTAATGTATTTCCTTAGCTGCCAGATTTTTTTCCCCTGTTAGCTTTTGTCATGCTGTCTTTTCAGAGTCCTGGGTCCTCTGAAGTATTTTGTTCTTACCCTTATCTGGGAATGGGATAGAACACCATTTGGGCTATTTCTATGCATTTTATTTTTTCCAGTTCCCTGATCTGTTAAATATTTATAGAAGCACAAATTAATGTGTTAACAGTTACCATTAATTTTATGGCCTAGAAATAAGTATAATCTGTTTTGTGGCATATTTCTTTACAATTATCTTCTTGATTTTTAAATCAAAGTTGATGACTATGTTTTTTTTTTTTTACACTTTTTTTTTGCTATGTACTTGACCTAAAATATTGTTGACAGTTTGGTTTAAGCCTATGGTTAATATTCTAGTATGTAATATAGCCTAACTTTTTCTTTTTTGTTCAAATTTAAGTTACTTTACCAAAAACTGGCTTTTACTTTGCTATTCTTTTGATTATTTTCCGAAACTCTAGATAATCTGCCTCTAGTAAATTGGTTAGTAGTGTATTTACTAACCAATTTTGTAATTAATTGGTAATTGGTGTAATTGGTGTAATTGGTTAGTAGTGTATTTAGTTTATGAGGTTGCTATAATAAATTGCCAGCAAGTTGGTGGCTTGCAATGACGTAAACATGTGGTCTCACAGCTCTGGCTGCATGAAGTCTAAATCCAGGTGTTTGGAAGCTGTGATCTGTCCAGTCTCTGGCTTCTGGTAGCTTCAGCTATTTTGTGGCTTGTGACCACATCAATCTAACCTCCTAAGTCTCTGTTTCATGTGACTTTTTCTCTTGGCTTTATACATCTCTGTGCCCCAGGGTACTTCTAGTCTGCTTAGGGCCCTCACATTTAACTCAGGGTTGACCCAATATCAGAAAGTCCTCCATGGATATATCTGTGGAGACTTTTTTCCAAATAAAGCATTTGGGGGTTCCGGGAATTTGATGTGAACACACTAGGGACAACTTTGTTCACTCTAACCACATGGCCTCTCCTAAGAATCATAAAACCATTGCCTAACTGTGTCTTTGGCTAGCAATTCCCACAGGTGAATGCTCATTTTGTTACAGTCTCTGCTGTCAACAGAGATAACAGAGGCCAATATGAGTATAGGCAAGGACCTCATAAGTGTCAAAAACAGCCCAAGCTCTAAACAATAAAACAAAGGCTCAGGAGGGGTGATAAAATATTTAGAATGTCTTTGTGCTGGACCAGACAAGGCCATAATGTGTGTGATCCTTGAAGCACCACCCTTAGCCTTAGAAGGAGAACAGGGCTTTATATATCAATAAAGGATCAAAGACTTTAAATCGACAGGTAAGGAAAGAGTTGGCAAGCATTTGAGAAAGGTCTGAGCCAGAAAGGAATGGCAACAGAGAGGCAAATTAAAGAGTTACTTTGTCTCAGTTATCAAATGAGTTATCCTTTAAAATTATGACCACATGTTTTTTTATGTTTGATTTTCGAGGTGACTAGGGCTGGAGTCCCTTGGTTAATTTGCCTGGAGCCTTCCTTTCTCTCTGGATCCACTTGTCTGCCAACTGTGTGCACCTTGCTGCGTCTCCTCCTGTGCCTCCAGCTGATCTGAGAACACTGTGTTCTGTTTTGTAATGGAATGTAGACTTCCTCTATGAAAAGACTTAATGGGATAGCATTTTAAAAAAGAATTCAAGCTGGCTAAATTTAGTTTCTGAACAGTGTCCAGTCTGGAAATGAATCTATTTTGAAATCTTCATTCCAGGGCCCAGTCTTCCACCTGGGAAGGTGCCCTGGCCAGATGGTTGGTAGCTCCTACTTTCTTCTCTTTTCCCTCTGCCAGCAACAGGTACTGCTTAGACCCATTCCTTTAGACAGCTCCTGCTACTTGTAAGTAGTCTTAATTCTGTTCTACCCTCTGAGTATTTGCAATGGTGGTTCTCTTTACCTCCTGGCTACTTCTGACTCTCTTGTCACTTTCTGGCATCCTTTGCTTGAGGACATCACAACATGTTGTTAGAAGGCTGTGAGGGATCAGCCTTTTCAGTTCTTGGCTTTGTCTTTCCACCAACCTTTAAGTTTCTGTTACATCTGGGGCTTCTTTTTGCTCAGGCTCATTTTTTTTTCTCATGGAGATCTAGTAGTCATTTATTGTCACTATACAAGAGGAACACCATCTATATCCCTGTATGTAGCACCAGAGTGAATCCTAGGCTCTGGATTACCCATTTTTAGCTTCCTGCCACTTCAGGTGGGGCACGTGGTGTGTCCTATACTCTTCCACAGTATTGCATCCTTGGCAGTCCATGATCGTTTCATTGACAACTTGTGTTAATGTGGGTAGGCTGTTTCTGGTTGCTCTGCTGTAGGATCAAGAGCTGAGCTTTGGCTCACCCCAACTTCCTGTTGCAACCAGTGGGATGATGAACAGTGAACCCTGTTGCTTTGCACTTGTCCCTAGTACCCCTTGGATGGTAAGGTATCTAGAGGGTTCACAAGCCAGTGATTAGAAAATGAATCATACTGAATCCCTGGCCCGAACATGCCATGGTCCAGTGAGAAGTATAGGTATGAGGTACAGTTCATGGCTAGCAGAAAGGTGGGGCCTACAGGCTTGCTGGGAGCAGAGCCAGGAGAACCAGCCTGGCGTGGTTGCTGTATAGGCTCAGTATGGGCATTATGCTTCTGTGTGGGAGACAGCACTGAGGAGCCCTGTCCTCCTGGCTGCAAACTGCTGACCGTGTGTTCTGTACTGAGTGTAGTGAGTTCTGTCAAGGAAGTGTAAGTCTTGGATTCTCCTTTGAAACTTACAAATGAGGAGACAGAAGTGGTAGCCAGGAGTATTGGAGTAAGGTTATCTGGGAGCTTAGGCCTATGCCCATTGAGATCCTTCATAGACAGCACGGCTGGACAGACAGCAATCACCCTTTGTGTCCTCTGCACCCTGCCACTTCTTAAAAGAGGATGCTCATCTTGTATCCCAAGACACTGTGCCCCTCAAGTGTTTTACTGATTTTATGTTATTTCCTAAATAGTGCTCATCAAGTATTTCATTGATTGAGCTATCTCCCTAACCTAAGATGTACTTCTCATGGGGGTTTTCATGCTGACGATCATGAGGAATTCTTGCTGGTACAGCTGGACTCTTTTCAGTGGATGTGTGAGGAACAAGTGGATGGGGGCACTGAAGTTGAGTGGCACCTTGTGATTGAGGTAGGAGAGGGTGATGGGTAAATATGAGAATGCACTCATACTAATCCCTATTCCCAGTTGTTAATTTGGAAATATGACAAACAGCAGTCATTGTGCTGATTGTTTCTCCTATGGTTTCTTTTTTCTTTCTTTTTTTTGCCCTAAAAGAGCAAGCAGTTACAAACTAAGGGAGACTTTGAACTCGGTGCACCTAAGTCAGATAGGAGCACAGACACATTGCAAATGCAATCTTTATGATGGGACATGAACCTGAAAATTCATACCTGGTGTAACAATATGGCATAGATCTTACTATTTCCCTATAGAGAACAGATAAGGCTTGTTTCTCTGCAGAGTTGCTGCTATGTACCACAGAACAATAACTCAAAAATACTTCAGAAAATCATCTCATTTAGGGGCAGTTGGTTTGTTTCCTTCTCTGTATTTTTGGTTAATACAGCCATGATTTATTTACACTAAGGTCCTGAGCATGGGAGCGCTCAGAGAATTCAGTCAATAGGAAGAAAGGGACTATTTAAATCATAATTATACTCTGTTTAAATGTTTATTTAGGGAAGGAATTGAGAGAATTACTATAAGGTGAGAGGGCACACAAGGTGTTGAGCCTTGGGTAGGTAGGTAAGAAACAGCAGTGAGGGTGAGATACTGAGGAAGTGGGAATCCGGGGATATTGAATGCAGGCACAGAAGGGACCAGCTTAGAAGCCACTATGAATTCTTTTGTGTTCATCAGTTCAAACATCTTGAAAGTGTGTCACTTCACTAGGTTAGTCCTGGACTACTGATGTTTGGATGTTTCACACGGCTGGTCTTTTGGAACTTTCACCAGGAGACTGTAGTTCTGAATTTTTAAGCTGATGGTGGTCTGAGCAGCACACCCAGGCTTAAGCTGTGTGCTTGTCACAAATCATGTTAGGAGCCCGTAGGTAGTGTGGTATTAGGTAGTGAGGGTGGCTACATCAGGGTGTGGTGTGGTTCAGATTAACACACACAGGTTTCACCTATGCCTAGAGTTTGGACCAGGGCTCAGGGAAGTTGAGGGTCATCACTGAATTTTAATCATTATTGAGGGGTAAGGCTGATGCTGGGCTCAGGAGAGCCAGTGAATTTGTGCTTCTTGTGTGGTGTGTGTGTGTGTGTGTGTGTGTGTGTGTGTGTGTGTGTGTATATGCTTGTGTGTTTGATGTATGTATGTGTACATGCTATGTGTGTATGTGTGATGTATGTGTACATGTTTATGTGTGTGTATGATGTATGTGTGTGTACATGTTTATGTGTGTGTGATGTATGCATGTGTACATGCTTATGTGTGCCTGTATGTGATGTATGTGTGTACATGCTTATGTGTGTGATCATGTGCATGTGCATATAGAGCCATAAGTTAATGCTGGATGTCTTCCTCAGTCACTCCCAAGTTTGTTATTTATTCATTTGTTTGTCTCTATTTATTTGATTATTTTTACTTTATGTGCATTGATATTATGTCTGCATGTGTGTCTGTGTGAAGGTGTTGGATCTTGGAGTTACAGACAGTTGTGAGCTGCCATGTGGTCTGAGAATTGAACCCAGGTTCCCTGGAAGAGCAGCAGCTCCTAACTGCTGAGCCATCTCTCCAGCCCCCTATATTTATTTATTTTTAAGTGTGTGTGTGTGTGTGTGTGTGTGTGTGTGTGTGTGTGTGTGTGTGTGTGTACATGGGCCAGGGTACATGTGTAGAACAATCTGTAGGAATTAGTTCTCTCTTACAATATTCATCCTGAGGGTCACACTCAGTTCAGCATACTTGGCAGCAAGAGCCTTTACCTGCTGAGCCGCCACCTTGCCTGCCCTATTGTAATTTTTGAAACAGCCTAGGCCAGCTGGTCATTGAGCTCTATGGATCTGCCTGTGTCTGCACGCCCAGCATCAGTACTACAGACATTTGCTGCCTTGATTTTTTTTTTCTTTTTTGTGGGTGCTGGGGATCTGAGCTCAGTTTCTCAGGCTTTCACATCAAGTACTTCACTGAGCCATCTCCCTAACCCAAGATGTGCTTCTTGTGGGGTTTTCATGCTGATGATCATGAGACATTCTGGCTGGTAAAGCTGGACTTCCATGTTAGTGGGTGTGTGAGGAACAAGTGGGTGGGGGCACTGAGGTCTAGAAGATGAGTGGCACCTTCAGTGGGTGACGCTTGTGAATGAGGTGGGAGAGGGTGATGGATGAGCACCGTGTAGGAAATGACGTGTACTAAGATGGGGAGGAGAAACAGGGTGGGGATCACTCCAGGGCTTTCTGGCCTCTGCCTGCAAGAGGAGGGTGGGCAGCCATCACCTCCTCCTTGAGAATGTTCTCTACTGTTTTTATTTAGTGTGGTGTGATCTTGTATATTTGAGATTTTAAGATGTAATAAAAAATGCATGTACTTTAGTTTGCCAAAGCGGGCCTTGATGTTAAGGTGTGAAGTTGAGACTTTGTGTTTCTTCTCCCTGATCTGATATTCATGTTCAGTTTATCAGGAGATTTCACTGAGATCTCCAGACAAGCTGAGCTCTTGCTGAGTCAGGCCTCACATTTTACAGGCAGGGAAACTGAGGTCGGATCCCAGAATTCCTTGCTTTCCCACCCAGGCTCTGTGCCCGACCACGCCCCCCCACACTGTGCTTGAATTAGGAGAGCATTTCTTTCAGCAGATCTCCCCGCCTCCAGTCTCTCTCGGCTTGAAACCATCCTACACACAGCTGCTGGGATAATCTTTCTAAAGCCATTTTTATCATGTCACTTCTCGGCACGATGTTTTCTGTTGCCTTTTGTCACATCCAGAATTCTCCTTTCTGGCTCTTAGGGCTTTCTGCAAAATGTCCTCTTTCCTGGGGTTCACTATGAGCCTTCATGGGAAGTTGTCCCATATTGTGGCTCAGTGTGATTCCCTGTGCCTCTTGCTATTTCCTACTGCTGGGCCATTGTGTGAGTGAGCCTTGTACCTTCCTGAAATGTTCTATAACAACCCATGTCTTGTGTTACTTTTCTTCACTCTTCCACGTCCTTCCTCACCTCTGTCTAAGCCTCTTTCTTCCTTGAATTCAATGTTATAAATATTCCCCTCATTCTAATTGTTTCTTTACCTTGTGGCCCTCTTTAGCAATTTGTTACTTAGCTTATAGAATCTTACATAAAATATAGTAACCCAGCAAACTTGTGGTCATATGACTACCGACATTGAAAAACCAAAACAGACAAACAACAAAAATCACAACAAAAACCATACAATGCTCAGTAGACCACCACTGTGCAGTTGCTTTGGAAAGTGGTTTCCGATGTGTGATGGCAATTGTGTAGTCACGTCACAGCCGTTTGTCTCACCAGTGCTTTAAGGAAGGGTGCCTTTTGGTTAAGCTGGACCCACGCCTCATCGACTGGTAGCATATCATTGAGATTCCCAGGAATGGCATCTCACCACGGCAAATCCTTCCTTTGGATCCATGGATGCTCCATCAGCAACATACACTGTTCCCACCAGTCAGTTCACGGAGCTGAGTCACCGAGAGTGGTCCACAGGCAGAAAGGAGTTTGGAGTCACACCGTTCTGCATCTGAGCTCAGATGCCTCTGCTGTAAAGGCCATATATCTTTCATTTTCTTCTTTTGGATTTACGACTTTAGCAGAATCTGGGTGGTGGTGAGGTTTGGTTGCGTTGCCCAGATCTCTTCATCAGAGTCACGGAGCTGAGGCCCAGTCTGTCTGCCATTTGTTTAGTAAGTATATGTGGACCAGGTGTCCTCAAGTGTCTTTCTTATTTGTGAGTTTGTGGGTATGACTGCATGGTGTGATGCAGACTATGGTTGTGCTGTTTAATGTGTCAGGGCTACAGTTATTTTATCTGTGAAGTGGGCACCAGGATTGTCTTGCTTTCTGCACACATGGTTGTTACAGGGATCAATGTCAAGCTGAAGTTACTGAGGCCTGTGGAGGCTGTAGGAAGCAAGAGGGATTTGAGGTTTCCTTGCTCTGGGAGCTGTTCTTAGCAGTGTTCACTCTGCTCTTCAGTGCATAGTGTATTTATGAGTCTTGTTTTCAGGTACCCGATGACAGAGCTTTGTAAGCCATGAGGAACTGTATTTATAAGGCAGTCATGAAAATCTTTCATTCATAGAGAAGAAAGTTTCTTTTCTTTTCCTTGCTTTCCAATTGTTCTTTGTGTAAATTTAGCCACCTTTGTGAGTGACATATTCTTTTATGTTTTTTGAGCCTTTGTATTTTGCTACTAAAATCAGGACTAGGGCTGGGAGATAGCTCAGGAAGTCAAGAACTCACTTTGATTCCTAGAACCCAATGTAAGGGGGGGAAAAAAGACCAGGGTTGTGTGTGCTTGTAATCCCAGCACTGGGGAGGCAGAAACAAGAGGATCCCTGGGGCTTTTTGGCAAGTTTGCCTAGTTTACTTGATTTCTAGGCCAATAAGAGACCTTGTCTAAAAATAAAAACTAAGGTCAATGACACCCGAAGAAATAATGGTTGAGTTATAGTCTGGCCCTCACATGTATTGTACACACATGTATGCTCACACTGAATGGATTCACACACACACACACACACACACACACACACACACACACACACACACACACACACACCAAACATATGCATGCAAAACATAAATGGTGAAGAAATTATCAGCCGGCATATCTGGAGTATTACCAGAGGGTGAATACACCTTTCTAAAATGTGCCTGTGCCAGAGGGGTTTTGAAGTTAAGGTTTTCTTTTTTTCCAGATTTGGGGATATTTACATAAGTATAATGAGTTACTGTGAAGTGAGACCTACATTTAAGTACAGGATTCATTTATGCTTCATTATGCATAACCTGAAGTAATAATTTTGTCGAATTTTTGATATGCCTGAATTTTGATTCTGTGTTGTCATGTGAGGTCAGGTGTAGATTCCAGAATGTTGGATTGGGAACACTCAATCTATACATGGGTTTCCTTGAGATTTTTCAAAACACATATGTGCACAGTATCTCTTAAATCTGCATTTCTAAATGCTATGCTTATGGCCAGCTAACCTCTCCATTTAGATCTGGGGAGACAGTGAGCAGAGCAGGGACCCCTTTGCTTCTGTACCAGAGCCTGATGAGTGTTCCAGTTTGGTGTCTGTCTTAGTCAGGGTTTCTATTGCTGTGAAGAGACACAACGACCCAGCAACACTTACAAAGGAGAACATTTAATTGAGGCTGGCTTACATTAGGTTCAGTCCGTTAGTTATCTTCATGGCAGGACATGGTACTGGAGAGGGAGCTGGAAGTTCTTTATCTTGATCCACAGGCAGCTTGAGCATAGAAGACCTTAAAGCCTACCCCTACAGTGACACACTTCCTCCAGCAAGGCCACACCTCCTAATAGTGCCACTCCCTATGGGCTTATTGGGGCCATTTCTTTCAAACTACCATGGTGTCTATGTATCTTTTGTTCTGGTATCTCTTTCCCAGCTGTACCCTCAGACAAGGGTGACCCAGGATCTGTCCTATTGTACTTGACATCACTGAGAGACCCTTTAGTGTTCATGCTGTTTCTCTTCCCATGCTAACTTGCATTTTCTGAGGACAGCCCCCCCTCCCCACACCCCACTTCTGGTTAGGCACATCTGTCAGTATGCAGGTGACTGCTGGTATACACTCTAACATCTCCACTTCCTTTTAGGATGGCCTATCTCTCGAAGAGCCATGGTTATCCTCAAGTCAACCTCACTTTGGGCTGCTGGTTCCCTGTGTAGAAGCACATAGAACTGGATTAGCTGATGCCTGCAGTTACTCTCAGTTCTAAACATCAGTTTCTTTTCTACATTCTGGAATTTAATTGTTCAGCGCAATTGTCCCTGGTTTTCTTTTCCTGTGATGAAGTTATTTTCAAATGCCATACCATTTAACAAGTGAGTACACAGGCCTGCTGCTAAAGGCTGCAGATATGGCATCTCCCTGTTTCCCAGCTCTTTTTGAAGTAGTTCATCAGCCTGGATCACAGATGAGGCCACCAAAGCCCCAGGGTAGTGACTACTGGATTCTGAGCCGGTTAGTGGACCAGGTGATCTGCCCCACTGGAGGGGGTCATTGAGCATCCTGCTGTCATGAAGCATCCTAATGTTGTAGGCCTTCTTATTACTTCCTTGCTAAAAACTCAGCAGTGCATCTTTAGTGCCTCCTGCACAGACTCCAAAACAATAGTAGACGCGGGAGATAAAAACTTAGCTCTTATTTTCCTACTGTTTAATTTTAGGTGTGTTGAATGCAGGGGTTTAAAGACAACATGATATACATAATTGTGTGTTTCACAAGAGAGTTTTAGCTATTTGCTCATTTTAAAAAATGCAACAGAGCACAAGGAATTACATGGAAAAGGCGAATGCCTTGCTCTGCTCTTCTGCCATCCCAAGGTGGGTGGGTACCATTTTTTTTAAAGTAAAAAGTTTTAGAACAGTTCTCAGTTCACAGCATAACAGAGTGGAATCTCCCACCTCCACAGTGGACAACCCCTCCTGCATTGTCACTCTCCCATCCAGGAGAGTCTTCCTGTCACAGCTTCACCAACCGGAACCCATGGCTTACATGGTATACTGGCTAGTTCTGTGTCACCTAGACACAAGCTAGAGTCACCTGAGAGGAGAGAACCTCAACTGAGTAAATAATGCCTTCATAAGATCAGGCTGTGGGCAAGCCTATAGGGCATTTTCTTAATTAGTGATTGATGGAGGAGGGCCCAGTCCATTGTAGGTGGTGCCACCTCTGGGCTGGTGGTCCTGGTCCTATAAGAAAGCAAGCTGAGCAAGCCAGGAAAAGCAAGCCAGTAAGCACCCTCCTGCCTTTAGGTCCCTGTCCTGTTTGAGTTTCTGTCCTGACTTCCCTTGATGATGAACAGTGATGGGGAAGTGTAAGCCAAATAAACCCTTCCTCCCCAAATTGCTTTGGCCATGGTGTTTCATCACAGCAATAATAACCCTAACCAGGACACGGGGAATTTTTACTATTGCTGTGCTACTTGTTTTGTGGGCTTGGACAGATATCCAGAGGTATGTGCACATACTCCGGGGTTAGCCAGGTACACACCCTGTCTGGCTTTTTGGTGACTGAGTGCTTCTGTCTCTTTGGGGCAACTCCCTGCCTCCTCACCAGTGAGGAACTGGTGTCAGCTGCTTATCATGCAATTGGACTGTTGCTTTTAGTTCCTTCCTTTGCTAACTCATTAGCCCTGGCAGTGAGTTGTACCTTTATTTTTCATTCTGTCAACTCTAGGCAGTGCCACCTGAGAGCCAGCCGGTGTATAAAGAGATGCCAGTTCCTCTGAGCTCACTTCCTGTGTCTCTTTGAGGCCCATAATTCACCATGGTCAATACAATGCATGTCGTGTTTAACAGACATGGTTAATTTTGGTGCTATAGGCCGAGCATCAGAAATACGTACATATGTTTACATGGTAACTCATTGTACCTGGCAGCACAGCCCAGTGCATAAGGGCTGTTTTCTCTTTCAAATAGATCCCCGGAGTCCCCAAAGGTGTTTCCTTCTTCCCTTCCTCCCCCTTCTCCTCATCCTCTCTCATCTCACTGTGAATCCCCAGGTTGATATTGAACTCACAGCACTCCTGCTTTAGCCTCCTTCTTGTATTTCTTGCCTGTAAAAGTTATCCCAAAGGTTCACGGGATCATTTATATGTCTCATATTTGGCTTCCTCATGTTTCTGTCCTTCCTGACAAATCACAGAGTTTCTGAGGCCTGAGCTTTTTTTTTTTTTTTTTTTTTTTTTTTAAACACTTCATGTGTTTTCTGGTCATATCTTTTAAAACTTTATTTAAAACTTTATTTTTCATTTTACATATAAATTCCAGTTTCCCCTCCCTCCCCTTTTCCCACCCCCATATCTCCTCCTCCACTTGTCCCATCCAGTCCTCAGAGGGGGTAAGGCCTTCCTTGGGAAGTAAACAGAGTCTAACATACCAAGCTGAGGCAGGACAAGTGCTTCCCCACTGTATCCAGGCTAAGCAAAGTATCCTACCATAGGGAATGGGTTCTAAAAAGCCAGTCCATGTCCCTGGGATAGGTTCTGGTGCCACTGCCTGCCCCCCCCACAAATCAAGTCACATAACTGTCACCCACATTCAGAGGGTCTACTTCGGTCCCATGCAGGTTCCCCAGCTGTCAGTCCAGAGTCCATAAGCTGGGGTCAGCAGTCTCTGTGGTTTTCCCCATTATGGTCTTGTCTGGTCGTATCTTTTAACTTCTTGAATTTGCCTTTTTCTGTCTTCATTTTCCTCCTTACTTTGAGGGTGAAAATCTTTCAAGAATGTTGTAGAATAGTGAGAGTGGAGGGCACATTTCTGATCTTGCCAGTTGGAAGCTCTACTTTCTACGTTAGAAAGTCTAATTGAGTTATCAAATTCTGAGATCACTTTCCCTTTGTTTCAGTGTCCCCTCTGGAGAGTCTGTGATGGTCCTTTGATGGAACTGATTTCTTCACTCTGGGTACTCCCAGCCTCTCTTCTTTGTGTCAGGCATGCTCACGATCTTGAGTGTGGCGTATGAGCTTCCTGATGTGGCATGTGCCATGGAGACATTTCCATGGTGCATTTCCCCTATTTTCTGGCAGATTTTGTTGACATTATCTTCCAACACTTCAATTAAAATTTCAATCTCAACTATTTTACTTAAATTTCCAACATGCCTCCCCATGGCTCTTCTCAGCACCAGTGAGTTTTTTCACTTGTATGTTTATTTGCTTTTTTTTTTAAAAAAAATCAAAACTCTTAGGATTCTCTACATCTTTACACCAAGATGGTCTGTTGTGTTCACTCTGGCTCTAGCTGTGTGTTGTTCTGTGGGTTTAATTTTTAAGGTATTTGGGCAAACAGCAGACCATGTTGCTATAGAGTCTAAACCCCAAACTCAAGTCTTTGTTTAATTGCCATTGTTTTAAAAGTGAAGGAGAAGCCGGATGGTGGTGGCGCATGCCTTTAATCCCAGCACTCAGGAGGCAGAGGCAGAGGCAGGTGGGTCTCTGTGAATTCGAGGCCAGCCTGGTCTCCAGAGCGAGTGCCAGGATAGCCTCCAAAGCTACACAGAGAAACCCTGTCTCGAAAAACAAACAAAAAAAAAAAAAACAAAAACAAAAAAAAAAAAGTGAAGGAGATTCTAGCCCTATGGGAGGTGGGAGGAGCCTGGCAATTGGTGCTTTGGCCAGGCGCTGGTAGGTATTCTGTGAATGCTTGTTGCAGCTAGGCTCTGTTCCCACTTGTGTATTATTTCTCCCATCTCAGGCTCTCCACCCATTGGTCACATTCTCGAGTGACCAGGGCAGGCATCCAGGCATCTGCACGGTTACTTCTCTCCCGCTCTATCTTGCACCTTCCCCACCTGGCAGATTACCTCGCTCTTAACCTGCCACTTGACATTCCCTGCAGATTAGTCAAATTTACCGATGCTGTATGTCCTACCCATTCCTGCTCTTTCATCCCCATGGTTTGTTTTCTTCTTAAACTCCTTTACTGTCACTTAATTTGCTCTCAGAAGGAAGAGAAGGTAAATTTATATGGCCACTGTGCCACCTCCAATGAGAAATAGAGTAGAGTTTTATTTTCTCATGGCTTTGGGGGTTGAAATGTAATCTAGTTTTGTGACATTATTCAAATGATAATGGCCAGACAGTGTGTTAGATTATGGGCTTTTCTATCTCTACCTGGTGCTGAAAGTAATCTGTGGATTTTATCATTGCATAAATGAACAGGGACTGCCGAGAAGTCAGTGTGCGATGGCTCTGACCTGGATGAGCAGCAGGCATTTGTACACATGCTTCCCTCTGTGGGCATCGTCTGATAGTGGAAAAGAAATACATCTGAAGCCCCAGTGCAGAATTATTTCTGTGTGTATAAGACAGGCCACGGCGAAGCCTATGACAAAGTGCCCATTTTCTTTCTTCCCTAAGACTAGTGCTTAGAGAGATGTCTGGGACAGGGGAAATGTTAGGAGATCCACAGGGATGACCCCAACTAAGAATCCAGGCAGTGGTGGAGAGGATGCCATTGATGCCCTTCCCCTATAATGAGATTGATGTCTACCTTGTTTACCATTCCTAGAGCCTTCATCCAGTAGCTGTATGAAGCAGAAACAGGCACCCACAGCTAAGCACTGAACCATACTCCTGGAATCCAGTTGTGGAGAGGGAGAAGGGATGAGCAAAGGAGCCAAGATGGGACTAGAGAAACCCGCAGAAGCAGTGGACCTGACCTATTGATAGCATGGAAACCCTAGTCATAAAGCTGGGGAAACAGCATTGGACTGACCCAAGCCCTCTGAATGTGGGTGCCAGCTAGGAGGCCAAGACAGTCTATGGGACCTCTAACAGTGGAGCCAGTCTTTATCCCTAGAGCACAATGGACTTTGGGAGCCCATTCCCTATGGAGGGATACTATTGCAGCCCAGATACAGCAAGGAGGGCCTAGCCCCTCCCCCAAATGATATGACGGACTTTGATAAGGCACCTGCTGGAGTTTGCAGGCTCTTAGGCCTCTGTACAGTGAATAGCCCAGTGATACATGGATAGTTACAGGAAGGGAGATAGTTTATTGAAGGAGAACTATAAATGATATGAGGTCCCTGGTGGTGGGCCTCACTATCCCTGGGGAGGAGTTGGGGGGTGGGTTGGGGTGGTTGGGGGGAACATGGGAGGATGGGGAGGGCAAGGGAATGGGGGAGGATGGACATGTAAATATGAGTAGTAATTAAAGAATAAAAAAAAGAAAAAAGACTACTGCTTGAGAAAGTGCCCAAGGTGAGCCTCCTCCCCATTCCTCCCTTGTCTGTCTGCTTGCTTTGCTCATAGGAACCTGGTGTGGTAGCACCTGGAAGAACCTCAGAAGGTGCTGGGGGAGCTTGGGGACTTCTTTAGAAGGTCAGGCAACTCTAGGGTCTTGGTTCATAGGACACCAAAGGCTGGTCTAAATAAGGCTGTCCATGGAGCAGAGAGTTTTATCTTGTAATTTCAGGGAGCTGGAGGTCTGAGAGGCATTCCCATAACAAAGCTACATTTGGCACCATTTATGTGAAAAGGATCTCTCATGCTTATATCTGGAAAAACACAATAAAAGTCCCCCGTGTCTGTAATCCAAGATGAGGCAGAAGAATCAAGAGTTTGAGGCCAGCCTGGGCTACAGCCTTGATGTCAAAACAAAACAAAACAAAACAAAACACAGTCTAGAAGCAATGCTGAGCCCTTCTCAGTCTGACAAGGAGTAGCATTCACCAAGGATTCATGGGGGAAAGGGTGCTTTTCTGTCTGTTGGGTGATAATGTTTCTATTCTGTGATTGTTATTAATTACAGGTATGCATCTGGAAGGCACCTGCTGGAGTTTGCAGGCTCTTAGGCCTCTGTACAGTGAATAGCCCAGTGATACATGGATAGTTACAGGAAGGGAGATAGTTTATTGAAGGAGAACTATAAATCAGCTTTGAGGTGTACCACATATGTTCTGTGGCCTGGCCTAGGAACAGAGAGGAAAGGGCTGGCATTGGGGTAGGGTGGGGCATGTGTGAGGTATATTTGCAAATTCGTATGGCTCATTTACTTCATAGGCATCTCTTCCCAGCCTGTAAAATGAAGGCTATTTCTGAGCATGCTCCCTTGGTTGGAGGAAGTCCAGGTGTCCCAGGGCTGTCGCAGTCTCCCACTGCTGTCACTGTTCGTATGCTAACCTCTGGAATGTTCTTCTCCATTTTATTCACTACTCTCTCTTTCAGTCTCTGTGTAAAATACCTTGAGCCCATGGCATAGGTGCTAAATCGTGGCTTCTTAATCCACATGTGTATCTGTTGCAGAGAAGTATAAGATGATGATCAAGAAATCTTAGGCATGTAATGCTTCATTTGAGGATGCATTTCTTCAGAGGAAATGAGTGGAGTTAAGAACTGAACAGAGGGGCTGGAGAGATGGCTCAGGGGTTAAGAGCACTGACTGCTTTTCAGGAGACCCAGGTTCAATTCCCAGCACTGACATAGTGGCTAACAGATGTCTGTGACTCCAGTTCTGGGGTACCTGGCACCTTCACATAGACATGCATGCAGGCAAAATACCAATACACATTTAAAAAAAAAGAGCTGAAGCAGAGTAAAAGAAAGCAGTGTAAAATTTATAACCAAAGACCTGTATTTGTAGCTGCTGCCCCGATGATCCCCGGAGCTTGGCATCACCTTGCAGGGCAGAATAATCACGGGACTAGTTCCAAGGATAGGACCATCAGTGGAGGGCCTTTTACAGTGTATTGGGAGAAATTAAGTGAGCAAAGCAATAGTTTTATTTAAAATGTCAGTAATTACAATATACTAGGGTGCAATTCACTTGCCAGGTTTTACCAGTTACCCACAATCTTCTGAGGGTAATGACTTAGCAGTGTGAAGTTGACAGAGTCGGGAAGCAGTATGATGGCTTACAGAGTGAGGAATTCAGAAACCTGGGAACTTTGAAAGCCTGGGGAAAACAGTACAAAGGACACTGGAAAACCCAAGCCAGCTGTTGTACTTCAGAAGGAATGTGATGCTCAAAACTGGATGGACAAAGAGTGGTGTGGCTGGCTTTGCAGGAGGC
The DNA here is from genome assembly GCF_003668045.3 of Cricetulus griseus. Lineage (NCBI taxonomy): Eukaryota > Metazoa > Chordata > Mammalia > Rodentia > Cricetidae > Cricetulus > Cricetulus griseus. Next base: position 66,766,613 of record NW_023276807.1, on the reverse strand, counting down.
TTGCACTGACCCGTGTTTATCTCTGCATGCTGCTTAGAAAGTTCATTTTAAAGGAGTCAGTTGTATGTCAGCAAAGGGCAGTGCTGCTGTTTCCTAGCGACAGTGTCAGCGTGGCTAATCCTCTGCTCAGACAGGGGATGAGAATGCTATAGTCCCCAGGGACCTCAGTGGACACCTGAGTGTCCTGTTCTCACGAGAGCAGACCTATCCAAGGCAGGGGGGCAGATAAGAGGGTGTGTAAGTGTGTCCGAGATGCAGTTTGTTCATTACATAACTCCCTTTCCAGAAACCATACCTGGTCCATTTGCTGAAAGGGTTTCTTCAGAATAGGAGACATGGAGTTATAATTGTAATTGTAGAAATACCTGATGAATGACAGGAGCAATTTGAGCAGAGGGACAGATGGAGCAAAGGAACGCATGTGGCTCTTGCTGAGAGAAGTGCAGAGGGCTTGGCTTTCTTTTCCTCTCAAGGCCCATCAGATGCTCACAGGGAAATGTCGTGGATTTCAATATCCATGCAATGGACCACAGTGCCAGGCATACAAGCTGGGCACAGGAGGTGGTGCCTACTTGCTGAGTTAGAAGCACAAAGGACTCTGGGAAATCATGAAATGGAAAGCGCTGATGCTTTCCTACTTTAAGACATGTTTAGAATTATACAAAGCCACAGTGTCCGGAGGTGGCTCAGGGGCGGCAGAGTGCCAGGTGCTTTGCATCTCTGATTATACTTCCGGATTTCAATTGGAGAGCCTCATTTGGGGACTGTGGTTTGTTCCCATGGCGTGTTTATATCTCATGGGCCTATAATCTATAACCAGATTTAGTTTTATGGTTTAAATGTGTCAGTGAGGTGCTGAGTCACGATTTCTTCCTCCAGAAGGCGTGACTCTCTGCCCAAGTGCGGGATCCAGGGTGTGCCCTGCTGTGCGAGTTGCTGCCACCACTGTTGGTTCCTTTTGACAAAGAGCAGGCATGGGTGTGGGCTCAGCTAGCACAGTTGCTAAGGCTTTCTCGCCTCATAAAGAGGAGGAACATGTGGTGCAACATTTTTATTTTTGTTCCAATTTAGAGGAATTACATCCATCACCAATCTTTTTTTTATTTAATTTTTTTAAAAATTAAAATATAATTACAGCATTTCTCCCTTCCCTTTGGTCCTTCCACACCCTCCCACGTACCCCCTGACCTGTTCTCTCTCAAATTCATGGCCTCTTTTTCTTTAATGTTGATATATATATATATATATATATATATATATATATATATATATATCAACATTATGAGACTGTATATGATATCAGAGCTGACCACTTGGTATTTAATAACTAATTAGAGTGCTCTTCCCCCGGGAAGATTGTTTCTCCAGCTCTTAATGCTTCGTAAGTTACTATATTTCTTTGTCTCGGGTCGAGGCCTCATGAGATTTTCCTCTTTTATGTTAGATACCTGTTGGTGCCACCATTCAGGTTTTTTTTAGGCAGCCATGATTGTTGAGACTTCATTGGTATAACTCCCTGGTATTTCTGGGAGACACAATTGCACAGCTGTTTCTCTGCATCTTACAATCTTTCTGCTCTCTCTTGCACAGTGTTCTCTGAGCTTTAGGAGCATGAGTTATGTTGTAGATGTGTCCTTTGGGGCTGGGTACCACACAATTGGTTGTTCTCTGCATTCTAATCAGTTGTGATTTTCTGTAATGGTCTTTATCTTTTGCATAGAGAAGTTTCCTTGATGAGAGGCAAGGACTACAGTTACCTGTAAGTATAGGGACAAATCTTTACAGTGTTCTTAGAAATTATGCTGGTTTAGTCAAGTAGCATGTGTAGCTTTTCCTTAAAGATCCATGGCCTCATTAGTCCAAGGTAGCTGGCTAGGTTCCCAGAACTAGGCATGGTTTCCCTTCTGTTGAGTGGGCTTTAAGTCCAATTAGAGACTTAACTGTTGGTTACCGCTAGCATATTTATGCCACTATTGCACCCTTAGGGTGATCATGGCATGCTCGCCAATGCTATAGTTCATAGATGTCATTGCTGGGTAGAATTATTGGTTGCTTCCCTCCTTTGGAAGCTTGCACTGGACCTTAGAGTACCACAAAAGCTAGAACTCATGGGGTAGTTTTTAGGTCAGATCCAGCTCGGATCTTCTGGATCCCGTTCATCACCATATTTTAAAAACCTCTACTTAGTTATTGTCTTACTTCCTATGAATGATTCCATCTATCTGGGAGAAGAAAGAGATCAAACTTGCATATGGGCCTATTCAATACTTTTGTCACGTCATTACAGAAGAGCTTTCAGTTTCTTCTGAGACCTTCTGGTGTGTCTTTGAACATAGCAACACTAGTGGTTGTGATTGCAGAGTCCTTGTGCTGCTGTGGTGGTCTTTGATCACCCAGGATTCACATTGCTGACCATTGTGTTAAGTGATGAGATGTCCCGTACATTGCTAGGTGGTTAGTTTTGCAGTTCTACAGACACCCAAGACATATCTTTAAGTACCATGGCACAGGGCTGTGCTACAGTGATGAGGTGGCATGCTGCTTTCAGTATGACCCCACAGATGGAAGCTGACCCTAGACAAAGAGCAGTAGTATTCTCCCAAATACTAGCCATGAGACTTAAAACACAAAACTATCAAAAATTTACCTGGGAGTCCAGATACGTAACCCACCCAAAGCCAAGTAAAAGTCTAGAGATAGTTATCTATCTCAGTGACCAGAATAGAGTCAATAAAGCTTGGACTCTCACCAATGTGATCTGACGGTGTAACTAGTACTAGTAGGGGTACACACACTTCATGAGAAAGCATGGTCAGCAAGGCAGAAGGTTTTAGAGAAAGCTTGAACATCTTACAGGAGCTTGGAGAGTTAGGAAGCCCAAGCGCTAGAAGCCGAGTCAGGACCAATCCTCTCTTGACTTGGGGACTCCAGCTGGGGCTCCTCAGCTTCCTCCTGCCCTTTATACAGAGGTTTTATACACAAGTGCATTTGAAATATAACTCATTGCAAAAACATGGTAACATGAGCTGTGTGATTTCCAGACTCATGCTGGGTGTACAGTGGCTTGATAATCTCTATACATTTTCCTAAAAATTTTTTTAATTACAATAATTTGTGTATGTGATTATATGTGTGCACATACATGTACACACATATGTCCCACCACGGCACCTCTGTGGAAGTCAAGGGACAACTGTGGGAGTTGGTTCGCTCCTTCCATCCTGTGGGCCTCTGGAGTGGAATTCAGGTCATCAGGCTGGGTGGCAAGCATCTTTACCCACTGAGCCACCCCAACAGCCCGGTTTATGCAGTTTAAGTTCTCTGCTTAGGAGAGCTTTGATTTTCCTTTGTGCCTGTGTGTGCCGAGAACATCCTTAGGCCTGTCATGCTGTGAATGGAAAATTTTACAACAGAAATTCTCCACTAAGTGATTCCTGCAGTGTGGGTGCCACATGCTGGCAGAGGCCATTTCTGTTCATTTGTTATATTGGGAACAAAATAGGTACTTGCCAAGGATGTGGCATTTGACTTAAATGACATTAATACACAGTGGTTTTTAAGGTATGTAAATATGAGTCTATAATGTATTCTATGTGGCATCCCCCAAAGAAGTCCAGAAATAACAGAGACTTAATTAAGGGAGAGATTGTTTCTGTAATATAAACAAGTACCCAAGCTAGGCATAGGGCTGTGTGGTACTTCTTACCACTGGGAGTTTGGACTTCATCTTGTTGTTAGCCTATCTTTAACTTTGACCAAGAAGGATGCAGTGGCTTCAGTCATCTCAGCTGTTTCCTAGCCATTGGGAGGAAGGAGAGAGAAGAATGCTCTCCCCATTGCCTCACATGTGTTAAGAGTCACATGCCCCATTGCCACTAAACTTCTGTCATCCAGAATTCAGGCACACTGTCATTCTGAGTTTCAAAGGGAACGGGAAGATGTCTTTGTCGTAGAGCTTGTGTATGCCAGCCTGTCTGGAGAGGGCCAGATAAGAGGCATTCTAGGAATGGGTCCCATAATCTTTGGTGTGGTGGTTCTGCTCTGCCACAGTGGTGTGAGAGCAGCCATTGACAGTACAATCTCTCCATGGTCACTGAAGTTTGACTTGAGTTCCATATAATTTCCATATCTCATGTAGTATTGTTTTTTTTTTTTTTGTGATTCAACAGTGAAAATCCATTTAGTTTGTGGGACACATAAAAATGGGTAGTGGCATTTGGATGATCTGTTTGAATCTGCCATCCCCTACTCCAATGCACCTAGAAAGTCCACCTAAGCTTGAGGGTCCCAGAAAGGACCTTATATAGTAACAAAAGCCCAACCCATCCAGACATCCAGATGATACAGTGATCCCAAACATGTAGGCTTCTTGTAACAGAGCTGAAAAATATATGAAACAAGATCGGACTGAATCGAGGGGAGAAATAAAGAATTGCACAGTAACCATCGAGATTTCTATCACCCATTTTCAATAATAGAACAACCAGATAGAAAATCAATAATCAATAGGGGACAGAGGACTTAATCAGCTAGATCCAAGAGATACAGAATGACCCACCTAATGAGGCAGCCACACATTGTCTTAGGGGCACGCATCCCTTCAGACTATGCCATCATAAGACAAAAGTTTAACAAGTTTTTAAACATCTAAATGAAGTGATGTGTCTTTTCTGAGGACAGTGGAATGAAAATAGAAACCAGTAGCAGAAGAAAAAATGGTAAGATCACAAATATATAGAAATTCAATAGGTGTGTGTGTGTGTGTGTAGCTAGGTTTAGAAGCTTTGACCTTTATCCATGCTAGGCAAGTGCTCTTTCTTCCCACATCAACAATCTACTTGCAAATAACCAACGGATCAAAATAGAAATTGTGAAGGAAATGGCATGACCAGAGCAGACAATAAGGCTTAGGGATGCAGCACGAGGCACCCTTGAAGAAAATTCCTAGCTGTGCACTCTTGTATAAAAACAAGAAAGGTCTCAAATCAGTATATTATAGAAGTAGGAAGGGATGTGCAAGCAAGCTCAGCTTCAAGTTAGAAGAAGGAAGGGAAGTAAAGATTAGAGGTAAGGAAATAGTGTTGAAGGGTTGGCTTAGCAGATAAAGGCGCTTGTGACCAAACCTGATGACCTGAGTTGATCCCTGGGGTCTGTGTGTTGCAAGGAGAGAAGGCCCTCTGACCTCCACATACATGCTGCCATGACATGTGTGCACCCACCTATTCAGCTAATACACACACAACATAATATAATAATAAATTTATTTACATTTATAATGGAAAATACGATGCATTTTTAAAAATTAAGCAGAAAAATGGTAGACAAAAGTGAACAAACCCAAAGGTGTTTTTTTTGATTTTTAGAAAAAGAATAAACTAATTAGACAGATGATTGTTGAGTGCAATTGAGAAAGAAAAGAAAGTTTATTTAAATTACTTTAGTAAAATACGGCAGTATTACCTATTGGTGATAGAATCAAATAGGGTTGTAAGAGGATGCTTCGAATAGTGGTCTGCCACCAAACTGGAAATCCTGAAATGCCTAGAGATACATCAACATTGAATGTGAAAAGGATGTTTAAATATGAAGAGCCTGGTAGTCATTAAGGAAATTAAGTAGTAATCAAAAACTTCTGACCGAAGGGCCTAGGATCCGGTGGCAACTCTGGATAAACTCTACACATGTAATGGAATTGATTTGGCCTCCCCAAACCCCTAACACTGAGGAGGAGGCAGGAGGCCAGTGCATGTGTGTTTTGATAGGTACCCACCATGACAACAGAAATTTATTTTTATTTTCTACCTTTATGTCCTATAAGCATACACGCGCGCACGCACATTCACACACACACACACACACACACACACACACACACACACACACACACACACACACACACAACTTTAAATATATGAGGCAAAACATGGGCCTTACTAGTTTATACCCATGATACTACTTTTGAGTGTGTACCCAAAAGACTCCAAGCCAGCACACTACAGAGACTCTGAAATGTCATGGGTATTGTTGTCCCATTCGTAATAACTAAGATAAGCAACCAGCCTCGATGCTCAGTAACAGATGAATGGATAAAGAAGTGGTACATACACACAATGGGATTTTATTCAGCTGCAAAGAATGAAACCATGACTCAGAAAGGAAACTCTTGAGAATAAAGGGCGCTGAGAAGACGGAGTAACACACGGGAGAAAACGTTTATGAACTGCATGTGATAAAGATTTAATGTGAAGATTGTAGAAATAACCCTCACAGTTCAACAGCAAAGGGGCAGACAACGCGACTGAAATGAGCAAAGGACACGAATAGACATTTCTTCCCAGGTGAGCTCCAAATGGCACTGTGCTCATGGCTACCTGCCCCAAAACATCAGTCATCAGGTAAATGAAAACAAAATGACAACAACACCTACTCCAGCAGCTGCTGAGATGACAGAAGCTAGAAGTTCTGGCTGGGATACCAACTATTGAGAAGTGCTCCCACTGGATTTGGTCATAGTGATGCAGCAGGTATTTTAACGCCAGTGTTGTAGCTGCTTTAGTCACAGATCCAGAAGACAGAATCGGCTCAAGTGCCCATTAGTGGGTGAGACTTCCAGCCATATGCATAATGTAGTAAATGCATGTCAAGGAATATTATTCAGCCAGAAAAAGAATGTCATTCTGGCACATGCTGTAGCACACATAAACCTTGAAGGTACTATGCAAATGAAGGAAGCCAGACACAAAAGAACAAATATTGAATAGATAATTTTTCAAAGGAGTATAATGGAGAATACCAGAAACTTGGAATGGAGGACCGAGGAATTCCTGTTGTTTGGGAATTTATAAATTCCTATTTTTAAAGCAACTTTATACGTAGATGCCATGATTATACAATGTCACAAGACAAGCCAATGATATTAAGATGACGGAATCGCTCTTGGTGTTTTTGTTTGCTTTGAGAGTCTCATAAAGCCAAGGCTGGCCCCTAACTCCCACTCTACTGCTTCCACTTCCTAAATGCTGGGATTACATGCGTACCTTACCTCATGTATTTCTGCCATTTATGTTTGCCACCACCACAAAAAGAAGGGAGAAGGTGTTGGGGGCAACTTTCACTGTCTTTGGGTTCCCCAAGTCTGCATAAGGTCGGCCCTGTGTGTATTCATTTGGACTAAGGTGGGTAATATGAACTCTGAAAATAACCTGTTACTCCCATGTTAAAGACTGTAGATGTTGAATAATGACAGCTATTCTTTGATTATTTGTCAGTTAGAGAACCTAAATGTCTCATTAATCCCCCAACCTCCTGCCTACCCTCCTCCCTCCTTCCCTTTCTTCCTTCTCTCTTTTCTTCCTCTGTTTTTGTTTTTTGGTTTTTTTTTAGGTTCTAGTGATGGCAGGTGTCCCAGAGGCCCCTAGGAGGGCTCCAGGCGGTCACCTCTGGCCTTTGTGGTGTTGCCAGCCTTTTTTCCTTCCTTTCTTTGAAAGAGAAAGCATAAATTAGTTTCTCTCTGGTGTGCGAGGCAGCACACATTTTCATTGCTCAAGCATGTTCACATGTAAATCCTGTGGATCCAAGTTTGGTCTGAACATAAATAGTGTCCAATGTGAATATAGTTGCACTGATGGTGTGTGTGTGGATGGACACCCAGACTTTCTAAGGGAACAGTACGTGTGTATGGATGGACACCCAGTCTTTTAAGGGGACTGTGTGTGTGTGTGTGTGTGTGTGTGTGTGTGTGTGTGTGTGTGTGTGTGTGTGTGTGTGTGTATGGACACCCAGCCCTCTCTCTCCAAGGGACAGCATGCGTGTAGATGGACACCCAGTCTTTTTAAGGGTACAGTGTGTGTGTGGATGGACACCCAGTCTTTTTAAGGGTACAGTGTGTGTGTGGATGGAAACCTGGCCTCTCTAAGGGAACCATGAAGGAACCAGGCACAGGAAATATAGTCTGGGCAACATCAAGTGAATCTGGTCTCCCACCTTCAAGAACATAAACCGTTTGTCAGTGCAGTTGACATATTATCCACATGTGTGCATCCTGGGCTTCTGTCTTCTGTTCTCAGCATAAGCTTCTTGAGTTCAGATTATGGCATTCATCTCTTCGTCATGGAGATACATTCTGAGGAGATTGCATGTGTGTAACCCCTGGAGTTTCACACACTGGGCAGTTTAAGACATTGTAGAATGTAGGTTGCTCTTGGTGAGTGAACTTGGGGTACCTGTCTTTGTAGAAGGTGGGTTGTTCTTGGTGAGTGAACTTGGGGTACCTGTCTTTGTAGAAGGTGGGTTGCTCTTGGTAAGTGAGTGATGGACTGATGTGAGATGTGACTGTGTTACTGTGGAATTTGTAAGCACTTGACACGTAGTTATGCTCTGTTTGTAAAATATGAATTTAATAATAAATTAGCCTTAGATTTCTGTAATTGTAAATGTCTTAAATAATTTGTAGTAAAACAGCCTTAAATATAAACACATTGCTTAAGTTATCCAATATGTTTTTTCTTTATCTCCTTATTCTATAAGTAAGTTTTTTCTTTTTATTGTATTATTTTTGTTTTTACTTCTTTAGCCTTTTCTTAATAGCCAAGAAATACACACTTCCACCAGTCTGGGTTACATAAGTCAGGGTCACCAGTGTCCCTGGCTCCCACTTCCATGCCCTGTCCCATAGGGGGCCTTCAAGCAGCACATTCGTGGAATGTTTGCTTCCTGTTGAGAACATTGGGTTATGAGTTTCCTGTGGGATGTGCCCAGGTTCCTCTTGAAGATGGACCAACTGTTCTTTCCAGAAATATACCAATTTCTGCTTGCTTCATTTTTTTTTCTGAATGGATTGGTTGGCAGCTGACAGTGCACCAGAAGTGTTCCTCTCTGTACTGAGATCTTTCGGTGTTGGGTTCGTGTTTCTCATTTACAAGGAACTTTTTGAGAACTGTAAAAACGGCTATGCTTACGGATTGGGGGGGGGGGAGGTGAAGAGATCAATCTGCAGTCCTTAAGGCTAAGATTTATTTATTCAGATAAACACCAGCCAAGCGCAAGCCAGTGTGTGCCAGGGGCAGCAAGGCAGAGAGAGCAGAGGGGAGAAGGGACTCTCCACGTGTGCGTGGTCCCTTAAGAACCATTCTGCATCACCTTAGACTTCCCCTCACCACGTCCTCATGTCCTCACCGGCACACCTGTCCGGGCTACTAGGAGGTGGGACGTCTCCCTACAGGCGGGAGGTCTTTTTCTTTTCCTGTACTTTCCTTTTCTCTCTCTCTCATCTGTGCATTTCTATTCCAGCCCCATTGTTACCTTATGGGACCGTAGTCACATATATGATACATTGGTGACAGAAGCAGCCTGTGCAGTGCTCGGCACTATACTCCAATGCTGTTGATATCATTATATAAAGATACCATCTTTAATATAAACCATCAAAATATATCACACTTTTAGACATGTATTAAGTATTTTGGAAAATGCCTAGTTGATTATCCCTACTAAATGGTAACTTATTTTCTGAATTCTGTCTTTGTCTAGTGGATCAAACCCAGGGCCTCAGAACTTGGTTTCCACCTCTGAGGTACACCGTTGCCATTTAATGAATACTCTGTGATGATTGATACTTATCATATCAAAATCACACAGTCAGCATATAGGGTCAGGTGATTTTACAAACATTACACTCTGTCTCCTCTAGTCTGAGGAAGCCCAGCTTCTATATCAAGGTGGTCTCAGTCTAGGCATCCTGAAAAACTCTTGGCCTGTTGTCTTAGTTAGGGTGACTATTGCTTTGCTGAAGCCCCGTGAAGGAAAGGGTTCATTTCTATCACATTTTCGCAGAACAGTTCATCATCAAAAGCAGTGAGGACAGAAACTCAAGCAGGGCAGGAACCTGGAGGCAGGAGCTGATGCAGAGGCCATGGAGGAGTGCTGCTTACTGGCTTTCTCCTCATGATTTGCTCAGCCTGCTTTCTATAGAACCCAGGAACACCAGCCCAGGGATGGTACCACCCATCATGTGCTGGGCCTTCCTGCATCCATCACCATTTAAGAAAATGATCTATAGGCATGCCTACAGCCCAATCTTATGGAAGCATTTTCTCAATTGAGGTTCCCTCCTCTCTGATGACTGGCTTGTGTCAAGTTGACATAAAACTAGGCAGCACACCTGTCTTGTTTTCTATGGTCTACACTGGTGACTTGTCCTCGGCAGGAGGGAAGCATGAGTTAATCGCACAGAGATGGCATCTGTGTGTGTCTTTGCCAGAGATGGCTTAGCTGCGAATGATGTTGACATGTGACTTTGGGACCCCAAACTCAAGTGTCATATGTGAAGTCTCTGTGTCTAGCCATTGAGAACTAAAGCCAGTTTTGAGAAGCAAAGGAAGCTCACAACAAAGCCATATCGAAAGTGATACTGTGCTAAGCAAAATGAGACAGCCACAAAACAGACCACATGGCTGTGTTCACATGAGTTTTCTAAAGAAGGTATGCATACTCATAGAAGTAGTGTGGTGTGGTGGCCGCCAGGGGCATGGGATGAACTTTCATCAGTAAGTAATTTGCTGCTCAGCGCTGTGTCTGGGGAGGCTCTGTGCAAATCCAGGACGGTGGGTGGGCCTCAGGCTGTGTCCCTACAGAAATGCCTATCTAGGACACCGGTTTTGCCTTTTTCACTTTTAGCATGCTATCAGTTGTTACCAATTGGCCCTTTCTAAGTCGATGCACAGTCGCTTGTACCTTGCAGTGATCTTGGCTAGATGGGTGACGGGGGATTTTCATTGTTCAGTGCTGCCTTCTTACTATGGGCTATTCTGGGGACGTTCTGGCGAGGGTTGTGTAGGGGCATTGCACAGTTAAGGTCTGCAGCAGTGTGGCAAGTGTGCCGTTGGCGCCCTCTGCTGTCTGAAAGCATCTTTCCACTTGCCACCAGTGCAGGGGAGTGGGCGTGGTGGTAGGGGTGGGGTGCAGACTCCCAATTGCTCTTGGCAACTGGTTTCTACCTATCACCGCATAAGTATACTGTTCTTAATTTTTTTAAGTATCTCTGACTTTTGTTGGTTCAAGGGACAGAAGTTTGGTTTTCAAATGACTTTTGGCTTTGGTTATCAATTTGGGCACATTTAATTAAAAATTAATAATAGAGAAAATGAGGACAAAACTGATCATTTTTTAAATTAAAATTTCACTTTAAATTAAAAAGTTTACTTTCTCTTCATTTTATTTCATTTTATTTTGTGATAGTAATGGGAACTGAACCTAGGGCATCATGCGTCTTAGTGTTAGGTACCAAAGAGTCCCTGAAGTGTCATGATAGGAGGGAAAGGTTGTCACAACCACTGGTTTCCAAGGAGACTAGGTAAAGTCATGTCATTGGCTCTTGATGCTTCTCAGTTCATAGAAGATGACTCAAGGGCACAGTCTACGGAAAGGCTGGTTCTACACAAAGAAAAGAACACAGAACACCATCATTGGAAGATGTGTTTGTTTATTCTGTCCCTAATAAGAAGGGGCTTGTGAATTCACAGGTAATCAGTCTCTCAAAACCATCAGATTCAGCCGGGCGTTGGCACACACCTTTAATCCCAGCACTCAGGAGGCAGAGGCAGGCGGATCTCTGTGAGTTCAAGGCCAGCCTGATCTCCAGAGAGAGTGCCAGGATAGGCTCCAAAGCTACACAGAGAAACCCTGTCTCGAAAAACAAAAACAAAAACAAAAACAAAACAAAACAAAAAACAAACCCACATCAGATTCTCAGTAATCTCATATTGAAAGTTGACTAGTCAATTTTCAAATAGTCCTCATGTCCTCAGTGTGTGGTGTCTTCAGCAATGGGCCTACCCTACCTCTGAGTGGTAACCAAGGGCTACGTTGTTAGTCTATGTTGTTTTGGGAGTCACTGAACTTCCTGGGCCAATGAAAGGAGGTTTCTTCTTCCTGGTTCTTGTAGGAAACATTGTCAGTTCAAGTGGTTTAACTCCCTTTAACACACACACACACACACACACACACACACACACACACACACACACACCACACACACAGATATCTTTGTGTATCTACTCATATATATGTATACCCATACACTTAAATGAATTGAGTGTATAATTATTTTAGGTAAATATAAAATAATACGATTTCTTAAGGTTTTATCGTACAACTTTGGTGTCATTTGTCCCTCTGCCCTCCCTGCCTGTATTGACTCCATCTCTCCTCCTCAGTTAACCCCCTCCCTGATTTTCATAATACCTGTGTCCTGCAATTTTCCTCTGAAGTCCAACCCCTTGCCCCAATGCAAGTTGCCCGGTGAGGAAAGAAACTAAAATATATACCCAGCTGTAATACCAGTGAACCATGGCAGTGACCAGCATGGCAAGATTATCTGTATAGTACAACAAATGACACTCACATGCCAGTGATAACCAATAGCGGTCTAATTGGACTTAAGGCCACTCACAGGAGGAAAATCATGCCTGGTACTGAAAATCTAGCTCGCTTCCTGGGCCTGGTGAGGTCATGGATCATACAAGAGAATCTATTACCACCATTTTGCTAGACCAGCATAATTACTTGCCACATTCTAAATCTTCTTTTTATACTCACAAATGAGTGTAGCTACCAACTCCTCATCCATTAAAGAGCCTCTCTTCACAGCAAATGGAGACACACACACACACACACACACACACACACACACACACACACACACACACTAAAACACACTCACTCATACACACAAACTGAAACACACACACTCACACTAAAATACACTCACATACACACACTAAAAAACACACACTAGTGGGATGTTGGGGGGAGGGAGAGGGAGAAGGGATTGACATCTGAAGCAAGCTTGTTCCTAATTTGAACTAATAAAATAAAATAAAATAAAATAAAATAAAATAAAATAAACACACACACACTAACACACACACACACACACACACACTAAAACACACTCTCTCATACACACAAACTGAAACACACACACTCACACTAAAATACACTCACAGACACACACTAAAAAACACACACTAGTGGGATGTTGGGGGGGATGGAGAGGGAGAAGGGATTGACATCTGAAGCAAGCTTGTTCCTAATTTGAACTAATAAAATAAAATAAAATAAAATAAACACACACACACACTAACACACATTCACACACACTAAAACACACACACACACTAAAAGCACACACACACACTAAAACACACACACACACACACACACACACACACACACACACACACACACTCACTCACTATTGGATATAATACAGAGATCAACCAATTGTGAAGAGCCCAGCTCCAACAGATAATGTCTGCATTGCTCCCGAATTTGTAGTCCTGAAAAAGGGCAGAGGGATTGTAAGAGCCAGTATACTAGGAAGTCTGCAGTGAAACAGTCTGCCCTGGAAATGACTGCATAGACAAGACTGGAAAAATGGCGATATCAATGGATATATTCACATGGGAGAGGGATAATTTTCAGGGGTCCCACCCTGAAAATTGCCTGGTCCCACCCCAGGCAAAGAACTGCTGGTAAAGGAGAATTAGCCTCTCCCAGAGATGAACCTTGACACTGATTGTCCAAAGCTGAGTGGCCATTCCTGAAGCCAGTTTCATACAAACAACAGAAAAACAGACTCAGCAGGTTATATTTATATATTTATGCGCACACACATGCATCTATGTAGCAATAATAATCAAAGAAAAAGAGGTTGTAAACTTGAGAGTGTGTAAGGGTACAAGGGAGGGGTTGGAGGGAGCTGGAAGAGGTGGAGTGAGGAAAGGGAGTGAGGGAAGTTATATAATTCTGTTTTGGTTAAAAACATTTTAAAAAATTGACGATAACAAATTACAAATTCTGCAGATTCATATGTGTGTGTCCCTAGTAGTAGGACTGGTGGTTTGCTGAGGGTCCTGTGGGTCCCTCATTCCTTCCACCTGCTTCCATCTCTAAGTCCTGTCGTGGACACAGACCATGCTATCCCTTCTCTGAGACACTCTTAGTCTTTTACAGCTGATTCTTACCATTGTCTGGTTTCACCTGGTGTCTGATTTGACAGACATTTTGCTAGCTGTCAACGGTTGAAGGTATGACTTTGTATTTCCTTGGGTCTAGTTCTAGGTTCCCCACTTTTTTCATCGGTGGGAGTATGTTCCTGATCTCTGGATTCATTCAGTGGAGGTCTGAAGAGGTAGGCTGGCTGTCACACTCATTTTCAATATCAGATTATGGTGTGCAGTTTTTTTTTTAAGAGCCCAGGTTGTGGCCATTTGGAGGGATGGCAAGGACTCCTGGACAGAGGCCTGACCTAGGGACATAGTTGGGAAAAGAATCACAGAGCTGAGGAACAGCTAACCCAGGATCCAGGCTAATTATGGAAAGTGAAGGAGGTTCTTGTGACTTCTTTAGGTGGTCTCTGGAGAAATAGGAATTTGAGGTTCATTAAAACCAGCAGCTGGAACCCTAGGAGAGAATCGAGAAGACACATTATCATCTATTCAGTGTGGGATTCCAGGGAGCAAATGCCAGGAGTGATCCCTCACGGGGCGTGGGGGGAGAGTCATCTTAGCACCAGGCAGAGCCTAATGCTGCCTCCCCTCAGAGCCCAGAGCATCTGGCTCCACTCCCTGCTGTGGGAAACTCGGGACTTGGGGCACTACAGCAAGCAGGCACCGAGCTTGTGAGTATATTTGGAATTGAGAAAGTTCCAAGAATACCCAGGGCAGCATTGTTTTTGGACCTCTGTCAGAGAAGATTGACAAAGGTCTCTTTCTAGAATTCAGAAGTCATCCTTCTCTACAGGAAGACAGTAGGACAGCCGAGATATGGAGTAGTAAGGTGACTTTCATCCTTTGTCACATGGAATATGACAGGGAAGTGGGGGCTGTCTCATTTTGGTCCTAAAAGCCTAGGCTTCCTGGTTTCACAAGGGCAGAAGACAGGTGAAGATGCGTCCCTTCTAAATGGTGCCAAATGGTAAGTGTGAGGTGCTGTGATGGTGGAGGGGATTTAGAAGCCTGTCCCAAGTTCAGGTGGAGCCAGAGTCAGGCTGATCATTAGTTGTTTGATTCTGGTACCACCCCCACCCCCAAATAGCCTTTTCTGAAATGAGAGGAGTTACAGGACATATGACAATACCTGTCTTAGATAGAGACAGAGGAAGGACATAGTACATTTCTGCAGGAAAAGCCAAAACCCTCACTGTAGTTCCAACTTAGTACAGCGTTAAGAGGTGCGTGGAGCTTGTGTCGGACTGTCGGCATCACCTCCTGAACAGTGACCCATGGGCTTCCCATGCCAGACACTTGGTCCAGAGAGAGCCGGCTCCTTTGTGCCTTCCTTGTGGCTCCTACCTCTCCTCTGCAAGCAGAAAGTGACACTGCTGAATGTGATTGTGGTGCATGTGCGGTGAGTTTATTTGTGACTCAAGGTTGACTTACGTCTGGAATGGCTTTCCCTACTGAATGAATGAATGAATGGAGATATTCCCTCATGGCTGATGACTCACTGAATTATATAGATTGGCTAATTGGTGAACTCTAAGAATCTGTCCCCACATCCCTGGTGCTGAGACCACAAGCCGTTACTGCTACCATGTCAGGTTTTTTTTTTTTTTTTTTTTTTTTATGTGGTTGTAGGGATTGGGTTAGATCTTCATGTTGCATGGCCAGAACCATGCCTCAAATTGTGTTTGAGACTGAAGAGAGCCATGTGCTTTGTGGTGCCACGGGGCTAATGGTGTTTCCTGTGGGCTCCGAGCCTCATCTGAATGTGAGTGTTTCACTCGCTTGGTGCTGGTTTCCTGTTGGCAGTGAGGAGTTCTTTGCTAATTTGGCTGTGTGGGAACATAGACTTTGTGACAAATTCCAGGGCTGTGTGCTTTGTAACCTGAAGTGGAGATGGGACAGCTGTGGCTGGGCTCAAGCACAGAGTGCAGGATGGTTTTTAATTTCTCTCTTCTGGGATCGGACATGACATTCCTAAGTCCAATTTAGAAATGACAGGCTCTGCAAAGTGGAAGGGCTCTCTCACCAGATGGAGCACTTTGCTTTTCTAGAATTGTCTTGTCCTGGTTCCCTGGCCAAAATAGAGGCTCTTGAAAGCTGTCCTCAGTGACACTTCATTTTGTGAAGCTTTGTATGAAGACATTAAAAGTGTTATCAAAGGGAGTATCAATAACACGATGTAGCAGTGCTTTTGGGCAGATGTGGCCATGGGCATTCTCTCTGCTCTGCTGCTCCTCTTGCGCAGGGGTTGGGATTCAGAAGAAACTGCAAAATCAATTTATATCAGCAATCGTGTAAGTTGCCACAAACTCTAAACTTTACATCATGTTTATTTCGACTTTGCTGGCCACAATCACCTGCAAACGCTGCAGGGAATTTTTGAAAATGCTCAAAACTCAAAGGTCAAGTTCTTAATTCCAGTTGTAAAATGCTTTTCTTTTTTCATGACTCCGAGGACCTGGCTGACAACCAAATTAACATACATTCTGTAGATCTCTCTCTGAGTGGATGGAAATGCCCTTAGAAGCCCTTACAGACTCACTAACAGGCCTGGGCCCTCCCTAGTTATCCGAAGCCCATGGCCTACAACAGCAGCATTTAAACCAGGCCTATAAGCTTTGCTCAGACTCCAATTTATTGACTATGGGGATAACATTGGTCCAAGATAAAAGCCTGCCAGTGCTGGTTAACTGTGTGGTTCAGACTCTTGACAGTGACATGCTTCTCCCTGCTGCCTGCCCGATGTGACACAGTGTTGGTCCCTGCAGGATCTGTCCCAGTGTTGACTGAAACAGAATCACCTTCAGAAGGTGCCTCTATTAAAACTACTTGTTTTAACCATGATGAGAGTGGGGCTGGAGTGTAGTCCAGTGAATTTATTTATTAAATATAGGGTTCTGGGTTCCATCTCTAGCATGCAAAAAATACTTATGAAAGCAATTAATATTCAGCATAAAAGTTAAAAAAGCATATGAAACCACAGACCAAAGCATGAGCAAATCTCCTTTTGAGAGACAACTGCTGTCAACAGCCTGGTGAGCGCCTCTAGTCCTGACACCATCAGAAACACAGTTTTAGGCACTTGACAATTTCAAGATTGCTGATTTCCAAAGTTAAAATAAGCAGTTTAAGTCACATATTTTATTCAGGCCAATATATTTAAAATGTCATCTGTGTCACTATAAAAAGATTAATAAAGTTTATTTCCTTTTTCTGTACTAACTCAGTTTTGTATATTCTTATTTTAATTTTTTAGTTTAATTTTTTATAGCATTTCATACATGAATTCAGTATTATCCTCTCCTTTCAACTCCTTTACTCTCTGTGTAATTGAAGTCCTCTTCTTATTTAATTGTTATTGCCATACACCCCCCAACCTACTGAATTCATTTAGTGTTGCTCATGTGCTCATGTATTTCAGGCTGACCATCTGACCACTTGGGACCGGATAACCCATCAGGGAGCTCATGCTTGGAGAAAACTGATTCTCCTCTTCACAGCCATTGATTGTCTGTAGATCTTCATCAAGGGGTGTGGCCTGATGAAATTTTCCACATCCAGGTTGGCAGGTCAACTGGTGCTGTCATCATACAGGTCTTGTCGAGACAACCATATGGTGATTGTAGGGGTTCAGCTTCTCCATCATGTCTAGTTGCAGGCATCCCTGATCTTTGGGCTCTTACAATCACCCTATCCTCTCTCCCTCTGTTTTCCCAGAGCCTTAGGTGTAGCCTTGCATTATAGATGTTTATCAGTCACACAAGAGCCCCCCACAGTCACTTCTTCTCTGCATTTGGACCAGCTGTGGGTCTCTGTAACAGCCTCCATCTGCTGCAAAGTGAAGTATCTTCGGTGAGAGATGAGAGCCACACTTACCTGTGGCATAAGGGTTAGTATTTAGAATGCAGTTACAAATTTTATTGGTTTAAGGAAATGGCAGTTGTAGCGTCTCCCTAGGACCCATGACTCCCTCCAGCCATGTGTAGTTGCCTAGGTTTCCAGTAGCAGACACAGAATCCCTCCTGTTGAGCAGGCACTAAGTCCAATTAGATGGCTGCTGTCTAACCCCAAATAAAAGTACCGTATCAGTCTACTTCCCAGCTTTGCACACTGTACCACACTTCTCTCTCTTGGCCTAGTTCCAACCCAGGCTTCACTTTCTGTAGCTTCAGGTAATGGCCTCTCTGGCCCTCCATTCAGGGCCTCCCCTGACACATTGACCTGGCCTCGATGGATCTCAGATCATTGTTTCTAAAGTATTTAGGTTGATGTAGGCAGAGTGGCAAGCTGTCTTGTAAGAAAGGGATTAGACAACGTGGTATTTGCAAGGCGGGTCCCAGGAGGGTAGCAGGAGCAGGAACAAAGAAAAGGAAGGGGATTTGGTTCATGTGTCCCCATGCTTGTGGGACATGGATGTGCCATTGTGAAAGCCACAGTGCTTAGCAGATGAATTATTGGATGTGGTAAGCTTGGGCCTGGTAGAGTTGCAGTGCATTCTGGGAAGGAATCACTGATGCACAGTGTCAGGGTGTTACTCGGGAGTACAAGAGATAGAATCAGATCTCTTAATGTCCTTTTGGCCTAGTAACTTGAGATACTTCAATTTGCTTGTGTTTGATTTTAGTTTTCCTAAAACATTTGTTATCAATAAGCAGTTTATTGCTTGGAGTAGTTCTCCAGCACCACATTTATACAGCATTAGATCAACTATATATTAAGATTTTTGTTGTTCAGAGTTTTTACTTCTGTCTTCTCCATCAGTTATTGTGACCTTTTGGTTATTATTAATTGAAGTTGTCAACAAGAAGTTGTGGAATTGAATAAGAAGTTATTGAGTTGCCAATAAGAGTTACTTCCTAATAATATTGATGGAAGGGAAAGAACTTTAAAGAAAATAAGTACTGTTTTCTCAAGGTTAAGAAATATTGATAGGTAGCACACGCCTTTAATCCAGGAGGCACAGGCAGGTGAATCTCTGAGTTCAAGACCAGCCTGGCCTACAGAGAGAGTTGTAGGACAGCCAAAGCTATACAGAGAAACCCTGTCTTGAAAACAAAAAATTAATTGATTAAAATGCAAACTATGTATGAAAACATGAAAGCATTTGGACACATACTACAACCTCAAGTGCTATAACCAGACCTGGTATTCAGAGCCGCGTTAGTGAAGTGTTGTTAGCGGGTCTGTCAGGGCTGAGAGGCTGAAGATGAAGGGATTTGGAGCTTGAACACTGTCAGCAGAAAAGAGAAGATATCTGTGTGATATGGCTGTGCTGGACACTCAGTAGAATGCAGAGGAATTCAGCTCAGATCCACAAAGACTTTCACATGGAATCCATCTAATGGCCCTGAGATAGTTGCTATGGGAACCATGGCTTCATTTCTTGACATAAGTTTGTTAGAATTTTCTGCAACAACAGTTATTTAACCCAAGGTTTGTGCTATATTTTTTTGTTTCTTTTGCTAAAAAAATAAGAAGTTGCATGCATTTAGGAGATAATATTGCTATTGTTCCAGTGATGGGAAGGCACTGTTCGGCAAGGTTTTACTTGCCGAACGCCACAGTTTCTAAGATCCAGAAACAGCTGACAAGACTGCTCCCTGAATGTTCCCTATAAACCACGCATGATTGTAGGCTGCCTGGAACTGATGACAGATGATATTAATAAGTATCCTATGCCACTAGACTGTCAATTATTTATGAATAGCTAAATATTATTCTAAGATACTACATCATTTAATGAGTCAATGTTTAAGGTCAGCTGTCCTCAATTATCTGCCAGTCTCTATACATCAATTAATTTAGAATATTTGCTAAAATATTTTATGATTTCTTGATAGAATAATGAGAGTTGAGAGACAATTTGAGTTAAATTATTGCTGCGGGCAATTCAAATCAGCATATGCGAAAAGAAATGGAGCCGTAGACTATATATGGGGATAAGGGTCAGCCCTTCCTCATCGTGTGTCAACATGTAGCAAAAAGGTAATGAGGGCCCTAAACAGCCCATCCTCCAGCCTATTTTGTTGGCTGTTATCTGATGGATGGCATTTGCCCAATGTGCTGTTCATATTGTGCTCCCAAGAATCCATTCCTGCCTCACAACATTTTGAGACACAGAGATCTTACACAGTCTCTATCTCTATCTAGGTCCCCTCCAGTGTTTGCTTTGAGGTCAATTGATAAGCCACGTTGTACATCACAGTGCCATGTTGGAGCTCAGAAACAGTATTTGTTTGTGCTGCCTGAAAGCAGGAGAGAATGAAGAGGGCCTTGGGTCTGAAGCTCCTGAGGGAGTCTGTCCTTGCACCTGGAAACCATGTACAGTTCTCCAAAGTTCCAGGAAAGAAGCCATTTCTTGGAAATCATTTCATGGTGACAGAATCATCTAGCTGGTACAGGTTTTCACCAGTTACAGACTCCCTGTGACCCCCTGACATCCTGAGATAAGCCCAGTGTTAACAGTCTCTGTCGATGCTGAGAGTTTGATCAAATCTACACTTGTTCAAACATAGTACAGAAGGTGATTTACCTGCACTTCTGTTCCCTGGGAAACTTGTTTTAAAGAGAGCAAGGTTAAGGGTATCAAAATATACACCAACATTTCTTTCATTCATCTTAGCTTATTGTTTTTGGACTTTAGAAGGAATCTGGCAATGTTATAGATGTGGTGAAATGCTTCATATGACTACTTACTGAACCTTAACCACGGTGAGCAAAAGACAAATACAGTTTTCCTGGTGCCATGTGCAAAGGACATTCTTACTTGTTATAACGACTGTCTTTGGACCATGGTGCTCCTGTGTGAGTGGAAAGTCGGGGTCTTTGTGAAGTTCACACACTTCTTCCTAGAGGGCTGATTTGGAAAATGACTGAGCTGAGCTCGATCGTCTTCTCCTTACTGAGAGGGAGGAATGAGGCTGTCATCTCACCTGGACCTCACTGTGGTGGCCTGGGTACAGACGTGTCAAGGAAAGGGCAGCTTGCAGTATGGTTTTGCTGTTCACAGGTTCAAGGCCCATTAGAACTTATTGTTAGCCTCCAGTTTTGTGCTTTCAACTTAACTGAAAGAAGACATCACAAAGTGATCAGCTTATCATATATATATATGTCTCAGGGAGTTCCAAGAACAAAGTGTTATTGCCATGGCAAAATGCTGCATTGCCACGGAAGTACAAACGTGCCCAAATTCTGCACTGTGGAGCTTAAAAGCCCAGATGTGGTACTTGTTGTCCGATGGTTAGTTTTAACTCTCACTGGGACACACCTAGAACAATCCAGTGTCTTAATGAGTTCTGTAGATCAGGTTGGCCTGTGTGCATGCCTGTGGTGGACTGTCTTTATGAGGTAGGACAACCCATCCTGGATGTAGATGGCATCACTTCATGGGCTGGGCCTTGAACTGTATATTTAATAGTAAAGAAAACTTGTGGACCTCAAGAAACAAGCGATCAAAGAAACAAGCAGGCAGTGAGGGCGCACAGCGTCTCTCTGTTCTTGACTGTGGATGTGGTCTGAGCAGCTGTCTTGAGCCCCTGCCTCTGTGATGTCCCTGCAAAGACAGGCTGTGACTTGGAATTGTAAACCAGATTAATCATTCCCTTCCCTGTGTTGCTTCTGGTCGGGGTGTTTTATCATAGTGACAGGAATGAAAGCAGGACAGTTTCCTCCATTCAAAAGCAATGTTTGTCCATGGAGATATTAATGATCTGGGTTGAGTATTTCATTATGAGGTATT